>NC_134398.1:133626428-133944262 GCF_050003625.1 Haematobia irritans | reverse complement strand
ATCTAGGGATCGGTTTATATGGGGTTATATATAATTATAGACTGATATAAACCAATTCCTGTATGGATGTTGGATACCATATACTAACATCACGTACCAAATATCAAATGAATCAGATGAATTTTGGTCTTCCAAGAGGCTCCGGAGGTCAAATCTGGTGATCGGTTTATATGGGGGCTATATATAATTATGCACCGATGTGGACCAATTTGTGCATGGTTGTTAGAGACCATGTACTAACAGCCGGATCGGATGAAATTTGCTTCTCTTAGAGGCCTCGCAAGCCAAATTTGGGGGTCAGTTTTTATGGGGGCTATACGTAAAAGTGAACCAATATAGTCATTTGCAATACCATCCGACCTACATCAATAACAACTACATGTGCCAAGTTTCAAGTCGATAGCTTGTTTCGTTCGGAAGTTAGCGTGATTTCAACAGACGGACGGATGGAGGGACATGCTCAGATCGACTCAGAATTTCACGACCCACGACCCAGAATATATATACTTTATGGGGTCTTAGAGCAATATTTCGATGTGTTACAAACGGAATGACAAGGTTAATAAAATATGACAAAGTTAATTTTCCTAAATTTTTGAGCCAGGAGGATATATGGCTATACATTTTATATCAGACCAATTTTGTATGGTCCCAATGAATACATTTTATTGTTTGATGATCTTGATTTGCATGCACACACAAACAATGATTCTTTTCTCCGAAACGAAATTTTAGACCAACGAAGTTTTCTTCTATTGGTAAACATTTTTCTTTAAAAACTCATACTATTAAGAGTTGTCTGTTCATTTCTATCTTTAGTTCCCTTTATATTCTATCCCTCCAAACATGTTAAGTCCATAGGCATGGCTGATTAATAAGATATTCCCCTAGCATTACTCAGAAGCATGCTGCATTATGGTATACATTGAATATCAAATAAAATCTATCATTCACTTTCCCAGCTTAGGTCACCCTTTACAGTTGACATTCCAAGCAAATATGCGATCATTTGGCGATGATCGTTAAGTAACAGCGAAAATTCGAATATGCTGCTAACCAACGATATCAGAAGAATATCAGTAATGGTGAGTGATTGTAAAAAGGGGACTAAAGGGAAATCACCATGTATATAGCAAAATCATCGTGATCATAAATATTATGCAGAGTATATCCATCCGTCCTACCATTCATCTACCCCTACCCACCGCTTTAGTGATCTGTCCATCCCTACTTGTCCATACCAAAAAGTATCTATGTTGAGCGTTGTGCTATGGTGGTTTGATGATATTCGTTTATCGCACCTTTAAATACCGACAATATGACAATACAAGATTCATAAATACAAAAACATGATCAAACGATTTTTTTCGGGGAGGCGAATGTCGTCTTCGCAGCCTGCTGGACAATGGCTTGGATAGCAGCCAGGTTGGCTAGTTGGAAGGAAATCACCAATAACAAAACCGAAAAAGAACATCCAATAACACCAAGAGAATGTTTCGATTTTTCTTAACAAACTGTTGCATAAATGAAATGACAAAATGTGTTAAAAATACATAGTTTTGTATTGAACAACATTCAGCGTTTTTTGGTAATGCTGCTGGAGCTAAGGAAAATGTAGGACCATGAAAAATCATCAAAAGAATACGAAGGATAACGAATTTCATATACCCTTCAAAAAGATGGTAATTTGAATTGTTCGCTGATTATTTTAAGCTATCCTATGTCGATAGTTCGATTTTTGGATCGGAATGTCCTTATTACATTCCTTCTTTTACTGTATTTTCCCATTTTACGTTGACGAAAACTGAAGTTCTTAGCGGATTAATATCCCTACCTATGACTTATTATCCTGGTCTTGATGGCATACCTTCTTTCATTCTGCAGTAATGTGCGGATCTCTTATATATTCCTCTGACGCATCTGTTATCTTTGAGGGCTGGTAGCTTCCCAGACATATCAGA
Organism: Haematobia irritans; assembly: GCF_050003625.1. Lineage (NCBI taxonomy): Eukaryota > Metazoa > Arthropoda > Insecta > Diptera > Muscidae > Haematobia > Haematobia irritans. The sequence goes on along the minus strand of NC_134398.1, from coordinate 133,942,301 downwards.
GATTAGTTATGTCATTCCCTCTTTCAAGAAAGGTAGTAGAACTGACATTGGGAATTATAAATGTATTGCTAAGTTAAGTGTTATACCTAAACTGTTTGATCTTTTAGTAACTAGGCGAATTTCGTGCCCCCTTTCCAATATTATATCAGGAATGCCGACATTGTTTTATGAGAGGGAAGTCTACTGTAACTAATTTGCTTGCATTTTTTTGGTCATGCGTTCGAGTCCTTCTCTCAAAGACGTCAACTGCATATAATCTATACGGATTTCAGTAAGGCGTTCGACATGGTGAATCATAGGATGCTATTATACAAATTAGAATTTTTGAGATTTCCATCTAATCTTCTCCGCTGGATTGATTCCTACTTGCGTGGTAGAACTCAGAGAGCTACATTTAAAGATAGTTTATCTACGCTTATACGTGTGATAGCTGGCGTTCCCCAAGGTAGCCACTTAGAACCTGTTTAATCTATATTTGAACAATCTTCAGTTACAATCTTCTGGTTCAATAGGTTCCCTTCTGACCTATATGTTTATATATGTTGAACCTTATTGAGTACCGCGGAGCCCTTGTTGACTAAACGGGGTCCTTTCTGACCCACATGATGAATACCTTTTGGACCAATGGGGTTCCTTCTGGCCCATTTGGAATGTAAAATTACATTGGATTGAATTAAAAAAAGTTACATTTTGTAAAGTCCCGCGGCTAATAGCAGCAAAAATAAATAAATAAATTTGTGTGGAAACGATTTCATATTGGAGAAATTATAAGTAAAACAACAATTTTCATGAATTAAAATATAGTAAAATTTAGTGAATAATTCGTGCCAAATCTAAATTTTAAAATTCGATGCATTTTTCTTGGGTAGTGGTAACAATTATAAGATAGTAAGGTATATTAAACCTTCGTAACATAATCTTCTAAATTATACATTGGAATCTATGATAGAGTAAATGCCTAATAAAGCTATTTAGTTCTTGTTTGTTAATTAAATTAATTTAATTAACCGATATTAACCAATTTTCGCATGGTATTTAGAGGGCCAAAGTTCAACCGATTAGATCAACAATTTTTGCTTTGTGAGGCTTCTGAAGTTAGATCTTGGTGTATTGGTTTATATGGAAGCTATATATCATTACGAACCGATATCGACAAATTTGTGCATGGTTGTTAGAGGGCATATACCAACATCCCAAACCGAATTAAGATCGGATGAAATTTTTTCCTCTGAGAAAGGACGAAAGAGGTGGCATACGCAGATAATGTGGGTCTAGCAGTCAGGGAAAAATTCCCATCCACAATTAGAGATATTATACAGAGAGCCCTCCGGATGACTGAGAAATGGGCGAAAGAGAACAATCTAGGGGTAAATCCTTTATTGAAAGCTCACTATCTGTCAATGAATACACAATCGTGGCGTTTGTAGACATCGTAGGGGCATTCAATAACGTCCATTCGAGCTCGATATTAAATGGTCTGGCAACTGTGAACGTTGATCCAGGTATACTTAGGCTGCTAGACGAACTGCAAATGAGAAGATATATTTCAGCCACACTACACTAATAGAAAAAGTTTCGTTATATTAACGAAATGTGCGTTAAAAGTCAGCTAACAAAATAAATTCGTTAATACAACGACATTTTCCGTTATTATAACGATTTTTTTGTCAATCAACGACACGTTTCGTACTATTAACGAATACTTTCATTGTATTAATGAAAATGTTACTTATATCAATGAAAATTTTTCGTTGAGTGAGTTTTAATGAAATTTTCTTTGTGTAGACAAAGGTATGTGAAAAGAGGCACTCCCCAAGGAGGAGTTCTATCACCTCTTCTTTAGAATGTTTCTATAAACAACCTTCTGGTTTCCCTAGAAAAAGAAAGGATAAAAGTGGTGGCATACGCAGACGATGTGGCTCTAGTAGTCAGGGCAAAATTCCCATCCACATTCAGAGATGTTATACAAAGAGCACTCCGGATGACTGAGAAATGGGCGAAAGAGAATGTTCTTGGAGTAAATCCTGCCAAGACAGAATTAGTCATGTACTGCAAAGATCGCAAAACTCCCACGGTTAAGCCCATATCCTTAGGGGGTATTGAAATTCCCTTTGGTGAGTGTGCAAAATACCTTGGCGTTATTCTGGACAGGAAGCTGAACTTTAGGCTTAATATTGAAGAAAGGGAGAGAAAAGCCACGGTAGCTTTGTACTCATGCAAAAATAGAAAAAAAAAATAGGAAAAAAGTGGGGACGGAAACCGAAAATTGTGCATTGGCTATACACGGCAGTGGTTAGACCTATAATGTTATATGGTGTTGTAGTCTGGTCTGCCAAGACAGAATTAGTCATGTACTGCAAAGATCTCAAAACTCCCACGGTTAAGCCTATATCCTTAGGGGGTATTGAAATTCCCTTTGGTGAGTGTGCAAAATACCTTGGCGTTATTCTGGACAGGAAGCTGAACTTTAGGCTTAATATTGAAGAAAGGGAGAGAAAAGCCACGGTAGCTTTGTACTCATGCAAACATAGAAAAAAAAAAAATAGGAAAAAAGTGGGGACGGAAACCGAAAATTGTGCATTGGCTATACACGGCAGTGGTTAGACCTATAATGTTATATGGTGTTGTAGTCTGGTGGCCGGCACTTCAGCAACCGACAGGTTTAGATAAAGTTCAGCATATGGCGTGTTTGTGTATCTCAGGCGTATTCAGTAAGACAGGAACAGATTCCCTTAATGTCATGATGCATCTATTGCCTTTAGACCTTGGCGAAACCACTTTTTGACAAAAAATATTAAACTCTAATTGAAGTATTAGCAAGAAGAGAGGTGGCGAATTGGCTGAGAAGTAATGTTCCAACAAATGTTAGAATTAATATATACTCAAACAGTCACCCTGCAATTTAATTAATAGACGCTGTGTTCCTTAACTGGAAAATGGCCATCGACTGCCGCAAGTCTCTTAACTGGAAAATGGCCATCGACTGCCGCAAGTCTCTCAACGAGATGGCTGATGAGTACAATATTCACCTAAAATGGGTGCCTGGCCATAGGAACATACCGGGGAACTGCGAAGCGGATGAGTTAGCAAGGTTAGGGACTACCTTACATATTCCGGGGAACTAGAACCTGCAAGCTCATACTGCATGAGAGGGATGTTACAATGGCGAATATCCGATGGGAAAATTGAAGGGTTGCAACGACACCAAGCACTTATGGCCAACCGGATCGTTTGAAATTTGCCCCTCCAAGAGGCTCCGCAAGCCCAATCTGGGGATCGCTTTATATGGGGGCTATACCTAAAAGTGGACCGATATGGCCCATTTCCAATACCGTTCGACCTAAATCAGTAAATACTACTTGTGCCAAGTTTCAAGTCGATAGATTTTTTCGTTCGGAAGTTAGAGAGATTTCAACAGACGGACGGACGGACGGCCATCGCTAAATCAACTCAGAATTTCACCACCACCCAGAGTAAAAGGGGGTCTGACATCAATATTTCGATATCATATCATCCACCCATATCCAGGACCATAGTGGAAACCCTAATATTACATATCTTATAACCCGAATATACAATATTTAAATATGTCGCAAATGAAATGCAAAATTCGATATACCCGCTTATGAAGAAGAGTGCAAAAGCATTCATATACTCGTGAAAAAAAGCTAAGAAACCATTGAACCATCCATCCACCGATGCGACTTTGAAACTCCAAGAGACGACGACATACTGTCTGGCAATGCCGCATTCATGTCTGGAAGGATATACCTCTTGCCTCGTTTTGCATTGTCAATAAGCATTTCTTTGTCTTAGGCCAGAGATGGTGTCGATGGTGTCACCTTCCTCAACCCATTGGCAGATGCCGAATTCAAGCACCGTTTTAAACCTTCTCAGTCGGCTCGTAAGCCTCACAGAGCCAGGAGGGAATACCATTATTTTTCCGTTGTTGGACTTTGTGTTAAACACACATTTCCTATACTCTTGACTTGTATGAAAAAACAACTTTAACAAAATTCATTGTCATCAAAAACCATCGGCATTCTCGTCGTCATCATCATAAGCGGTTGCAGTAGTAGAAGAAATACCATCATCATCATCGTCATCACCAGCATTCATTGTCCCATAACACTTGGGAATCGATTTGAACTTCTCTTTTTTTGTTTTTAAGCCACTCCATCGATTTTTATGCTTAACAATTGTAAATGTGGAATATTTGAGTGGATTTTTCTTTAAAATGATTGCAGAGCTTTACCGATCATCGTCATCATTCCAATGGATCCGCCTATTTTAAATACAGTGGAATTTGTTTGGTATCTTTGGTGGCTCGTTATCTAATCGCTGGCTATGTTTGCACGTTTGTCACATTGCTCCATTATATGCAGAACAGAAATTATGATCGAAATCACAGAATTTCAATATGTTTTGATAGGCGATCGTGTTGAATTCAAATCGAAATTTATGTTAAAATATGTTCTCGATATCTTATCGAAATAGCAGATGCTAAGCAAAAGCCTAATAATTTGAATTAAGTGCAGTAGGTACAGTAATTTTCTGATGCAGTTATAATCCACCAAGGTTTAAATCTTCTTTGTTGTGGAATGATTGGTATGGCCACATTGTAAGTACCCAGCCAAAAAAGCGTTGCCAAAAAAGTAGTGAAAATGTTCTTTTTGGATCCGGAAGTGGAGCAGACATGGGCTTGTCAAAGGATGGATTTCCACCATTTCAACAGTCGTTGCATCACTTCCTCAGGTGTGATCCAAATTCAATGTTTTGGATGTGAATTAAAAAATTTTGTAATATTTTGCCAAATAAATAATTTTTATATATTTTTTATGATTTTTAATGCATTGTCTGAAACAATTGACGTAAAATATTTGCAAAAAATCGCAATTTTCCTAGAATGGATTTAGCATTTTGTCGACAACATTGTAATAATTTTTATAATTTTATTTATCATTACTCCGCTTTTAAGCAAAAAAAAAAATAAAATTACCCATTAGGAATATGAAAAAAATTGAAATGAAAGAACTTCTGGTGTACACTAAAAAAAAAATATTTACGTGATATGAAAGATTACGCTAACTCAAATTTAGGATGCACAATTTACACACTATTAAGGACAAATTTCTTTAAAATAATGATATTTTAATTAAAAGAAAGTTTATAATTTATGTTTAAAACATTTTTTTCAATAAATTTAGGACACACATTTTGAAAATTTGCGTCCCATCGTTAAAGTTGCACTTTTAAACTAAGGCAAATTTTCCTTAAAGTAACTAAACATATTTTTGATTCAAAGAAATCGTCCTTAAATTAACTGAAATAATGAATTTTTAGATTTACGATAAGTTAAAACCGCTTCAAATAAAGGCTAAGACTTATTTTGAGGATTTAGCACCTTTGGTTTAAAATTTTTTTTGGAATTAAGAAAATATTTTTTACTTCGAAGTATACGTCATAATTTGGGTTTTTAAAGTGGCATATTTTTGTACGTGAATAGCTTTATTAATATACCGGAAAAATAGAATTAAAATTCGATAAATGAGATCTGTATCCTAATTTTAATTTTATAGATCCTAGATCTAAGGCCAGATGGGTCGCAAAAAAATTTCCTTATTTTAAAGAACCCTAATCTTTGGCTGGGAATCAATAGCAAAATCCTTAAAGGAAGGTCAAAATCTTTGGATCCCAGTAAACTTTTTTTTTAGTGTAGTTAAAATAAAGAACATCTTTGCGAGGACATTTCTGGTAGTGATTTTAACGTTGTGCTTTCAGAACAACATCCAACTTTTTTTAAGGGGGTGTTATTCGACAAATGACCATCACTTGAAATATGTTGTTTTGTAAAAAAAATTTTCAATTACAGGCAAAATATCATACAAGTATGATATTTTTGACAAAATATCATACAAGTATGATAATATCATACAAGTATTTCGAATGTATTTTATAACATATGACGAGATTTGGTGTTTTGTCAAAATTAAACTTAAAACTTAAAGATTCTATATCTCCCGATCTAGGAGAGATATCAAAAATCTGCAAAGACGGAGAGATGCGCCTTCAAAAACTACAAACAACACACAATTTTTGAGAAATTATCCTATCTCGACTTATGGGGTCCAAAGATATATCGTTGAAAAGATATTTGCGAGAATTTTGTTTTTATGTAATCAAACAAAAATTAGGAAAATCTATTTTGGGCATAAAAATTCAAATTTTTTAGAATTAAAAATATGAATTGAAACCTTTATAACTTTTGAACTAATTATGATATAATAATGACATTTATTGATTTTTGCAGGGAAAATTGTTTTAAGAAAATTCGTATCAATAATACAAAAAATCCTCAAAGCGGGGACATGTTTTAAAAAACAATATTTTTTGTAATTAGCATATTTCTCAGAAAGCTACCGTGGTGCAATGGTTAGCATGCCCGCCTTGCATACACAATGTCGTGGGTTCGATTCCTGCTTCGACCGGCTATAAAAAGGAGGCCCCTTGTCATTGAGCTTAACATGGAGTCGGGCAGCACTAAGTGATAAGAGAGAAGTTCACTAATATGGTATCACAATGGAATGAATAGTCTAAGTGAGCCTGATACATCGGGCTGCCACCAAACCTAACCTAACCTTTTCAGCTGTTTACCAGTAGGTTGTTGACACCTTTTACAGTTAGTAAGGGGATACATGTGGCTTTTTCGGCTTAGCAATCTGTGCTTTGCTAAATGAGAATATTTTTAAAAAGGGCCGATTTTGGGATCAGAAGACTCATATACCGCTTAAACGAAATAACAGATGAAAACTTTGAAAGTATCACAATTTGGTGTTCTATAAGAAACAAGAAAAACAAGTATATACGGCCGTAAATTAGGCCAGGCCGAATCTTATGTACCCTCTACCATGGATTGCGTAGAAACTTCTACGAAAAACTGTCATCCACAATCGAATTACTTGCGTTGTGGTACTTACCGATGGCAAGGTATCTTAAAACTTCTTAACATCGTTTTCTAAATTGTGAGTTAGTCCATACGTGGTATATATTAGACAAAAAAGTTATGTATAGGTAAGTCTACAAATAATTACGAATCGACATGGACTTTTGCACGGTACGTAGAGAGCCAGAATTGAAATATGGGGGTCGCTTATATGGGGGCTATATAGAATTATGAACTTGATATGGGCCAATTTTTGTGTGATTGGGGATCGATTTATCTGAGGGCTATATATAACTATAGACCGATATGGACCTAGTTAGGCATGGTTGTTAACGGCCATATACTAGCACAATGTACCAAATTTCAACTGACTCGGATGAAATTTCCTCTTCCAAGAGGCTCCAAAACCAAATCTCGGGATCGGGTTTATATGGGAGCTATATATGATTATGGACTGATATGGACCACTTTTGGAATGGTAGTTAAATATCATATACTACCACCACGTACCAAATTTCAACCAGATCGGATGAATTTAGCTTCTCCAAAAGGTACCGGAGGTCAAATCTGGGGATCGGTTTATTTGGGGCTATATGTAATTATGGACTGATATGAACCAATTCCTGCATGGTTGGTGGATACCATATACTAACATCACGTACCAAATTTCAACCGAATCGGATGAATTTTGCTCTTCCAAGGGGCTCCGGAGGTCAAATCTGGAGATCGGTTCATATGGGGCCTATATATACTTATTGACCGATTTCGACCAATTTTTGCATGGGTGTTTGAGGCCATATACTAACACCACGTACCAAATTTCAACTGAATCAGATGAATTTTGGTCTTCCAAGAGGCTCCGGAGGTCATATCTGGTGATCGGTTTATATGGGGGCTAATTATGGACCGATGTGGACCAATTTTTGCACGGTCATTAGAAACCATATACTAACACCATATACCAAATTTCCGCCACATCGGATGAAATTTGCTTCTCTTAGAGGCTCCGCAAGCCAAGTCGGGGGATCGGTTTATATGGGCGCTATATATAATTATGGACCGATGTAGACCAATTTTTGCATGGCTATTAGAGACCATATACTAACACCATGTACCAAATTTCAGCCGGATCGGATGAAATTTGCTTCTCTTAGAGGATCCGCAAGCCAAATCGGGGGATCGGTTTATATGGGGGCTATATTTAATTATGGACCGATGAGAACTAATTTTGCATGTACCAAATTTCAGCCGGATCGGATGAAATTTGCTTCTCTTAGAGCAATCGCAAGCCAAATTTGGGGGTCCATTTATATGGGGGCTATACGTAAAAGTGGACCGATATGGCCCAGTTGCAATACCATCCGACCTACATCAATAACAAATACTTGTGCCAAGTTTCAAGTCGATAGCTTGTTTCGTTCGGAAGTTAGCGTGATTTCAACAGACGGACGGACACGGACGACTCAGAATTTCACCACGACTCAGAATATATATACTTTATGGGGTCTTAGAGCAATATTTCGATCTGTTACAAACGGAATGACAAAGTTAATATACCCCCATCCTATGGTGGAGGGTATAAAAATTGGGCGAGGTCTAGAAAAAAATATTTGCCAAAAAATTGGTCAAAAATCGGTATTTATACCATTCACCACTACTGTGGTACAGGGTATAATAAGTTTGTGGATTTGTTTGTAACGCAAAGAAGGAAAAGTATGAGACCCATCGTTTAGTATACCGATCATCTTAGAATTAAATTTTGAGTCGACTTAGCGATGTCTATCTGTCTGTCTGTTTATGTATTTTTGTGCGCAAAGTACAGGTCGCAGTTTAAGTCCGTTCGTCCTCAAATTTGGCATAGGGTCGTTTTTTGGAACAAAGACAATCGCTATTGATTTTGGAAAAAATCGGTTCAGATTTAAGTATAGCTGTCATATATATTTATCCCCGATCTGGTCATATATGGCGTATTTATCAACCGATGTTCTTCAAATTCCGTACATCCGAATATTTTAATAGTCTCGAAAAACTTGTAAATCGGTTCAGATTTAGATATAGCTCCCATATATATCTTTCGTCCGATTTAGACTCATATGGCAACAGAGGCCAAAGTTTACTACCGATTTTCGTGAAATTTTGCACAGAGAGTAGAATTGACATTATACCAATTCTTGCTAAATTTGATTGAAAGCAGTGCACATTTATATATAGCTCCCATATATATCTTTCGCCCAATTTGCACTTATATGGCCTCAAAAGCCAGAGTTTTGCCCTGATTTGCTTCAAAATTTGCACGAGAGGTACGTTTAACGGTGTCGTTATGTGTGCCAAATTTGGTTGAAAGCGGTTCAGATTTAGATATAGCTCCCATATATATCTTTCGTCCGATTTGGACTTATATGGCCTCAAAAGCTAGAGTTTTGCCCTGAATAGCTTCAAATTTTCCACAAGGAGTACGTTTAATAGTATCGGTAAGTGTGCCAAATTTGGAATTTGAAATCGGTTCAGATTTAGATATAGCTCCCATATATATCTTTCGCCCGATTTACACTCATATGATCAATTTTCCAGTGATTGCAGAATTATTATTCTAACTATGCATGTCAAATTTAGTCAAAATCGGTTCAGATTATATATAGATCCCATATATACGTACACCAGAGTTGGGGAAATATGGTACACTGAAAAAAAAAGCATTCCCGGTTCCAAAGATTTTGTCTTTACTTTAAAAAATTTGGTATTGATTCCGAGCCAAAGAAGCGGAGAATACAAGTAAGGATACTTTTAAGACACAATTCTCTTTTAAATTTGGATTTTGTGTACTTGCTTCTAGGAAACAAATTTTAATTTTTCGCTTTCTCATCTTTTTTTCTTCATATGCTATCAAAGTCCTTTAAAAACGAGTTAACGATAACTTTAGTTTCCAAATTAAGACTCGACTTCCAGTAGAAATTATGCTATGTTTCAAGTAAAAAACTTCTTTAAAATTAAGTTTTGAAAAACATGTCCTATATTTGAACGATTTTTTTGCTTTGTAGTCAAGATACAAAAAGACAACTAATTTAAAGACAATATCATTAAATTTAAAGAATATTTCTGAGTTGTTAAAGTCAAGTTGACCTTAGCCCAAACATTTTTTCTTTCATGTTATGATACCCATTTTTAATTCAAATCACTTAATTATAAGGACAATACGACTTCATTGAAAAGTTTATAGATTTTTGGACAAGGAAAGAAACTTTATATTAAAGAAATGCGTCTTCTATGCTAAGCAAAATTTGCATTCGTATTTTAAAGACACGAAATCTTTGACCTCACGACAATATTTTTTTCAGTGTAGACTGTTTCATATTTTAGACCCATTTCCACGGAGAATATATTTAATATGATATTTAAGTGTGTCATGTTTGATCTAATTTGGTTCAGATTTAGATAAAGCTTCCATATATTCGTTTTTCCGGTTTATACAAATATGGCCAAAATTCCCACACGTTACACAAAATTCTGTGATGATTTTCCTATATCTTAGTAATTTCCTACACACTGTAATTCCAGAATTTCCACAGAACGGTTGAGTTTTAAATGAGGCTCAAAGTCGCCCGACTTGACCAAATAATATGTCACAACCCACACTTGACCACATATCATGGCGGGATGTAACCAATATCCTTGTAAAATCATTATTGCTAAGTAGCAAAAATTGTAAATATTACTAAAATTGTCCTATATCTCGAATACATATGTATCACCTGATAAATCATAAATGCTCTTCTGTACAATTGCATTAAAATTTCTCTCGCTTCATATTTCCCATATTTTTTACAAACATTGTGTTTCATCCAAGGATATTAGCCGTGTTTAAATTTTAATTCTACAGTTTTTGTAAAAGTACAAAAAATTGTCTCCATTAAAAGTATTTGTATCTGAAAATGCAAACCTTTATATAGCTCCCAGCAAATTTGAAGTATTTTGGATGGTAACACAAATGTTTGTCTTCATAGTGGTGCACGGATGAAAAAGACTGTTTTTCATATGTTTGGATATAAACATTATATGTTTAGAACACAAATTTTTAAACACAATATTTTTGAGTGCAAGCATATAATGTTCATAAACTAGCATAACATGTTTGGGACATATATGTTAATATGTTAGAACATATTATGTTTGGGACATAAAATGTTTGTAGATATAATATGCTTGGATGCAAACATATATTAATTTAGAAATAGCCTATAAACATATATGTGTTTAGTAGCTTGGAGCGCTATTTAACAAGGAGCGATATTGAATTGAGTTGGTGGTTGTTGCTTGTTATTACAAAATTTACATTTTATTTTCCCTTTGGCAATTGATCAGCTACTTCTTTGATCCTTACAAACTGTGTGGTCCGCTGTTCGAATTCCTGTCCGGCAAAAGGTAAAATTAAAATAAAAAAAATCATACAATTGAATAATTTCTTCTACAATGTTTGTATTACAGAAAAAGGTGGGGGAATATATAATTGGGCAGAAACAAAATTTTGAGCATTCAGGTCGAAAACCTATGTTGTTAGCACCTATATTACCTGTTTATTTTCGTAATTGATTATGATTGTAAATATATAAATAAATAAATAAAATTTTGATCACAATATTGTTTGGGAGAATTTTTTTAAGCATATAATATTTTTAGGTGCAAAATGCTTCCAAACATATTATATGTTCACATAATAACATATTGTTTTTTGGAAGACAACATTATTGAATTTGGATGCACAAATACAAAATGTTTAGAAATTGACTACCCAAACATATATTGTTTAGACCAATATGCTTTCAAACATATTATATATTGGAAGAGATCAAACATATAAATGTTTGGGCAATAGCCAAAAATGTATATGCTTGAAGCAAAATATGTTTGGGAGTATATGTTACAGAAGCGATTTTTTGTGAGCGTGTGGAGGGTATAATATAGTCGGCTCCGCCCGACTTTAGACTTTACTTATTTGTTTTTATTCACTATTATGCATATTATATATATTTTTGGAGGAATCACATTAAAGGGTTATTTATAACATATTTTCGTGGTTGAAGAAATTTCAGTTTATTAATTAATCATAGCAATTAACTTCGTTACAGAGTCAGAAAATAATTGCATGATATTTTGTCGTAACTCAATATATTATTTTAACAAACAAATTCAAAGCGAATAAATTACTTCAAACAATCACAATTTATGTACACGTTTAATTCGTTAATACCACATAAGAGGCCAATAAGAACCTTATTTAATGTCATGACGCCTAATAAGCAATTAAATTATCATCGGCACATAAGATTATCACAGCGGGAAATGAAGTAATTGAAAATGAAGAGGTTCTTCTTATAAATACAACGTTTGTTTGCACCGAAATTGCTGCGAAAACAAAAAAATAAAAAAAATGAACATATGATTCACAAAATCCTCCTTAGCAAGTTGGTGAGCCAAAATTGGATCAATGCTTCATCCATGTAAATTTTGTACCTTAAACAATCTGAATATTTATAACAAATTGCCGATATATGATATACCAGAATTTGTATGTAATGGCGCCTACTTAAGGTGTGATGTCATGCTGAGAGGTCCAAATATAATATCATTGCAGCATATCGCTTTGGTGGAGGAACCCTGTAGCAGATGCAATTCCATGGATGATGAGACCTTCTTCACAGCTGGATGCTTTGCTCCTCCATTTATTATAATTTCATAATTTAACAAATGATATTGTCCGTTGAACATTAAGACATTTTCACCCCAGAGATACAAGCAGCCGCGTTGTCAATGCGAAGTCTCTTTTTTTATATGGTCAATCGTTCTTAATTGGGGAATTTGGGCTGAATTTTTGTATAAATTACAAACTAGTTGACGATAGCTATAAGCGATTAACGCTGCACGATAGAATACCATTAAGGTAAATCAATAAAAACAATTAATAAATCTTTCTATCACTTAAGGGCATAAATATCTTTTGCAGTAGCATAATTTTCCATTTGTAGAAAAATCAAAATAATATTTTTGTTTTGGCACCTAATGGCTGAAATACATTTTAAAGTGTTTTTTTTTTCTTATTTGGGAAAATTTCAAAAAAATTGAAATGCTTTTGTTGCAATGTGCGCTATGTTAAGCATTAGCAGCAAAAATATTATGATATCAGAATGGATGTATTTTGCTCCTCTAAGAGGTTTCAGAAGTCAAATCTGGATGTCTGCTTATATAGTTTATATAATTATGTACCGATATGGACCGATACGGAACTGAAATTTTTAGCACATTATTTTTAAGTGCAATGTTCATAAATGACAATAACATGTTTTTTGAGGGTGTGGATTCCGATCAAGTCTAGCATGCACTTCTAGTGCAACATACCTAGCATCACGGTACCAAGCTATGGTACGAGATACAAAAGATTTATTCGTGTTGAAATGATAGAGAGCTTTCACGATAGCCACCATTTAGAAATAAATAATTTTATTTCTAAATGGAGAAATACGGTTTAGAAATGATAATAAACTGTATACCCTCTAGAAAAATCGCAAGTGCTGCATATATTCCCAAATATATTCTGCTTCAAACATATATATTTTCACAATTTTTTTCAAACAAGAAATTGCTTTTATTATTTTTCACCCTAAGAAAATCTTTGTTTAAGGTCCCAAACTGTTTATTACAATTTCTAAATATTTGTTTGTTTGTAGCAAAATTTATTTATTTATTTAATTTTATTCATGAACCAGTACTCATAAATCTATACTTTTATTTGTTGTAATTAAGCCTGCTGTTCTAACATATTAACATATATGTCCAAAACATGTTTTATTAGTTTATGAATATTATATGCTTGCGTTTAAAATAATGTGCTAAAAATTTGAATTCCAAACATATAACTTTTACACCGAAACATATAAAAAACAGTATTTTTCGTCCATATAGACAAACGTAGTAATCCACAACACTATATATCTGTCAAGTAGTTTCTAAGGAACTACTATTTATTTTGAATTGAATCTCTCATTCTTTTGACGCCCTTCGTAATTTTTTTTTCATCGTCATCTTTAGTTGTGTCTCTGCACTGTCTCTCCCTCCCTTCTAAACTTTTATATGTTTACAAGAATATTTTAAATTAATATATGTTTGTATCCACACATATTATATTTAAGAAAATTTTATGTCCCACAAAGATTCCTAATCTATTAACATAAAAATATTGTGCTAAAAAAACGGAATCCCAAAAGAATATTTTTTACACCGAAGTATATGAAATTCGCCCTTTTCTGTCCGTTAGTGTTAGTGGCGTTTCTCTGCTATAAAATGTATGTCGTTTATTACAAAAATTCAATTCTTTTATATTGAATTTTTAAAATTGGATAATTAAAATAAAAACAATCTACAAATGTTCAGTCAATTTAAACGTGAAACATTATTGCTACTCATAGGGTGCCTTCAATTATAAATCGATCCACAAGTGGGTGCTAGATCCATTGTTGTTTATTTGGAAAGTAATTATAAGAATTATTGACACAGCTATGTTTATAAATGTATTGCTGTTGTTGCTGCCCAATTTTTAAACTTAAAATAAAATTTATTGTTTATTTATTAAAAACAAAATTAATTGCCATTTCTACTATTTCAAAATACAGACATTTTCTTTCAAATCGTTTTTCTTTTCTTTTTTTTTTTGGTTCCCTCGAGGGTTGTGTGCACGCTTTTCTTGTTGGCCATTATTAATGGCCAAATTAAACTAAAGAAACAACACTAAATTTATATGAATTTCATTATTTTTCCTTCATCTTATTTTTTTTCTCATATAGTCTTGTAGACTATGCGATGCCATTTTCTTTTTTAGATTGTTTGGCTTTTTCCATTTTTTCGTTATTCATAGCAAGAAAATTATTCAAAAATTTTCTTAAGACTTCCTCAACTAATGTTGCCGTTTGAGAGGCAACTCTATGCCAGGGATAAACTTCACACTACAGTATTGATGTTGTGTTTGTTGTTATTGCTTTGTTTTGTTGTTTTGTGAGGAGGGACAGTCGTGGAGGAAATTCATTCAACCTTTCATGCCTTATGTTCACGTTGTCTTCTTGAGATCTTCCGTTAATTTTAATTTGTTCAGTTGGCATTAAGTTTAGCTTAGACTTGATAAATTACGAGGGTGGTGGTTTAAATTTTTAATTTCAGAAACTTGCAGATCTTTAATGAATTCACTTTGGGTTTTTAGTATATACTTTAAAAACTGTGTCCACAGACTTCGGTTCCTCTTGGGCAAGTCAAGCTTTTTCTAAGTCAATGACATCAAAAGATGGTGTCTACACCCAGAAAAAAAGTGACCCATTCTTTAAGTTAAAATGAACTCATTGCGAAGAAAGTTGAACTCCGTATAGCGCCAAAGATATTTATATTGTTTTTGAACGATGTGAAAATTAGGTAGAATGCATTCCATATAACATATGTCACTAAAGACATTCTTGCGATTTTGAACTGCAATTTTTTACTTCAAACTACAAAATTTTCTTTAAGAAGTGCAAAAAGTTATTTATGTTTAATAAATTTTCTTGAATTTGTCGAAAAATATTTACTTATTTAGTACGAATGAACTAAAATATTTTTCTATGCCAAGTGCTGTTCGTACGCATGATAAGCTTTCTACAGGGACGAAAAAGACTTTTTTTCATATGTTTGGGTGTAAAAATAATATGTTTGGAACTCAAAATTTTTAACACAATATTTTTAAGTGCAAGCATATAATGTTCATAAACTACACTCAAAAAAAAGTGAACTCTCTATTTCACTAAAGCCAATTTAACTTTATTTTAGTTCATGGAATTATTATGTTTGGAAAAAGTTTCCTTTACTCTAATAATTTTTTGTTTACGTTAGTTAAATTAACTAAAACCGAGGAAAAAACTAAACTCAAATGAAGCATAATGATTAACTAAATTCGTACCTTCTACAAAATAGTTCAGAATTTCATTAAATTTGTAAATTTTACCAAAAATGCGTCCATCATGAACTTCGTATATCACTAAAGACATTCTTGCAATTTTGAACTCCAAGTTTTTCCTTCAAACTACAAAATTTTCTTTAACAAGTGAAAAAACTTAGTTATATCTAATAAATTTTCTTGAATTTGTCGAAAAATATTTACTTATTTTTATGACATCGGCGTGATACCAACGTTTGTAATACTGTTTAGTTAAAATTTTCTACAAATATTCAAAATTTTCTAAAATTAACCGAAACATTTCTTCCTGGTGGGTTCACTGTTTTTTCAGTGTAGCATAACATGCTTGGGACATATATGTTAATGTTAGAATATATTATGTTTGGGATATAAAATGTTAGTAAATATAATATGCTTATTTGTCAAAATATGCCACAATTTCTAAATTCACATCTTCGCCTCACACCTTAAGAAGTGATGCAAATTCAGTGCAGCGGCTGTTGAAATGGTGGACATCCATCCTGTGATATCAACATAACACAGCGAGAGAATCAAAAGAGAGCAATATCAGTGAAATTGCTTTTATTTAAAAGGTAAAAACGAAATTAAGTACAAAACTGTTCACGCCTAAATAAATTTATGTATATATTATAAAATTATTTATGTATGTTTATATTCGAGTCCACGTTCTTCTTTTGTTATAACTTTTGAATTCCTTCCAAAATTTCAAACTTTTATACCAAAAACAAAACAAAATTGTTATTTTTGCAATAAGAAACTAATATTTTATCCAAAAGCTCAGTCCATTTCGTTTATATCAAGCACTGTTTCTGACTGTAAATCTTTAATAGCCCACATTTCGAAGTTTCATTATAAAAATTTAATATAATATAAATATAAATGTGTAAATTAAAAAAAAAAAACAAGTATATACGGCCGTAAGTTTGGCTAGGCCGAATCTTATGTACTAGAGGTGTGCGCGTGACACAAGATTATCGTGACACGCGTGATTCACGCGTGAATCACGTGAGTCGTGAATAAAATCTGAAGCAACTCTCGTGAATGTGCTTGAATGGGACTAAAACAAATATGTCGTGCGTGAGTGTGCGTGAGTAATAAAATCGGTTCGTGAATGTGCGTGAATAAAATTTCTGCAAAATCACGCTCACGAAAAAAATCAAGATTTAATTCTTACTCGTATGTTAACTGAAATTGATTTAGCTGTCGAACTATATTTTATTTATGAATTTTGTTACCCTTGCTCATTCCCGATGGGAAAATGTCATGAGTCTCGTGAATTTGTCGTGAGTCACGTGAATTGTCGTGAATCGTGCGTGAGCGTGAGTCTGTAACAGTACTTCGTGCGTGAGCGTGCGTGATTACTGCTTTTCATTTCGTGAATGTGCGTGACTGTGAGTGGCTACGACACCTATCGTGCGTGAGCGTGCGTGAATAAATATTTGACTTCGTGAATGTGCGTGAGTGTGAGTGAAATTTTACTCACGCGCACACCTCTATTATGTACCCTCCACCATGGATTGCATAGAAATTTGTACTAAAGACTGTCATCCACAATCGAATTTCTTGTGTTGCGGTAACACTTGCCGATGGCAAGGTATCTTAAAAGTTCTCAACACCGTCTTCTCAATTGTAAGTTAGTCCATACGGGGTATATATTACACAAAAAAGGCCCATTAAATACGTAAATAATTCAGTTTGACAAAATTTTCTATAGAAATACAATTTTGACAAAATTTTCTATAGCAGTAAAATTTTGACAAAATTTTCTATAGAAATAAAAGTTTGACAAAATTTTCTATAGAACAAAAATCTTGAAAAAATTGTATTGTAATAAACTTTTGACAAAATTTTTTATAGAAATAAAATCTTGACAAAATTTTGTATTGTACTAAAATTTTGACAAAATTTTCTATAAAAATAAAATTTTGGTGGATTTTTTTGGGAATCGGCTATATATAACTATACACCGATATGGACTAAGTTTGGCATGGTTATTAGCGGCCATATACTAGCGCAATGTTCCCAATTTCACAGCGTACCAAATTTCAACCGGATCGGATGAATTTTGCTCTTCCAAGGGACTCCGAAGGTGAAATCTGGGGATCGGTTTAAATGAGGGCTACATATAATTATGGACCGATGTGGATAAATTTTTGCATGGTTGTTAGAGACCATATTCTAACACCATGTACCAAATTTCAACTGAATCGCATGAATTTTTCTCATCTACGAGGCTCCGGAGGTCAAATCTGGGGATCGGTTTAAATGAGGGCTACATATAATTATGGACCGATGTGGATAAATTTTTGCATGGTTGTTAGAGACCATATACTAACACCATGTACCAAATTTCAACCGAATCGCATGAAGTTTTCTCTTCTACGAAACTCCGGAGGCCAAATCTGGTGATCGGTTTCTATGGGGGCTATATTTAATTATGGACCGATGTGGACCAATTTTGCATGGTTGTTAGAGACCTTATACTAACACCATGTACAAAATTTGAACCGGATCGGATGAATTTTGCTCCTCCAAGAGGCTCCGCAAGCCAAATATGAGCGTCGGTTTATATGGGGGCTATACGTAAAAGTGGTCCGATATGACCCATTTGCCATACGATCCGGCCTACATCAATAACAGCTACTTGTGCCAAGTTTCAAGTCGATTGCTTGTTTCGTTCGGAAGTTAGAGTGATTTCAACAGACGGACGGACGGAAATGCTTAGATCGACTCAGAATTTCACCACGACCCAGAACTTTATGGGGTCTTAGAGCAATATTTCGATGTGTTACAAACGGAACGACAAAGTTAATATATATGGTGGAGGGTATAAAAATGGTGTTCGGTCGGAGCAGGAATTGAACCCACGACTTTTTGCATGCAAGGCAGACTTGCTAACCACTGCTCCAACAAATGTATGTTTCTGTTAAATAATGTTATATTTGCATAGGCTCGCGGGCGCTGCAAACTATGCTATATAAATGTAACTTATAACGATAATTGTCTACCAGTGGATAGTGTGTCTACCAGTGGATAGTGTGTTGGCTTACAAACTGTATGGTCCTCGGTTCGATTCTCCGTCCATGCGAAAGGTAAAATTTAAAAAAATTTATAAAACTGAATAATTTCTTCAACAATATTTGTATTACAGAAAAAGGTGCCAAGAAGTAAAAAATTTCGTGGAAGTGAAAAATTATGTGAGGGAATGAGCACAATCTTCTTTGGGGAAAATTCTTCCAAGCATATAATATTTATGGGCTCAAAATGCTTCCAAACATATAATATGTTCACATAAAACAAACGTATTAATGATTCGGCAGTATCCAATAATATATGTGCTTCCTGCAAAATATGTTTGGAACATATGTTAGAGAAGCGATTTTTTTTGATGGTGCAGATAATTTGAATGAAATGTAAATTTGATTGTAAGATTGGTTGTACAACTAATCTCGTTACAATTCGGAAAACTTCAAATTATTTTTAAATTGAATAATTGTGAGCCGCCGAATAGACAATTTTATACCCTCCATCATAGGATGGGGGTATATTAACTTTGTCATTCCGTTTGTAAAACATCGAAATATTGCTCTAAGACCCCATAAAGTATATATATTCTGGGTCGTGGTGAAATTCTGAGTCGATCTGAGCATGTCAGTCCGTCCGTCTGTTGAATTCACGCTAACTTCCGAACGAAACAAGCTATGGACTTGAAACTTGGCACAAGTAGTTGTTATCGATGTAGGTTGGATGGTATTGAAAATGGGACATATCGGTCCACTTTTACGTATAGCCCCCATATAAAGGGACCCTCAGATTTGGTTTGTGGAGCCTCTAACAGAAGCATATGTCATCCGATCCGGCTGAAATTGTGTACATAGTGTTGGTATATGGTCTCTAACAACCATGCAAAATTTGGTCCACATCTGTCCATAATTATATATAGCCCCCATATAAACCGATCCCCAGATTTGGCTTGCGGAGCCTAAAACAGAAGCAAATTTCATCCGATCCGGCTGAAATTTGGTATATGATGTTGGTATATGGTCTCTAACAACCATGCAAAAATTGGTCCACATCGGTCCATAATTATATATAACCCCCATATAAACCGATCCCCAGATTTGGCTTGCGGAGCCTCAAAGAGAAGCAAATTTTATCCGATCCTGCTGAAATTTGGTACATGATGTTGGTATATGGTCTCTAACAACCATGCAAAAATTGGTCCACAATAACCAGTTCATAATTATATATAGCCCCCATATAAACCGATCCCCAGATTTGGCTTGCGAAGTCTCCAAGAGAAGCAAATTTCATCCAAGCCGGTTGTAATTTGGAACATGGTGTTAGTATATGATATTTAACAACCGTGCCAGAATTGGTCCATATCGGTCCATAATTATATATAGCCCCCATATAAAATGTTCTCCAGAGTTGACCTCCGGAGCCTCTTGGAGGAGCAAAATTCATCCGATCCGGTTCAAATTAGGAACGTGGTGTTAGTATATGGTCGCTAACAACCATACCAAAATTGGTCCAATCACACAAAAATTGGTCCATATCGGTTCATAATCATGGTTGCCACTAGAGCCAAAAATAATCTACCAAAATTTTATTTCTATAGAAAATTTTGTCAAAATTTTATTTCGATAGAAAATTTTGTCAAAATTTTTTTTCTAGAGAAAATTTTGTTAAAATTTTATTCGGTTCATAATAAAATTTTCGTCATTTTCAAAATTTTATTTCTATAGAAAATTTTGTCAAAAGTTTATTTCTATAGAAAATTTTGTTAACATTTTATTTCTGTAGAAATTTTTGTCAAAATTTTCTTTCTATAGAAAATTTTGTCAAAATTTTTATTTCTATAGAAAATTTTGTGAAAATTTTATTTCTATAGAAAATTTTGTTAAAATTTTATTTCTGTAGAAAATTTTTTCAAAATTTTATGTCTACTTTGCCAAACTGAATTATATACGTATTGGATCGATGTTTTTTGATTTAATATATACCAAGTATGGACTTACATACAATTTAGAAGATGGTGTTAGGAGGTTTTAAGATACCTTGCCATCGGCAAGCGTTACCGCAACTTAAGTAATTCGATTGTGGATGGCAATGTTTAGAAGAAATTTCTACGCAATCCATGATGGAGGGTACATAAGCTTCGTCCTGGCCGAACTTACGGCCGTATATACTTGTTATATATTATATTAACCGTCAACCCGCCGCCGGAGGCAAAAATTTTGTGGCAGCCGCCGCCGACAAAAATGGGTCTACGCTTCTGCAGGAATGGGCCAAAATATCGCAGAGCCATTTTCGTGCACTACAGTGGCTCGTCGGGATACCTTCCACCATAGATAGACTACGTACAAAATTCTACTAAAAACTGGGGTTCTGGTGACAATAGCAACGTAGGGTGTTATTTCTTAACATTGTCTGCTACATTGTAAGTTAGTCCATACGGAGCCTATGTTAGATTAAAAAAGTCGGATTAAATACCTGATAAGCCTCCTTAGTTCTTGATACGTATATATAGAGAGTCTATAATAATTATGAACCAATTTGGAGAAAATTTAAACCTTGGAGAAAATCCAAAACAAGCGACATCGGCATTTTTAATACAGTTTAGTTAAAATCTTCGTTCCCGAGAAGGCTGTTTTGTGTGGGAGGCCTCATGTAAACTTTGCATGCAAGGCTTCTTCACAAATGGAAAATTGTCTAAAAAGTATTTAAAAACATCCCTTCTTTCAAATTGCCATATTAAATTTTAATACCATATATTGTGGCCCTCGTAACATCTTCTTGTACTAGAAGGTGTTTGTGAAGTGTTTTGATGGGATGTTTCTTCATGTATTTTTGTGTGCAGAAATTATTTGTTCCCATAATTTAAATGTCAAGTTTTGTCCATATTCAAAATTGTTATGTGTTCGTCTTGGCTCTCTGGTGTTGTTGCCGCTGCTGCCGCTGATGATGATGATGATGGCGGTGGGTATAACCACCATTAATTTTGAGCCGATTTACCCTTACTTCCATATTAAATTTTCGAAAACTGACCTAAACACTAAGAAAGACTCCATACAGTGATGATGGCGATGTTGTACTCGTCTTGATCATCATGGATTTAGTCTTGGAGTTTGATCACCTCTACCAACCGACGAACGGACTAACTATCAAATTGGCCAACCAACCAACCATAGCCCAAGTAACTGGCCAATCCGTCACTTCATTTTAAATTGTTTTTGGTTGTGGGGTATGATTTGAAAATTACTCGCTTATTTATGCTGAAACTTAAGGTATTTGCCATATTATTTACTTCATGTGGTGATTACTTCAATGTTCCTTTACGATAAATAAATTTTTGGTGCACTTGTGTGTAAGTTTTTTTTTCTTTGTGTATATGTGTGTGCGTGGTGGAAGTTTAGAAGTACTTGATATTATGGAAGTCAATCAACAATAAATAAAATTATCCTTAGCATGGGAACCACTTTCTTGTGTAGGGAAATGGTTATTATTATTCTCAAGTTTATGATTGGTGCAACATAATACAGATGGAGGCATGACTGTAATTGCAGGAAAAAAGCTATCGTTAATGGGCGATAGGATGGTTTGAAACCGACCATTACATACAGCGAAAGGAAATGGTGGTGATGTTTTTTTGCAAGTAATGACTACACTGAAAAAAACCGTGAACCCACCAGGAAGAAAACGTTTGGTTAATTTTAGAAAATTTTGAATATCTTTAAAAAAGTTTAACTAATCAGTATTACAAACGCTGGCATCACGGCGATATCACAAAAATAAGTAAATATTTTTCGACAAATTCAAGAAAATTTATTAGACATAATTTAGTTTTTTCACTTGTTAAAAAAATATTTTAGTTAAAAAAAAAAAATTGGAGTTCAAAATTGCAAGAATGGCTTTAGTGACATACGAAGTTCATGATAGACGCATTTGTATTAAAATTTTCAAATTTAAAGAAATAATGAACTATTTTGTGAGAAACACGAATTTAGTAAATCTTTATGCTTCATTTGTGTATAATTTTTTCGCGTTTTTCAGTCCATTCCACTAACGTTTGCAAAAACTTATTAGTGTAAAGGAAACTTTCTTCAAACATAATAATTCCATGAACTAAAACAAACTTAAATTGGCTGTAGCGATATAGAGAGTTAAACTTTTTTTGAATGTACAAATTTCTTAAACCCATGCAAACTATTAACACACTAATGTCTACTTAGCTAATCTTGCCAGTTATTTCACTGCGAGAAACTTGAGGATATCCACCACCAAATCCTCAGCCACACTATTCACTACATGGACGCCAGAAGTGCGCAGGCAGTTGAATATTAGTGTCGATGGCGAAATAATTCCGACCACAAGATTCTTGGGGTCACATTCGACAGCCTTTTCAGGTCGTCTGCCCATTCCACTGCAATTTGTAATAAGCTCCGTGGTAGAAACAAGGTCCTCAAGTCACTTGCCGGCAATACTTGGGTGCGGACAAAGAAACCTTGTTAACTACCTATAAGGCAATTGGCCGGTCAGTGGTAAACTATGCAGCGCCAGTGTGGACACCGCAGACTAGTGATACGCAGTGGAATAACATTCAAATCTGTCAGAACGCTGCCCTTAGAACTGCGACTGGGTGTCTCCGCAGCACACCCCTGGATCACCTTTATGTGGAGACAAAGATCATCCCTGTGCGAAGACACAACTACATGTTGTCAAAGCAGTATCTCCTGGGTTGTTATCGCAGTAATCATCCAAACCACCATCTCATGGATGCACAACCACCACCCAGGAACGTAAGGGTTGATATACATATTCTAGAGTGCGAGATCCAGCGCTACAAAAGAGGACCTCTAGATCAAGCAGCGTACCAGGCAGGTTTGAACAGGATTCATGAGGATACTGTAGCTGAAGCGGTGAGAAGCTACAAGGTTAATCCTGTTCTCGGAGTTCGTCCACCGTCCATAGCACCGGAAGAAAGAGACCTTCCACGGCAGACTAGAGTAGTTTTAGCCCAGTTAAGATCAGGCAAGTGCAGCCGCCTCAATTCCTACTTATCAGTGATTGATAGCAGCGTAGCTGACGTATGTCCAATTTGCAACCAAGGGCCACACGACACGCGTCATGTTTTCCCTTGTCCAGCTAAACCAACCCGACTTACCGCCAGGTCACTCTGGACGCACCCCACATTAGTCGCAGAGTTCCTCGATCTGGCCACAAGCTGAAGTTCCAAAGTGTATAACATAAAAATGGATGAAATCACAATAAACTGTTACAACAACATTAACACACTGAAAATAATACT
This sequence comes from Haematobia irritans, assembly GCF_050003625.1. Taxonomy (NCBI): domain Eukaryota; kingdom Metazoa; phylum Arthropoda; class Insecta; order Diptera; family Muscidae; genus Haematobia; species Haematobia irritans. The sequence continues at coordinate 133,918,061 of NC_134398.1, read as the reverse complement.
GCCCAATAAAGTGTATCTTTAAACTGATGCAAAATTGACATTGCATATATGCAAAGTTACATTGAAAAACGTATTGACCTAATATGGAAGATTATGCAACTTAAATTTTAGGACTCCAAATTTACGCAATGCTAAGGACAAAATTCTTTAAAGCAATGAAAAGAAAGTTTATAATCCTTTTTTCATTAAATTTAGGACACAAATCTTGAAATTTTGCATCTCTCTGCTGAAGTTGTAGATCTTTGAAATAAGGCAAATTTTCCTTAAAATAAAGAAAAACATTTTTAATTTAAAGATATCGTCTTTAACTCAACTGACATATTGAATTTTTAAATTTAAGATAAAAAAATATCGGCTAGGTTAGGTTAGGTGGCAGCCCAATGTATCAGGCTCACTTAGACTATTCAGTCCATTGTGATACCACATTGGTGAACTTCTCTCTTATCACTGAGTGCTGCCCGAATCCATGTTAAGCTCAATGACAAGGGACCTCCTTTTTATAGCCGAGTCCGAACGGCGTTCCACATTGCAGTGAAACCACGTAGAGAAGCTTTGAAACCCTCAGAAATGTCACCAGCATTACTGAGATGGGATAATCCACTGCTGAAAAACTTTTTGGTGTTCGGTCGAAGCAGGAATCGACCTTGTGTATGCAAGGCGGGCATGCTAACCATTGCACCACGATGGCTCCCAAAAAAAAAAAAAATAAAAATATAGGCTAAGACTTATTTTAAGGATTTGCATCTTTGGTTTAAAGTTTTTTTTAGCATTAAGACAACTGTGTTTACTTTGAAGTACCTGGCATAATTTGGATTTTGAAATTGGAATTTCTTTGTACATAAATATCTTTATTAATATATCGCAAAAGGAAAATAAAAACTCGATAAATGGGATATTACCCGATTTTAATTTTTTTGATCCTAGATTTAAAGCCGTAAAACGTCTTATTTTAAAGAAGTCGCATCTTTGGTTCGGAATCATCTTTGGATCCAAGTAAACTTTTTTTGAGAGTAGTTTCTTGCCTGTCTAGCTCCTATTCTTTTACATATTTTACCATAATTTTTTTTGTTATTCACGTTTTGGAAGCCGTATATTATATTTGATAAGGATTTTATCCAGTATCGTAACAATTTCATTTAAATAAAGTATTTTAAGTACCTCGAAAAATTTAACGTATTTGTTTTAATTTGTGAAACATTCTTAAAAATTTGTTAAATGTAAATATAAAATATACAAATTATATTTACAAGTGCTCTACGATGAATGATATCATATCTGCAATTTCATGCGTTTTAGCCGATATGAACTGTCATTGCATATACGCCATATAATTGCATATGTGCAATATCATGCATTCAATCAATTTTTGTTACTACTAGGACACTTAACGACGAATATGAATATTAAGCCGAGTATTTTGATGATGGAGATTTAAATATAAATCGAAGTAGTAGAAGAAGCACAAGATGTAGGAGAAGATTCTAGTTGATCCCTGACCTACAACGTTTGAGAATCGTATAACATACAAGCTGCTAGGTTGTAATTGTTACACGTATATTCATAGTGATAGATAGGTTAAATGGGTTCAACATTTTTTTTGCGGTCCTGTCAATAATGTTGGTGACAATTTTAGATGTTTAAAAACTCTTCAAAGAGGTTCACATTATGGTGAAAGACCGTTCGAACTCGGCTAGACAACTTAATATGGAATCGAACTGCACTCAGTGATAAACAGAAGGTCAATGGCATGAAAGGCGTATCACTGCTCCACGGTGCTCAACTAAATGTATGTTTCTGTTAAATAAAGTTTGTTTAACCATAGAATGGGGGGGTATATTAACTTTGTATTTCCGTTTGTAACACATCGAAATATTGCTCTAAGACCCCATAAAGTATATATATTCTGGGTCGTGGTAAAATTCTGAGTCGATCTAAGCATGTCCGTCTGTCGAAATCACGCTAATATCCGAACGAAACAAGCTATCGACTTGAAACTTGGCACAAGTAGTTGTTATTAATGTAGGTCGGATGGTATTGCAAATGGGCCATATCGGTCCACTTTTACGTATAGCCCCCATATAAACGGACCCCAGATTTGGCTTGCGGAGTCTCTAAGAGAAGCATATTTCATCCGATCCGGCTGAAATTTGGTACATGGTGTTAGTATATGGTATTTAATAAATATGTACAAATTGGTCCACATCGATACATAATCATATATAGCCCCCATATAAACCAATCCCTAGATTTGGCTTGCGGAGCCTCTTAGAGAAGCAAATTTCATTTGATAACGTGGTGTTAATATATGGTCTCTAACAACCATGCAAACTTTGGTTCACATCGGTCCATAATTATATATAGCCCTCATATAAACCGATCCCCAGAATAGACATCCGGAGCCTCATGGATGAACAAAATTCATCCGATTCGGTTGAAATTTGGTACGTGATGTTAGTATATGATCTCTAACAACCATGCAAAAATTGGTCCATATCGGTCTTAATTATATATAACCCCCATTTAAACAGATCCCCAGATTTGACCTCCGGAGCCCCTTGGAAGAGCAAAATTCACCCGAACCGGTTGAAATTCGGTACGTAGTGTTAGTTTATTGTCTCTAACAACCATGCAAAAATTAGTCCATACCGGTCTTAATTATATATAACCCCCATTTAAACCGATCCCCAGATTTGACCTCCGGAGCTATTGGAGGAGCAAAATTCATCCGACCCGGTTGAAATTTGGTACGTGTTGAAATGTGGTGCATTGCGCTAGTATATGGCCGCTAACAACCATGTCAAAATTGGTCCATATCGGTCTATAGCTATATATAGCCTATCCCCAAAAATAATCTATTAAAATTTTATTTCTATAGAAAAATTTGTCCAAATGTTATTATTATAAAAAATTTTGCCAAAATTTTATTTCTATAGAAAATTTTGTCAAAATTTTATTTCTATAAAAAATTTTGTCAAACATTTATTACTATATAAAATTTTGTCAAGATTTTATTTCTATAGAAAAATTGTCAAAGTTTTATTTCTATAGAAATTTTGTTAAATTTTATTGCTCTAGAAAATGTTGTCAAAATTTATTTCTATAGAAAATTTTGTCAAATTTTTATTTCTTTAGAAAATTTTGTCAAACTGAATAATATACGTATTTAATCCGCTTTTTTTTTGTTTAATATATATGGACTAACTTACAATTGAGAACACGGTGTTAAGAAGTTTTAAGATACCTTGCCATCGGCAAGTGTTACCGCAACCCAAGTAATTCGATTGTGGATTACAGTCTTTAGTACAAGTTTCTATGCAATCCATGGTGGAAGGTACACAGTCTCACATAAGTTTACATACCCTTGAGGTTTTTACCTTATAACTAAACATGTTTCTTGTTGTTGTTTATAATCCAGACTAAAAACATCTTCTTGAAAATGGACAAATACTTTGTTTTTCAAATTAATTTACAAAATCTAAAGCATATATATGCATATTTTATTATATTTTAATAATTAAAGAAAATACAATTTCTTAAACCGTACACAGAAAAAAAGGTGTCTTGTTAATTTTAGGACCAGTTTAACTTCCACATAGTTCAAAAAATTTACTGTAATATAGTTCATTTTTCGTAACCACTGCGAAAATTAACTTAGCTAAAGGAAAACTTATAAAAATTCAGTAAATGTTTTTTAGTTCACTAACTACGAAATGGGACGGATTTTTCCTTAAATAAATTTCCAATACAATAGTTAATGCATCGTTGATGGTATTATAAAAAGACATAGGCAATATAAAAATCTTACTACGAAATGTGGACAATTTACTAAGAAAAATTTTTGTATGGAAAAAAATTTTTGTAGTAAAAATTAACTTAACCACAGTACCAATTCGTATGGCGGCTTCCTACAGCTTATTTCGGTTTTTACTATAAGTTGGAGTATAGTTCCTCACATTGAAAATTTTAGATAAAGTAGAATAAAAAGTAGTTAATTTAATCCTTGACGGGTGTATATAATTTTTTATGGATTCCTCGTAAATTTTGAATATATTTTACCTTATCCTATAGATAGAATACCAAATAATCAATAAACGTGATACTGGAAATTGAAGTGAGAAGAAATTATGAAATTATTGCATCATCTTTTTTTGTTTGTGTTTGTTATTGCGATGATGTTATGGAATGTGTGTTGTTGGTATCTTTTGTGGTGATAGTTGTTTTGTTGCAATAGCGAGATCAGAAAGGGATCATGTGTGTGTGGAGTTGTTTTTCTTTACATATGTGTTCTTTATGACTATTTGTGCCTTTGAGTTTTATTGGTGCATTCAGTTCTGTTGATGCATTTATGAAGCGCACACGTGGTGCGCTTGCGTGCGGTATTTGTGTTTATTAATAAAAATACATTTATTTCGTAACATTTTAGAAACTGATAAGTGAATGGTGTGATGTTAGAGAAAACAAAAACAATTTATATTGATAAGAAATAAATAACTCTAAAATAAATCACATATTAAGAAACTGTATATTTCTATTAATAATTTAAAATTAGTGCGGTTTTAAATTGGTTTACATAAAAATATTCATAATGAGTGGTAATAAAATGATCTATATTTACTCTACATCTGGATCACAGTACAATTTTTTGAGTCTATATTTTTATGTTATAGCGAGTCCTTAAGGTGTGTACTAAGTTCGAGTTTAGGTGCTAAAATCAGAAATAAATCAGTAAGAAAAGTATAAAATTATACGCCTTCGATGCAAATTTAAATATAACTTGATGGAGAATAGCTCGAAACAAGTTTTTTATAAAGTTTATATTCTTTAAATGGATTACACGATTAAGAACAGAAAATCGTTTTTAAGCTTATGTAGAACGCTGTTTTTTAATTTAATATGATGAATTGTTTTCAAGTTATTCCAATATATATAGCGGAAGTGCCTTAATTTTGAACATAACCGTATATCTCAAAAAGTCGAGCTCTTAAAAAAACAAGTGTAAATTTGGATTCAGCAACCTCAAATTCCTAAAAATTTGATATAAATTTTAAATGAACACAAAAACGGTTCAATTTTGTTCCCATGTATTTCTAAAGAAAACTAATCATGAAAAATTGGGATTTTAGCCACTAAACTCGAACTTAATATCCGCCATAAATACTAAATGCTATATTGACAAGTGGAAATTATATCTAATTTTATAATATTTTTATTTCATTTATATTCTGAGAAGGATTTCAAAAATGTTCCATTTGTGCATGGATATGATTCCACTAATGTAGTAATTGGATGATTTTTTTCAATGTGGTAAGTTTTTCGTCCATTTGTAATAAAGCCAAAATTTCTATTTATTAAAAATAATTTTCATTTGCAGGATGACAGCAAATCTAATGGTATTTCTGGAATCTTCTTACTGTTTAATGCTAACTAAGCTGATATCCCTATTGGCTCTAAGAAAATTCTCTTGTAAGTTAAAGATCAAAATACCATAGAATTTGATAATATTTTTATATTTCATATACCTTTTTAACTTCGATGCGAATCCACACAACAAAAACTAGCGAAATCGGTGAAATTGGACAAAAATGAAATGAAAATAGCAAGTTATGGCATATATCTTTCATATGGATAGAAAATGGAAATTGATATTAATTAGTTTCATTCTACTAACATAGAATATTACTCTTTTGAAGAAGCAATTACTAACTACCGAAAAGTAACAACATACAGCGTACAAATAAAAACATTTCTTTTATTGTATATCATAAGCCATAGTTTTATGTAATATAATAATAATTTTTTGAAATAAAATACTGGCAGTTATGAAAAATTGTCTTATATTGTACGAAAACTTTCTTAGTTGTATACAGGCTCGTTGTACCTTTAATTCCTCAATTTATTTACTTCTTTGAAAATTATACTGATAAATAGTTTATTTGAAACCAATTTCTAAATATAGGATTCCCAAAAACTTGTTCATTTTTCCGGATAGCAGGAATATTTTCAATGAGTGTAAGTACATTCTTCCCTCAGCGTAGTAAGAATGAACTAAAATACGATGCAATACATAAACTTATTTATAAGAAAATCATGAACTTATCTAGATGAAAAAAATCTTTGGCGCCAAATCATGGTCATTCTTACTATGGGTTAGTTCATTTTTCGTAAACAATAGTAAACTTTTTTTTCGGTGTATGTAAACTTGTGTAAGACTGTGTACATAAGATTCGGCCTGGCCGAACTTACGGCCGTATATGCTTGTTCTTGTTTGGGTTACCCCCTAGAAGTTTTGTCGCCCTTCCGACCGTTGCACTGTTCCACGTGGAACAGTTTGGCGAAGCCCGATTCTACGGGATTGCGTTCTCCAAGTTCACTTCCCTTTGTGTTAAATGCAAAAATGCGGAACTAGTTTTGATGCACAACTAGTTCCGCATTTTTGCAGAAAGGAAATTGAAATTATATTGAATCCCAAAATATGACTTTTAACATTGCACCCCGAGAAGAAATATGATCACCTCAATCATGTTTCAGAAGTAAAATGTTAGTTTTCGGTGGGGAACATGTAACATGTTCGACGCGACCATGCTATTTTCTCAGAAATTATGTATCTGATTTTGACAAACATTTTATGTTTGGCGAGAAAACAATTTTTTTAGTAAAAATGTTCAATTTTCCCCATCCAGAAATAACATTTTTCACTTGAAACATGTTTAATCTGATCACATTCCTCCTCTACTTGTGATATATAGAGATAGCAGCTTGCACTGAAGAAAAATTATCTGCATGAAATTGCATATATGCAATGTTACGTAACATTTGCCCCAGTGATCAGAATCGAACAAAGATTTGTTTATGGTATCATAACTGCATATACAACATGCATGCGAAACATTGCACCACGGTGGCTCCGACCTAGTTAAAACTTGGTATATAATGTTAGTATATGCCGTTTAATCAGATCTGCACCCAGAGAAGGAATATGATGACCTAAAAAACATATTCTTACTTTTTCGCGGAGAACTTGGAACTTTTTGTCGCTTGCCAATATCAGATAAAAAATTTGCGGAAATATAACATGATGGAGAAAAAACATGTTTGGAATTTAGAATTTTGTAAATAAAAAAATCAATTTTGTAAATCAAAATTATTTAACCATTGAATTTGGTGATCTTCGCGCTATTCATGATTTTGATTTTTTGGCGTAATTTTTTCAACCAAAATTTCTCGATATACCTTTTGGAATCTCAAACAGTAATGGTAAATACTGAATCATTGGGCTCAATGCGATTATTATGAGCGATAAGCTGGAGCACATTGAAACAATTAAAAGTCCTTTCTGAACACGCATTAATGAGGACTTTTTCACGAATATAAAAAACCAATATTAACTACATGTTAGCTATGCTTTTGCAACGACAAAAAAAACGTATGAACAAACTTGTTTTGATCTCCATACCTAATTAGACCATACCATTTTACTTTAAATTTTAATGGTTCCTTAAGAAATCCCCACAAAAAAAAATGAAACAGAACCACTATATGTCATTTTTAATTTGCATATCGTCCCGACATTGCAATACTTTTTCATAATAACCATGCGAAATGAATCGCTATAAACGAAGCATCCTCATTTCAGGTTCGAAGAAGATTTCCAGATTCGACATGAGGAATATGATGCACACGCACATTGTCCTACATATTGCAAATATTCAGTTTCCAGAGACTTGACCGGTGATATCTCATGTTGCCTACAACCATTGAGCAGCCATAACAAATGAATTATTGGGCATTTTTAACAATATTTACCTGCCAATATTCATTCAAGAATGAGGTGATAGGACCTCATCTGCAAAAAACAATCCAATCCAATGAATTCAAAGTGAGAAGGACTGAGAGGTGACCATAACCAAGATATAGAAATTGTCAAGACAAACTCCAAATTCATGGAGTCTGTAGACATTCATGGTGATGACAAGGGAATGAATTCATATGACTGACTGAAAACACAGTATTCCGATATATTCCAAATTTAAGTCTAACAGGTATTATAATTTTTTTTTTATTTTAGCCAAAACCTTAATTTAATTTAAATGTATATTTTTATACCCTCCACCTTAGGATGGGGGTATATTAACGTTGTCATTCCGTTTGTAACACATCGAAATATTGCTCTAAGACCCCATAAAGTATATATATATTCTGGTCGTGGTGAAATTCTGATTCGATCTAAGCATGTCCGTCCGTCTGTTAAAATCACGCTAACTTCCGAATGAAACAAGCTATCGACTTGAAACTTGGAATAAGTAGTTGCTATTGATGTAGGTCGGACGGTATTGCAAATGGGCCATATTGGACCACTTTTACGTACAGCCCCCCATATAAACCGACCCCCAGATTTGGCTTGCGGAGCCTCCTAGAGAAGCTAATTTCATAAGGTATGTTCCGAATTCAGTGTTTTGGATGTGAATTTAAAAATTTTGTGATGTTTTGCCGACTAAATAGTTTTATATAAATTGTATATCTTTTAGTTGCATTCTAACGTTTGTCTGATTTCAAATATTTTCGAAAATTTGCAATTTTCCTAAATAGATTTGCATTTGTTTCGGCAAAATTTAAATAATGTGTACATTTTATTAATTCTTACTCTAACGTTTTAAGACTAAAAAAGTTAAAATTAAACCTTAAAAATATGAAAAAACGAGGTGAAGAAAATTTAATTAAAAGAACTTCCTATGTAGTTAAAATACAGAACATCTTTGGGAGGGCATTTTTGGAACAGCTTTTAAAGTTGCTGGGTTGTTAAAGTTGACAAAAGAAATCTTTGTTGGTTTCAACGTTCGTCTCCGCTTGAAACTTTTTATTTGTTCCAAAAGAAAATGATATAGCGTTAAAAGAAAACTAGTTGTTTTGTATATGTGGAGAAACACAATTTTACTCCAAACACTGTGACTCACAGAAAATGTCTGTGATTTCTTGTCCTTAGGCCATATATTCTTGTGCTTATTGGTTTTGTGGCTGGCAGTGGAGGGTTTGGTTCCAGCACACAATATTTTTAAAAACTATTGCTCATTAATGAATTTAAATGGGTTTCTTTATAATTTTCAACGGCTTCTTTGCATCATTTTATGGTGATAATATTTTTTAAATAATTCCCTTTTTATTGGTCTCTCTGGTTTTTGTTTTTTTTTTTTTTTGTTTTGTAATTTCTTTATAGTCTTACAAATAAAGTTGAGAATCGGGAAATTAAAAATATGAGACAATGTCGAAAGGAAAGGTTAGTAATATAATGTGGCCGGTTTTGTTTTCAACCTTAAGAGTTATATAGAGATGAACTCGTTCAGAGAGGGAACTGTAGGTTTTCTTCTTCTTGCCAAGAAAACAGTAAAATTAGGCAGTTTAACAACCTAATTTCTGTGATAATTTTTTAGTTTACATGGAAACTAGAATGGGTGTCACATTTATTGATATCACGACGAGGGATGGAACCATCACCCGGATCACCCTTTTTATGCCCGCCAATATATAATATTCTATAGAAAATTTTGCTAAAATTTTATTTTCCCTTCCTTTTTTGGTTGATAGTTGGTTGATAGTTTCGCTGCAAGTAGAAGATGCTGATGAGGAATGTCGATCGTCTATCCCATCAACCATCTTGTAGTCTAAAGGCTTTGCCCAAATAAATTTGACAAACATATATATTTCTTTTTTTGGTTAATAACGAATAAAATTGTCACTATTTTATTTCGTTATTATTTTGATTTCAACTTAAGCTGATTGAAAAAGAAATCAAACAAACAAAAAAAAAAAAAATAAATATCTCTCTAAAAAATTTTGGCAACATTTTATTTTTGTAGAAAATGTTTTCATGATTTTATTTTTATAGAAAATGTTGGCAGTATACAATAGAAAATTTTACCAAATTTCATTTCTATAGACTATTTTACCAATATTTCTTTTCTATTGAAAATTTGCCAAAATATAATTTTTACAGAAAAAAATTTTATTTCTATAGCAAATTTTAGCAAAATTTTACTTTTGTACAAAATTTTATTATTATAGAAAATTTGCCAAATTTGTTCTATAGAAAATTTTGTTTTCTATAGAAAATTTTGAAAAATTTTAATATTTGCTAATATTTAATGTGAAAATATAATTTGTATATAAAAAGTTTCCAATTTTTCACTTTCAGAGAATATATTTTGCCAAAATTTTATTTCTATAGAAAATTTTCCTTCCACAAAAAATTTTGCCAAAATTTTATTTATATAGAATAGTTTGTAAAAATTTTATTTTTATAGAAATTTTGCAAACATTTTATTTTTACAGAAAATTTTCCCAAAATTTTTATTTCTATAGAAAATTTTGCCAAAATTGTACTTTTATAGAAAATTTTACCAACATTTTCTTTTTATTATTATAGAATACATTTGCTATAAATTCATTTCCATCAAAAATTTTGAAAAGTTTTATTTTTGTAGAAAATTTGACCAATTTTTATTTCTATAGAAAATTTTGTCAAATTTTATATTTTTATAGACAATTTTGCCCAAATGTTTTTTCTCTGCAAAATTTGGCCCAAATTTTTTTCTATACAAAATTTAGCCAAAATTTTATTTCTATAGAAAATTTTGCCAATATTTTATTTCTATTAAAAATTTTGCCAAAATTTTTTTCTATAGAAAATTTTGCCAAAATTTTAATTCTATAGAAAAATTTGCCAAAATTTTATTTCTATAGAAAATATTGCCAAAATTTTATTTCTATAGAAATTTTTGTCAAAATTTTATTTCAATAGAAAATGTTGTCAATATATTATTTCAATAGAAAAATTTGTCAAAATTTTATTCCAATAGAAAGTTTTGTCACAATTTTATTTTTGTAGAAAATTTTGTCAAAATTTTATTTTTATAAAAAATTTTGTCAAAATTTTATTTCTGTATAAAATTTTCTCAACATTTTATTTGGGTACAAAATTTTGTCAAAATTTTATTTGGGTACAAAATTTTGTCAACATTTTTTCTATAGAAAATTATGTCACAATTTTTTACATAGAAAATTTTGTCAATTTTTTTCTATAGAAAATTTTGTCAAAATTGAAAAAAAGGAGGTTATGCTTTCGAGGTTGTGATATTGCAGCCACATAAGCCGACCTTCCAATTTAGCAGCATCTAACGGTATTTTAGGACCATAAATAAATGTGTCAAATATGCGGTGTATCTTTTATCCTATTTACCTAAAATTTAAATCTATAGCTATTTTTGGTTCCACATAGACTTGTGTTGAATTCGTTTATACCAGCTCGTGTCTTGCGATTTAGTTCCAGGGTAGAGAGACATCTAAACTTTTGTCCGACATCTGTAGCTATTCCAAGCCATATTTTCCATCACATGCTAACATTATTGACCTTTTAGGATATCTGAAGTTCATTGGCATTTTCTTTTAATTTCCAAAAAGTATTTCCCTTCAATGAATATTGGGTCTGCTACAAATCGATTTCAGATTGTAATCATTACAAGTTTGTGCCTTGGATGATGCAGTGGTAGCAGATATTCAAGCACTTACATATAATCGCCAAATATTAGATGAAGATGAAGGGAAAAAACTTATTTCTCCATCTCCAAAAGCTGTTTGGAATACTTGGACTGAACTGAAGTAGAGATATGTGTGATAAATGGCTAGAGATGTTCTATGTGTTCTATGTGTGATGAATGCAACATAAGGCTCATTCCATAAATACCTCCCAAGGGTATATCAAAACAACCACCACACATTTCGTATCAATCGCATGTCTGTTACCATTCTTTCAATCATTTTTTCATCTTACAAGAAGATTTTGGATGTTTGAAGAACACAGTGGGAGAACGGATATACTTGTCGCATAATATGTAAAAGCTATGAATAGTGACTGAAGGTTTGACAGATAAATGATATCTGTTTTAGTAAGAGGTAGTTATATTACAAGTCACGAAAAGTATTAGCGTCTTAGTATATTTATTAAATAGTTGTATACAATCGATGTTTGGACAAGTAAAGAAACTCTATATTAGAGAAATGCTTCTTCTATATGTAGCTAGCTATCGACTCAGAATTTACCACGACCCAGTATATATACCAATATTTCGATGTACTTTCGAACTCATCTGTTCATTATGCAAACTTCCCCCCATTGTTCAGTCTTAATAGAACAACCCCAGCTCTGTTCCTTTTGATTGCTACTTGGTTAATATTTAACGTTGTGTAATTGTTGAGTGATTTATTTCGATATGAGTTCAGTTTTTTTTGTTTTAGTTTCTTCGCTTTAATACTTCCCAAAGCGCATTGGTTTTCATCTTCATCGATATGTGACTGATGTAGATGCTAGCCCCCCCATTTGTCCTTATATGAATTGTCTTTCAAAGATCATAGATGTATCGCCATCTTCCGCCATAACTGGCAAAGTCGATAGAAGGTGCGTGATTTTTCTATAGCACATCCAGGTTACATCATTATTGTTTCGCAGTTAGAGGAAATTGTCGAACGAACAAATGTTCGAGATTGATGGTGGGGGTTACATCATCATTATCTATCAAAGTGCAGCCTTAATGTTTTGTCTTTGATTAGCAAAGTTTTGCTGCTGTGTGGTGCTACCAATTCGGTGAAAGATTTTCTTCTTTTGGATTTGTCTTAAGTTGTTGAAGGCTGCGAAGATTTTTTGTGATGTTGAATAACCAGGCTTATATAGCACAAATGAGACCATCTTAATTGGATTTATGTGTTTCAATTAAGCTGATTTACCTTTTGCTTTACTTAGATTGTCGTCTTTGTTGTTTGATGAAGTGTGTTGGTTTTTTTTCTTTGGATAGTTTTTCATAATTAGAAATATGTGTTGGATCTATGTCAGTTATCGATCAGATGAAAGTTAGTATTGGGGTAAAACAAGTCATATAAAGAGTATGTTGTGATGTTGCAGATTTATTCTTTTAATTGACACATACTTATGTATATTGAGGCAGACTTATTCAAATGTATATACAGGATTAAGGTTAATATCCGAAACTGATATGAAGGTTTAAAACCAAAGTAACACTGGTGTCAGGCCGAATCATAGGGACACTCAACAATGAACCGCATAGAGGACATACTGGTCTATACTCAAGTAAATCCAATAAAAACAGGTGCGGAATATACAAAATTGACATTGGCAAATATGATCCGGATCAGGGTTGCCATTTTCGACAAAAATGTTCTGTAGAAATAACATTTTGACAAAAATTTGCATAGGAATAAAATTTTAACAAAAATTTCTATTGAAATAAAATGTTACCAAAATTTTGTACAGAAATAAATTAAAAAAAAATTGTATAGATACAAAAATGTTGTTTAAATTTTATAGAAATACAATTTTGGCTCAATTTTCTATAAAAATAAAATTTTGTCTAAATTTTCTATAGAAATTAAAATTTTGCCAAAATTTCCTAAAGAAATTAAATTTGACAAAATTTCTATAGAAATAAAATTTGGACAACATTTTCTATAGAAATACAATTTTGACAAAATTTTCTATGGAAATAAAATTTGGACAAAATTTTCTAATGAACTAAAATTTGGACAAAATTTTCTAATGAAATAAAATTTGTATGGTCGGACCCAATGGAATTTGGTTGATTTTGGTCCATTTTAGTCAACTCGATAACTTTTCAAAATTCCTAAAATTTTGACAAAATTTTCTGTAGAAATAAAATTTTAACAAAAATTTCCATAGAAATAAAATTTTAACAAAAATTTCTATAGAAATAAAATTTTACCAAAATTTTGTACAGAAATAAATTTTAAAAAAATTTTGTATAAATTTTATAGAAATAAAATTTTGGTTCAATTTTCTATAGAAATAAAATTTTGTCAAAATTTTCTATTGAAATTAAAATTTATCTAAATTTTCAATAGAAATTAAATTTTGGCAAAATTTCCTGAAGAAATGAAATTTGACAAAATTTTCTATACAAATAAAATTTTGTCAAAATTTTCTATAGAAATAAAATTTTGACAAAATTTTCTATGGAAATAAAATTTGGAAAACATTTTCTAATGAAATAAAATTTGTACAGATATAAACTTAAAAAAAATCTTGTACAGATACAAAATTATGTACAAATTTTGTATAGAAATAACGTTTTGCGATAACTTTCTATAGATATAAAATTTTGGCTAAATTTTCTATAGAAATAAAATTTTGTTACAATTTTCTATAGAAATAAAATTTTGACAAAATTTTCTATGGAAATAAAATTTGGAAAAAAATTTTTCTAATGAAATAAAATTTGTACAGATATAAACTTAAAAAAAATCTTGTAAAGATACAAAATTTTGTACAAATTTTATATAGAAATAACATTTTGCGATAAGTTTCTATAGATATAAAATTTTGGCTAAATTTTTTATAGAAATAAAATTTTGGCAAAATTTTCTATAGAAATAAAATTTTGACAAAATTTTCTATAGAAAAAAAATTTTACAAAATTTTCTATAAGAATAAAATTTTGACAAAATTTTCTATAGAAATAAAATTATGACAAAATTTTCTATAGAAATAAAAATTTGAAAAATTTAAAAACTTTTAAATTATATTAATTTAATTTGGAAAAATGGTCCGCTGGTACGAGTTTTGGTCCAATCTTGGAAAAATTTTAGCCCAAAATAAAAATTCATTGTAGCAACGCTGATCCGTATTTAGACATCTGTAGACACGTACACAGGAAGTATAACAAAGATGAATTGTCTACATTGGATCATTACCATAAAATGGAGCTATATAATGCGCCTTTACGATTTCTACTAAAATCGAAAAGAAATTGCTCGAATTGTAAAATAGGACAATCGCTCTTAATGGCAGGATAGCCAAAACATTTATCGATATGATTAATTTTCTTAGGCATCGTTTTAAAAGATTCCAATGGTAGTTACATCTCTTGCAATCCATAAACAATATCTAATATAATTCAGTATGTTGACGAAATATTGCTCTGAAATTCTGAGTCGATCTGAGCATGTCCGTCCGTCCGTCCGTCTGTTGAAATCACGCTAACTTCCGAACAAAACAAGCTATCGACTTGAAACTTGGCACAAGTAGTTTTTATTGATGTAGGTCAGATGGTATTGCAAATCGGTCCACTTTTACGTATAGACCCCATATAAACGGACCCCCATATTTGGTTGCAGACTCTCTAAGAGAAGCAAATTTCATCCGATCCGGCAGAAATTTGGTACATGGTGTTGGTATATGGTCTCTAACAACTATGCAAAAATTGGTCCACATCGGTCAATAATTATATATAGCCCCCATATAAACCGATCCCCCGATTTGGCTTGCGGAGCCCCTTGGAAGAGCAAAATTCAACCGATTCGGTTGAAATTTGGTACGTGACTTTAATATATGGCCTTAAACACCCATGCAAAATTGGTAGAAATCGGTTCATAATTATATATATCCCCCATATAAACCGATCCCCAGATTTGACCTCCGTTGCCTTTTGGAGAAGCAAAATTCATCCGATCTGGTTGAAATTTGGTAGGTGGTGGTAGTATGATATTTATCAATCATGCCAAAAGTGGTCCATATCAGTCCATAATCATATATAGCCCCCATATAAACCGATCCCGAGATTTGGTTTTGGAGGCTCTTGGAGGAGCAAATTTCATCCGAGTCAGTTGAAATTTGGTACATTGTGCTAGTATATGGCCGTTAATAACCATGCCTAACTAGGTCCATATCGGTCTATAGTTATATATAGGCCTCAGATAAATCGATCCCCAATCACACAAAAATTGGTTCATATCAAGTTCATAATTGTATATAGCCCCCATATAAGCAACCCCCATATTTCAATTGTGGCTCCCTACGTACCGTGCAAAAGTCCATATCGATTCGTAATTATTTGTAGACTTACCTACACATACCTTTTTTGTCTAGAATATACCACGTAGTTTTGTCTAATTCTATTGCTAATGGATTTAGAAAACGATGTTAAGAAGTTTTAAGATACCTTGCCATCGGTAAGTATTACCACAACCCAAGTAATTAGATTGTGGACGACAGTCTTTCGTAGAAGTTTCTACGCAATCCATGGTGGAGGGTACATAAGATTCGGCCTGGCCGAACTTACGGCCGTATATACTTGTTTTTCATAAATCTCTCACGTATTAATTAACTGATCTCAATCCAATTTATCACAAATCCATGCCTTGGGATACAGATTGAACCTAACAAAAATTTGCCATATATGTACGGATTTAGATTTGACTCCCATATATGGAAAAGTGGATCCACTACAACAATTCCAAACGAAAATAATATATACAGACGAAAGTTCGACCCGGCTCACATATAAACCGACTCCAGGGTTTATATGGGGGATAGACATAACTATAAACCGATATGGATCAATTTTTTCATTTTGCACATACTGCAACCACGTACTAAAATTCAACTCGATCGGATGAAATTTGCTCTTCCAAGAGGCTCCAGAAGTCAAATCTGGGCATTGGTTTATATATACACTGAAAAAATATTTACGTGCTATTAAGGATTGCGAAAACTAAATTTTAGGATGTGAAATTTACACAATAATAACGAAAAAAATTCTTTAAAATAAATTTTATAATCTTTGCTTCGATTTTTTTTTTTAATTTATGTTAGCACACAATTTTTGGAAATTTGTGTCGCTGCGTTAAAGTCGTAAGTCTTTGAGCTAACGCAAATTTTCCTTGAAGAAAAGAAACACATTTTTGATTTAAAGAAATCGTCATTAAATTAAATGAAATATTGAATTTTTAGATTTAAGATAAAAACGCTTGAACTATACGTTAAGACTTATTTTGAGGATTTCGCATCTTTGATTTAAAGCTTTTTTCACTTTGAAATATCCGTTATATTTGGCATTTGTTAGTACGTGAATAACTTTATTAATAATACCGCGAAAAGAGAATGAAAATTCAATAAATGAGATCTGTATCTTAATTTAAATTTTATTGACCCTACACTCACAAAAAAAAAATTAACTCTCTATTTCACTAAAGCCAGTTTAACTATATTTTAGTTCATGAATTTATTATATTTGGAGAAAGTTCGTTTTGTTTGTTATTGATGGTTTTCTCTTCAATCATTATTGTTGTTTTTGATATCAGCTTAAAACCATGCATTGACGAAACTACAAGTGTAGCTTAACCAACAGAGGAAAAGTATGCTTGTCAAATTTATTTGGGCACAGCCCGTACGTTAGTTACATGAACTAAAAGACGGGAAAAATTATACACAGATTAAGCATAGAGATTTACTAAATTCGTATTTCTCACAAAATAGTTCATTATTTCTTCAAATTTGTAAATTTTACTACAAAAGCGTTCATCATGAACTTCGTATGTCACTACACTAAAAAAAATATTGTCGTGAGGCCAACGATTTCATGTCCTTAAAATACGAATGCAAATTTTGCTTAGCGTTGAAGACGCATTTCTCCAACATAAAGTTTTTTCCATGTCCAAAAGTCGATCAACTTTTCAATGAAGTCGTGTTGCCCTTATAATTAAGTGATTGGATTTAAAAATGGGTATCATAACATGAAACAAAATTTTTTTTGGGCTAAAGTCAACTTGACTTTAATAATTCAGAAAAATTCTTTAAAATTAATGAAATTGTCTTTAAATTTGTTGTCTTTTTACATCTTAACTACAAAGCAAAAACTCGTTAAAAAATGGGACACTTTATTATAAAGACGTTTTTTACTTGAAACATAGCATAATTTCTACTGGAAGTCGTGTCTGAATTTGGAAAATAAAGTTGTCGTTAACTTGTTTTTAAAGGACTTTGATAGCATATGAAGAAACAAAGCTGAAAAATCGAAAAATTGAAATTTGCTTCCTAGAGTCAAGTACACAAAACCTAAATTTAAAAGAGAATTGTGCCTTAAAATTACTTGAATTCTCCGCTTCTTTGGCTCGGAATCAATACCAAAATTTTTAAAGTAAAGACTAAATTTTTAAAACGGGGTTTTTTTCAGTGTAAAGACATTCTTGCAATTTTGAACTTCTACAAAATTTTCTTAAAAAATTTAAAAAAATTATTTCTGTCGAAACATATTTACTTATTTTTGTGATATCGGCGTGATGCCAGCGTTTGTAATACCGTTTAGTTAAAATTTTCTAAAAATATTCAAAATTTTCTAAAATTATTCAAAAGTTTTCTTTCTGGTGGGTTCACTGTTTTTTCAGTGTAGATTTAAAGCCGGATAAGTCGCTTAATCATGATCAGGGAGAAATTCTAAAACGATATAGCTATGACCGTCCATCCCCAGCAAAAACTGGGTAACCACTCATGGTTCCTCCAGCATTACCGGTAATGAAAAACGTACTACTTGCAGTATTGCCTTACTACTTGCAATAATACCGGAGAGAAGTTCACCACTGTGGTATCACAATGGACTGAATAGTCTCAGTGAGCCTGAAATATCGGGCTGCCGCTATATCTAACCTAACCTACCGGGGATTTAAACATAATAACTTACCGGTGTACACGCACAGAAAAACCATGTTTGGACATGGTTGCCGCATCCATTTAATGCTTATCTAGAGCATATAGTTGCCGCGAAAACTATGTATTTTGTCTTTGTAAAAATAGTTTTCGAGCGGAGAAAAATGTATGGTGGCAATAAGCATTTGAATGGTTCTCAAATACCGCAAACATGTTCTATCATTTAAGTTATAGAATTTGAGACCATTAAATGGTCGGGAAAATCATGTACCTGACCATTCAATTTTTCTTACTTTTTTACAGGGAAAAAAATATTTTTATAGGTTAAGTATAGACATGTCTAGAACGATTACATGGCCATAAAGACCATTTACATTTTTTTCGTGACCATTTAATTTTTTAACTTGTTTGCAGCGAAAAGAATTTTATAAAAACATTGAGCAGGTACACACGATTTTAATTTTGCGCGTCAGTCGTGTGTTGATTGTTTAATAGGATAGAATAGAATAGACGGAGAATACGGATTTACTGTGTTTTGTGTTAATTTATTTATTCAGAAGTGGCACGTGGTTTTATGTGAACACAAAAAAGGAAAGTGTAATTGAAAAAATTTACCTGTTTTTTCTGCATTTTGCTATATGGTATCATTTATTTTTATTTGCAGTTACATGATGTCTGCGTTTGTACATTTGATGCGCACGATGTAAATATGGAATAATTATTTATTGTTGAAATTGAAATAAAATAGAGTGTGTAAAAATATATGATGTTTGCTTGAACGGCATTATAAATACAAATAAACAATGATTTAGTTTATAAATAAATAAAAACAAATAAATAAAGTTAATTTTGTGTTTTCTTTTCTCAAGTGGCGTCCTTTTTTCGACGATGAAAAAAGTTTTTTTCATAAAGATCAAAACATTTTAGATTGTGACCATGTTCTTTTAACTGGAAGAAAAACATTTTGAATACCATAACATTTTAAATCGTGACCATTTTCTTTTCATTCAAACAAAATTATTTTTATCGATATAATAACATGTTAGATGAGGACAATTCCATTTTTCTTAGAACCATGTTCACTGGTCGCCGCAAAAATAGCTCCTATCATATTATTTTGCTCTTCGAATATGATTGTGACAATCATGTTTCTTCTCTGCGTGTAGAGTTATTGGGATTTTTCAAATACCAATTCTAGCATAAATATAAACAGAGAAAGGGAGAGGTAGAAAGGACCAAGAATACTTAACTAACTAGATGAGAGAATAACATCTACAAATATAGTCTTATTTTTAGTATATTTATGGTAAAACTATATTTTGTTTTTTTGAATAGCTTTTATGTTTTCGACGTAGTACATATTTTTCGCATACTGGTATGCTTGCACCGAAGTACTTTCCCCTATTGCCAATGCCCGTGTAAAAATAATATAGTGTATACCGATGACGAAGTAGTTATTTAGTTTTGCGCAGACAACCTGACTATAGGTTGCCTACCGCGTAATAGAAGTGTTTGCTGGGTCTGTTTGCTACATACGGACAATAATGGAGCTATCGTTCTGAAATTTGGCACCGATTTAGTGTCAGGCTCATTTAGACTATTCAGTCCATTGTGATACCACATTAACTAAAAGTACCTATTACATATGGGCACTTTTAGTTTTAATCGCTGAACTTTCTCTAATGAATTAAGAACAAATCTCAAATATGATGGTATTCCCATATTCAGAATTTTTCAAAAATACCTGGGTTTGAATATTAGGTTCATGATATATGAATTTTACATAAATATATAAATTAACCAGTTCATTAAGAAAATCTTCCACTTAAAATATGTGCATTTGTAACGTGGAGAACATGTTTCTATGGTGCATCGAAACCCTTATGAAAAAAAAAATATATAAATGACCCTTGCTAAAGTAGATTGAGAGCATCTTAAGAGCATAAGCT
This sequence comes from Haematobia irritans, assembly GCF_050003625.1. Lineage (NCBI taxonomy): Eukaryota > Metazoa > Arthropoda > Insecta > Diptera > Muscidae > Haematobia > Haematobia irritans. The sequence continues at coordinate 133,897,613 of NC_134398.1, read as the reverse complement.
AATATACGAGTTGACTTCTTCCTCTGGTTAAACCTGAAAAGAAAAACATTGAATTTTGTTTTATGGAACTGTCAACAGTCAACCGGCGAACAACGGCTTTAACAGCATTTATGAATCAATGCCACATTTAGAATTTCATTCAATAAAATTTATTTATTTGTTTGCTTTGCAATTTTTTTTCGTAAGATTTTCAACAAGCCAATCCATAGCTGTTGCATGTCCCATGTGTTCATGAATGAATGATCAAACAAATGTGCAAAGATTTCTCTTTCTTCCTTGGAACAGGAAAAAGAAACGGCGAATTTAATTTGCATAAATATTGCCACACGATCGCAACACTATGGGCTGAAGGCTCCCATAACTATCTAAATAATTATATCAGCAATATAAAATTCAAAAATATATGTTATAAAATATATTATATTCATATAAATATCGGAGGAGTTTATCTCCGAGTACACAGTAAAAGTGAATAGTTTTACCTCGTGCGAAAATTAAACTAAATTGCATTCTTTAATGCGTTATTAATACAAATTTCTTGACATTTTTGGATCTTTAACTACCTTTTGCACGCAAAAAAAATCTTCCCTTACAAAAGAAATTTTAGATAAATAAATATCGTTTCCATTTGCCTTTTGCTGTAAGGAAGATTGTTTGGAAGATATGTATACAATTTTTGTGATAAACGTTGATTCTTTTACAGGATGTAAAAGACTAACACAAATTTTTTTAATTTTCTGGCTAAGTGCATCATCCTCGCATCTTCCTCACTTCCACGAGGTTTATTTACTTCTTAGCATATTTTTCTGTAATACAAGGTTGGGTTAGATTGTAGAGGATGACATCAATTTTTGTGTTGAAATTGATGTCCACTTAGACCAGTATAGGTCCATTGTGATTCCTCGATTTGATCTTTCCATCTTCTTCCTTCCGATGCGGTCCGCTTTGTCCCAGAGCTTCCTCATGGTCGTTCTCTTTAAAAGAAATCTCAGAACAACCGACCAGAGGCCCTGATGAATGCAAGTATTTTCCTTAAGCTGCACTCCCGCAGATCAGTGAGAGCCTGAAAGAAAAACGAATCCAGTATCTTGTTTCTTCTAAAGGATAAAGCTGGACACTGGCGCAGGAAGTGGTACGAGTCCTCCGTAACTTCCGGGTCCAGGCACCATCTACAGATATCATCGTCTTTAAGTCCTATTCTTACCATGTGTTTCCCAAGTGTGTTATGTACTGTTATGATACCAATCAGTGGCCGTAATTCTTCTCTGTTCATCGACATCAAAATTTCGCAGTTCCTACGTTTCCTTTCGTCCCATATTAACTTGGTTTGCTCTGTCATATTTGACCTCTATCCTGTAATGATAAGAAGATAGTGGAGGAAAAACGTCCGCTAAGATATTATTCGTTCCACGAGTGCCCTTCTTAGCCAGCACATCCGCTTCCTCATTTCCTATTATCCCATAGAGCGCAGGTACCCAGCACAGAGTTATATCATGCTGTTCAGTGAGAACCTTGAGATCTCTACGACAGCGGCTGACTACCTTAGACCTTATGTCAGCACTGCACAATGCCTTTATAGCTGCCTGACTGTCGATGAGAAAGCTGATATCGCTTCTGAATAACGACCTCATCAACAGCGACACAGCAGCCCTTGTGATCGCAGAAATCTCCGCCTGAAAAATACTGCAATCACTATCCAGCGTGTAAGCCTCCCTTACTTCTAGTTCACTATAATAGATTCCGCTGCCCGTTCCATCCTCCATCTTTGACCCGTCCGTATGCATATTCAGGGTTCCGAAGGGTATCTTCCTGTCTGTAATACAAACAATGTTGGAAACATTTTTTGATTACATAAAGTTGTTAAATTTTACCTATGCACTGGGCTACGTAGCTGTTATTGTCATCAACAGCCATCAAAGCACACACTCAAGCTGTTATATTAGTAGAGCATACTTGTGGACGTCCACGAGCCGATGAAAAGAAACCTTTTTTTTTTTAACAGAAATATACATTTTGTTATCCACTTTCTTAAAATTACAGCTTTTGAAAACGGAAATAATGTAATTTTACAATTATTCCAAAAATGTTGGCAAGATTTCGAAAAGATGTCCGTCATAACACAATATTATATTAAATTTTAGTATGAAACAAAATGTGTATTATTAAAGACTTAATGGCGGAGAAGAACTGTGCTGGATATAAATGAAGTGGACTGAGATTTTGAAACAAAATTTTTGTTGCATAAACAAAACAAAAGAACAACGTTTTCGATAGATATTTTCCAACGTTTATTTCTTTGTGTGTACACTGAAAAAACAGCGAACCCACCATAAAGAAAAAATTTGGTTAGTTTTAGAAAATTTTGAACATTTTTTGAAAATTTTAACTAAACAGTATTACACACGCTGACACCATTCCGATATCACAAAAATGAGTAATTATTTTTCGACAAGAAAAATTATTATAATTTTTTTCACTTCTTAAAGAAGGAAAAAATTTGTGTTCAGAATTGCAAGAATGTCTTTAGTGCCATACAAAGTTTACGATGGGCGCATTATTAGTAAAATTTAAAAATTTTAAGAAATTCTGAAATATTTTGTGGGATACACGAATTTAGCTAATCTTTATGCTTCCTTTGTGTATAAATTTTATACCCTCCACCATAGGATGGGGGGTATATTAACTTTGTCATTACGTTTGTAACACATCGAAATATTGCTCTAAGACTCCATAAAGTATATATATTCTGGGTCGTGGTGAAATTCTGAGTCGATCTGAGCATGTCCGTCCGTCCGTCTTTTGAAATCACGCTAACTTTCGAACGAAACAAGCTATCGACTTGAAACTTGGCACAAGTAGTTGTTATTGATGTAGGTCGGATGGTACTGCAAATGGGCCATATCGGTCCACTTTTACGTATAGCCCCCATATAAACGGACCCCCAAATTGGGCTTGTCGATCCTCTAAGAGAAGCAAATTTCATCCGATTCGGCTGAAATTTGGTACATGGTGTTGGTATATGGTCTCTAACAAGTGTGCAAAAATTGGTCACTAATTATATATAGCCCCCATATAGACCGATCCCCCGATTCGGATCAGGCTGAAATTTGGTACATGGTGTTAATATATGGCCTCAAACACCCATGCAAAAATTGGTCGAAATCGGTCCATAATTATATATAGCCCCCATATATACCTATCCCCAGATTTGACCTCCGGTGCCTTTTGGAGAAGCAAAATTCATCCGATCTGGTTGAAATTTGGTACGTGGTGGTAGTATATGATATTTAACAACCATGCCAAAAGTGGTCCACATCAGTCCATAATCATATGTAGCCCCATATAAATCGATCCCGAGATTTGGTTTTTGAGCCTCTTGGAGGAACAAATTTCATCAGAGTCAGTTGAAATTTGGTACATTGTGCTAGTATATGGCCGTTAATAACCATGTCTAACTAGGTCCATATCGGTCTAGAGTTATATATAGTCCTTAGATAAATCGATCCCCAATCACACAAAAATTGGTCCATATTAAGTTCATAATTGTATATAGACCCTATATAAGCGACCCCCATGTTTCAATTCTGGCTGTCTACGTACCGTGCACAAGTCCATATCGATTCGTAATTATTTGTAGACTTACCTATACATACCTTTTTTGTCTAACATATACCACGTATGGACTAACTAACAATTTAGAAAACGATGTTAAGAAGTTTTAAGATACCATAACCCAAATAATTCGATTGTGGATGACAGTATTTCGTAGAAGTTTCTACGCAATCCATGGCGGAGGGTACATAAGATTCGGCCTGGCCGAACTTACGGCCGTATATACTTGTTTCAACTGAATCAGATGAATTTTGGTTTTCCAAGAGGACCCGGAGGTCAAATCTGATGATCGGTTTATATGGGGGCTATATATAATTATGGACCGATGTGGACCAATTTTTGCTTGATTGTTAGAGACCATATACTAACACCATGTACCAAGTTTCAGCCGGATCGGATGAAATTTGCTTCTCTTAGAGTCTCCACAAGCCAAATCGGGGGATCGGTTTATATTGGGGTTATATATAATTATGGACCGATGTGGACCAATTTTTGCGTGGTTGTTAGAGACCATATACTCACACCATGTACCAAATTTCAGCCGGATCGGATGAAATTTGCTTCTCTTAGAGGCTCCGCAAGCCAAATCGGGGGTTCGGTTTATATGGGGGCTATATATAATTATGAACCGATGTGGACCAGATGCTTAGATCGACTCAGAATTTCACCACGACCCAGAAAATATATACTTTATGGGGTCTTAGAGCAATACTTCGATGGTGGAGGGTATAGGAAAGAAAACACCGTTGGCACCAAATCAGCCCAAATTTTGTTGGAGCCATTATTACAAGTTTTCGATTTAGCAATGGTGATTTTATAAGAAAAATGTGGATATTTTGGCCATTTTGCCCTTGGACAAAACCATGAACATACCGTTTTGGTTTTTCATGAACTTTTGTTTCATTTCGTTACCTTCGTTCACGATTTTGGAATGTAATTTTTTCTATTAGTGTAGGAAGAAATACTGTCATAGCCCAAATGTAGCGAAATAAAAAGACACCTTATTGAAAATAATTGTTCCTTATTTGTAGGCAGTATCCTCGTCAAATTCCCCTTAAAGAAGACTATGAGCTGTCCCAGGTCCACTTTCAGATAATTCCTATAGTAGGTGACAAAATTGAAAAGGATCTTTAATTTAATTATATGCATGTGAAATTTAAATATATATATTAGTAGGAATCTTCCTCTATGGCAATCAACTGTCTCCAATTTAGACTTCTTAGCCTTACTTACCATAGTGCAATTGTGTGAAGGGGAGAAAGGGTCATATAACCACTAAACAAAAAACATGGAAAATATGGCATAAAAAAAAACAAACGAAATAAATGGTAAAATCATTGAATATATTTTATATCTCGAAAGATGGCTATAATGCTAAGCAGCAAAAGAAACTGTGCAAGATGAAAAAAACAACTGAATCTCTTTAACACTTTCGTGCAACACCTCAGCTACAATGAATTCATATGAAATGGACAAAGCTCCAATAAAAACCTATAAACTCAGACAGGAGAACGTAGTCACTTCGTTGTGGTTGGTGACAGGATCGACTAGTTTTTTTTTCGCTCGCCTCGAACAAAAGAGCCGTGGCCTAAACATTTGTCTCAAATATGGTCATAATTCATGCAAACAAATAAATTTACATTGGTTACAAACCCACGATGGTAATTCACTCACATTGGAAAACCCACGCATTTTTTACAAAACTCGCCATAGTTGGTTGAGAATTAAGAGGAAAATGTTGTGAAAAAATGTGAAAGGATTCTGTTACTTTTTCAATTGAAAATGAGGAAACATTTATTTGCTTCATTCTGGCGAAGTCATCAGTTTCTCATTTTTAAAGAAAATTTTCTAGGTATTGTGGTATTCTAATAATATCGAATATTGTATTAGTTTTTTAAAGTGCCAGGAGATTTAATAAATTTAATTAAAAAATCTTTTTATAGTGACACCCATTTCGAATTTTATCCATCATATGAGAACAATTCATTATTAATTCCATACGATAAAATATGTTTCAATAGTATCGTAAATTTACGAAAGTGGTCTGATAAGTACATACCAAAACCAAATCATTGTAAATAGTTATTATCGTTATTTCAACCAAATCGGATGTTTACTTTCATTTTTATGGAGTGCGGCAAACTGATTGTCTGCAGATTCTTCAAAAATGGAAAAAGACTAATAGTGGGCTTGGACGGTGTCCTTCCTTCGGTAGCTACCATTGAAAAGTTATTTTATTTTAATGAGTTTAAACATGATCACATGTTGGTTGTTTGGTGTCAATGTGGCATAGAGACATTGCAATAACCCAAGAGAGCAATGGTTCTGTTGATTTAGAATTGAATATTGTTTTTAAGGTTATTTGGGACGCTGAATCCAAATCTGCACTTGGTTTTTTTCTATCAGCTCGAAATTTTGAGATATACCGTTATGTTCAAAATTAAGGCACGGAATAACCATATTACATATTTACCATATTAAATTAAAACAAACATCCGAAACTCCCAAACAATTATTACATTAATTGCTTTTTTCAACACAAAAATGTTATCGTTTGTAAGATACGAAGCATCAGAAGCTGGCAGCTAAATTTATTTTGCTAATACGAAGTTTCTTTAAATACGCTTTGTGTATGCATTACACACTGGTCTATAAATAGATCTACTTTACTACAGTGCTATTTGGGTGTCAGTGACAACTAGACTTACATGGCCCAGTGGTTAGTGTGTTGGCTTTCGGATTTCTCGTCTGGGCAAAAGGTAAAATTTTATTTAAAATAACTTATGAAAACTGATATTTGCTTCTTTATATTACAGAAGAGAAATTTGAGAGAAGTAACTGAATTGTGTGAAAGTGAGAGAGATATGGAGAAGATGAAATCCGCCAGAAAATTAAATTTGTACATGCGAAAAAATAGTTCTTTCCTCCCAAACGAAATTTTAGACAAACAATGTTTGTTTCTCATATGCTTTTCGTTGTAAGGAAGTTTATTTGGAAGAAAGGTATATACTTTTTGTGATAAACGTTTATTCTTTTCCAGGATGTAAAAATAATTTCATAAAGACTAACTCACAAAAAAGTCTTTTGTGGCTAATTTCATTTTCCCTCACATCTTTTTTACTTCCACGAGGTTTTTTAGTTCTTAGCACCTTTTTCTGTAATACAAACAACGTACAAGAAATTATTCGATTTTATAAATTTTACCTTTCGCCTGGACAGAGCATCGAACCGCGGACCATACAATTTGTAAGCCAACACACTCTCCACTGGGCTACGTAGCTGTTATAGTCACCAGTAAACAATTACCATTATAAGTTATATTTATTTATAAGTTTATAGCGTAGCTTCCGACGCCCACGAGCCGATTGAACAAACTTTATTTCACAGAAACATACATTTAGTTGGGCACCGTGGAGCAGTGGTTACTACGTCCGCCTTGCATGCCAATGGTCCTGGTTTCGAGCGCTGCTTCGACCGAACACCAAAAAGTTTTTTTTTTTTTTGACATATATTCCAGATATGTTCCGAAGATTCCGAAAAGGTTTTCAACATTACATACTACTATATTAAATTTATACTATGAAAATGTGTCTTATTAAAGACTTAAAGTCAGAAAAGAACAGAGCTTGATATAAAAAAAATGGACTGTGTTGTTGGTTCAAAAATATTTTTTTATTGAAAAAATAAAAATTTTATAACAAACGAATTTTTTTGGTGATAAAATTTTCGAAGTAATTCAAAAAACTCTAACAAATGAAAAACGTTTTCGGTACACGTTTTCCAAACGTTTTTTTTTTCTTTGCGTTTATATATAGTATAATATACTAAAGGTGTGCGCGTGACACGAAATTTCCATGACACGCGTGATTCACGCATGTATCACGTGAGTCGTGAACAAAATTTGAAGGAACTCTCATGAATGTGCGTGAATGGGACTAAAATGAATATGTCGTGCGTGAGAAATAAAATCGGTTCGTGAGTGTGTGTGAATAAAGTTTCTGCAAAATCACGCTCACGAAAAAAATCAATATTTAATTCATACTCGTATGTAAATTGAAATTAATTTCGCTCCCGAACTATAATGATTTTTGAATTTTATTATCTTTGCTGATTTTCGTTTGGAAAATATCGTGAGTCTCGTGAATTTGTCGTGAATCACGTGAATTGTCGTAAATCGTACGTGAGTGTGAGTCTTTAAAAATAGTTCGTGCGTGAGCGTGCGTGAGTACTGGTTTTCATTTCGTGAATGTGTGTGAGTGGGATTGGCTACCACACGTATCGTGCGTGAGCGTGTGTGAATAAACATTTTGTTTCGTTAATGTGCGTGAGTGTGAGTGAAATTTCAGTCACGCGCACACCTCTATAACATACTATTCGTCCAAATACCGCGAATGGTTTTTTTTGCGTACAGGCATTTACGGCCACAGTCGATTAATTTACACGGACTTGTCGGGCCAGGCCGAATCTAATTACTTGTTTTACAGTAATATATGCAAATAAAAGAATTCTTTCTTCCCAAATGAAATTTTACACAAACAAATATTGCTTACAATTTGCTTTACACTGTAAAGAAGTTTATTTGGAAGAAAAGTACTTTTTGTGATAAAACTATACTATACTATAAGTTCGGTCAGGCTCCATCATGGATAGCGTAGAAAGTTCTACTAAAGACTCTCATCCACAATCGAATTACTTGGGTTGTGGTAATAATTGTCGATGGCAAAGTATCTTACAATTTCTTAACATCGACTTCTAAATTGTAAGATAGTCCGTACGGGGTACTAGACAAAAAAAGGCAGATTAGATACGTATATAATTCAGTTTTTGACCGAAGAGTCTATAAGTAATTACGAACTGATATGAACTTTTGCGCGGCTTTATTTGGGGGCTATATACAATTATCAACCGATATGGAACAATTTTTGTGTGATTGGAGATCGGGTTATCTGGTGCTATATTTAAATATATAATAGAAAAATGTTCCAAGTTTCAACCGAATCGGATGAATTTTGCTCCTCCAACAGACTCCGGAGTACAAATCTGGGGATTGGTTTATATGGGGCTATATGTAAAAGTGGTCCGATATAGCCCGTAAGCAATAACATTCGACCTATATCGAGAACAGGGAGCAACCTTGGTACAATGGGTAGCATTCCCGTCTTGCATACAGAAGGTCGTTGGTTCGAACCCAGCTTGACCAAACTCCAAAAAGTTTTTCAGCGATGGACTATCCCACCTCAGTAATGGTGGTGACATTTCGGAGGGTTTCATTGCAATGTGGAACGCCGTTCGGACTCGGCTATAAAAAGGAGGCCCCTTGTCATTGAGCATAACATGGAATCGGGCAGCACTCAGTGATAAGAGAGAAGTTCACTACTGTGGTATCACAATGGACTGAATAGTCTAAGTGAACGTGATACATCGGGTTGCACGCATTAGCGTAGCTAGACAATTTTCCTAGGGGGGGCTATAGCCCCTCTAGCTAAAACTTTATAGACTTAACTTATAGGTTCAACTAATGTTTTATTTCATAAAATTTAATAAAAAATAGACATCAAAATAACTCGACAATCAATTTATAATAAAGCAACTAAAAGTACCCTACGGGAAATTGGTGCAAATTGCCACTGACGGACCTATCACAGAACTGGTACCTGTGCTCCAGTTAGTTGCAATTTTCACATTTAGTGAAATAAAATTATCAGAATAACCTCTTGTTCGACATATTTAATTTTTTTTTTAATTTCGGGTTCGATTAGGAGCCTAAATTGAAAGAGATTTCTAAGTGTTTGTCCGAGACTGGTTCCTGAGGACCTGTTTATGGGTTGCTCCTGCTAAATTGTCCCAGGACGTGTCTTTTGGGATGAGTCCAAGACGCGTCCTAAAATGTAAGTTTACTCCATCAATGACAAACCCATGTTAAAGTGGACGGTCCCTTCCATACGTTTTGATCAGAACTGGGACTGGTCCGTACACACCAGGGACTAGTCCTTTACCAGTTCTGTGGTTGATCCATTTCCCGTAGGGTAGTTCCACACTTTTCCCAGCAAAAAATTGGGAGTTGTTCTAAAGGCACAACTTTAAAGGCACTTCCAAAAATGTCCTCACAAAGAAGTTAACTATTTTAACTACACAGGAAGTTTTTTTTCTTAATTTTTTTTATTTTAATACGTAATTTTTTGTTTTCTTTTTTCAAATAGTTTAAAAAAAGAGTAAGAATAAATAAAATGGTACAAATTATTCAAATTTTGCCACAAAAATGCTAAATCCATTAAAGAAAAATCGATAATATTTAAAAAAAAACGCTTCAAACTGGCGTTAGAATGCATTAAAAATCATAAAAAGTATAAATATTATTTATTTGGGAAAATATCACAAATTTTTTAATTCACATTCAAAACACTGAATTCAGATCACACCTTAAGAAGTGATGCAAATTCATTGCAACGGTTGTTGAAATGGTGGACATTCGTTCTATGACAAGTTCATATTACATTAATCGCTTCTCCGCCAATTTTGTACGACTTCCAGACCCAAAAAGAACATTTTCACTTCTTTTTTGGCCACGCTTTTTTGCAGCATTATTAAGATATTAATTTATGAAAGAATAGTTTTAATATCAATTACTATTTTTTATTCAACTAAATCATAAGTTCAACCACAGCTTTATTTCATAAATATCAGACTTCTACCACAACCCAAGTAATTCGATTGTGTATGAAAGTCTTTAGTGGAACTTTGTGCTTTTCAAATTCTGGGGGGGCTAAAATTTTTCTGGGGGGGTCTAAGCCCCCTCCCCAGAGGCCTTCCTACGCTTATGGTTGCACGTAACCTTGCAAGTCGATAGCTTCTTTCGTTCGGAAATTAGCGTGATTTCGACAGACGGACGGACGTACATCACTATTTTATTTATATCTTTATTTATTACTTAATTTATTATAATTACAAATTATAATAAAATTTTTTATACGGGCACTAGTAACTAGAGGCTGTCGGCCTAAACATCACAAGATCGACTCAAAATTTCACCACGCCGCAGAATGTATGTACTTTGTGGGGTCTTAGACCAATTATTATTATCTTTCTATTTACTATAGTTGTTATAGTTGTTGTTATAGTTGTTATTGATTCTAATACTCATTATACGGTATATCTTTTGTATGAGGAAATCAAAATAAATAAATAAAAATAAATACATTAATACTTCGATGTGTTATAAACGGAATGACAAAGTTAATATAGCTCTCATCGTACGGTGGAGAGTATACAAATTAATAAGGACAAGAACTTCTCAAGTCAACCTAGTTGGTTTAGTTCTAAGAACTATGTTCTGTAATAAAAATAACGAAATTATTAAATTTTATATATCATTAAAATTTTACCTTCGGTATATATATAATGCAGTTTGTTAACCAACCACTGGACCATGTAGCTCCCATTGTCATCAACAGATAGTCATCGCTATAGCCATTAATCCACAAGCAAGGCCTACAGTCAAGCAATCATAATTATAGATAATTTTGTTTGGCGCCCACAAGACGATGTAAAGAAACTTTATTTAAAGAAAACAAAACACTTTAGGCGTACCAAATACAATTTTTGGAAATGAAAATAATGTAATTTTACTTATATTCCAAAAACTATCCCAAGCTTTCAAATGTTCCACATTACATACTACTATATTATATATTTACTACGAAGCCTCACAATTTGTCCTATTTAAGACATAAGACAGAAAAGAACTGTGCTTGTTATAAATGTAATGAGTTTGGAGTAAAAATACCCACCATCATGAATCAAATAGTACAGTTTTCCTGACAGCCCCCCGTCGGATTTCTTGAAAATACATAAAATTGCAGATAGATTTCTATATAGTAACTTGAATAGATTGGTTCAAATGATACGCTTCCCGAAGATAAATTTAAAGTTTCTATGTATGGAGACTACATCAGATTCTGGATTTATAAGACCTTTTTTGTTTGAGTTTTAGAGGAGTTTTAAATATCTCGTGTAAGCGTGCAAGAAAATTGTATAAAAATTGAGGTTTTTAGCAACCCAAGAAGTCAAATCGGGAGATCGGTCTATATGAGGGCTGCAACAAAATATGGATCGATACACACCGCATTCAGCATTGATAAAACTTCCAGATTTTGTCATGCAAATCGAATAAAAACAAGTATATAAGGCCGTAAGTTCGGCCAGGCCGAATCCTATGTTCCCTCCACCATGGATTGCGTAGAAACTTCTACGAAAGACTAAAGACTTAAATATCACGTACAAATTTCAACCAGATCGGATGAATTTTGCTCCTCCAAAAGACACCGGAGGTCAAATCTGGGGATCGGTTTATATGGGAGCTATATATTATTATGGACTGATAGGAACCAATTCCTGCATGGTTGTTGGATACCCTATACTAACATCACGTACCAAATTTTAATCGAATAGGAAGAATTTTCAAATCTGGAGGTAAAATCTGGTGATAGTTTTATATGGGGGCTATATATAATTATGGACCGATATGGACCAATTTTTGCGTGGTTGTTAGAGATCATATACTAACACCATGTACCAAATTTCAGCCGGATCGGATGAAATTTGCTTCTCTTAGAGGCTCCGCAAGCCAAATCGGGGGATCGGATTATATAGGGGCTATATAAAATTATGGACCGATGTAAACCAATTTTTGCATGGTTGTTAGAGACCATATACTAACACCATGTACCAAATTTCAGCCGGATCGGATGAAATTTGCTTCTCTTAGAGGCTCCGCAAGCCAAATCGTGGAATCGGTTTATATGGGGGCTATATATAATTATGGTCCGATATGGACCAATTTTTGCGTGGTTGTTAGAGACCATATACTAACAACATGTACCAAATTTCAGCCGGATCGGATGAAATTTGCTTCTCTTAGAGGCCTCGCAAGCCAAATTTGGGGGTCCGTTTATATGGGGGCTATACGTAAAAGTGGACCGATAGGGCCCATTTGCAATACCATGCGACCTACATCAATAACAACTACTTGTGCCAAGTTTCAAGTCGATAGCTTGTTTCGTTCGGAAGTTAGCGTGATTTCAACAGACGGACGGACGGACGGACATGCTCACATCGACTCAGAATTTCACCACGACCCAGAATATATATACTTTATGGGGTCTTAGAGCAATATTTCGATGTGTTACAAACGGAATGACAAAGATAATATACCCCCCATCCTATGGTGGAGGGTATAATTAAAATTTTTAGAATATGTGGGCCTGCAGTACCTCTATATTTTGAATATCAGGCAAATCAAAAAAAATTGCAGTGTCTAGATGACCAAGAAGGCAAATCGCGGAATAGGTTTTTATGGGGGCTCGAACAAACCCTGAACCGATATAGTCGATCTTGACCTGCCTGCAGACAAAAAATGTGTCTGTGTGGAACTTCGGCACGTTGTGTTCTTTATTAAAGACTATAGCGTGGTTACAACAAACGGACTTCGTTATGTCGTCTTCGAATTTTTCCCTAATCAATCGTTTTATAAACGAAATAACACATTTTTTATACCACCATCACCATTCTATGGTGGTGAGTATAAATAGCAAAATAAATACATCTTTAGTTTCTGATCGATTTATATCGAGGAGACTATAAGTAAATATGAATTCAAATTAACCAAATTTTGCATAGTAGTCAGAGGGCAAAACTTTAACCGGATCAGATAAAACTTCCGAAATTAAGCCGGTTTAAATGGGAGCTATATATAATTATAAATCGATTAAGACCAATTTTTGCACAGTTGTTAGAGGACATTTACTAACATCACGTTCCAAATTTTGACCGCAACAGATGCAATTTGCTTTTCAAATCTGGGGATCGGTGGTCAAATGGGGGCAATATATAAATATAGACCAATTTTTGCATGGCATGTACCAGCTATACTGGGGATCGATTTATATGGGGCCTATAGATAATTATAGACCTATATGGACCAATTTTTGCATGGTTGTTATGTTAAAAGACATGTACTTGCTATACTGGGGATCGATTTATATGGGGTCGATAGATAATTATAGACCTATATGGATCAATTTTTGCGGGGTTGTTAGAGGGCATATACAACTGAAACCGAATGAAAAAGGTAAAGGGTATAAAAATTAGCTAATTTTTATGAAATTGTTTTTATATGCCGTAAATTCATTCGACTTACAATATTTTGTATTGGACTATATTCGACCCAAAGGTAAATATATTTCTCCACTCTTTTTTCTTTTGTCAGTGGCAACTTGTCACACATCAGTCGAAACTAACCAAAAGTACGGTAGCATAAAGATATGCCATATGCAAGTAAAAAATCCATTTATAGAATAGTCCTTTCAACCACATATCGCTTTGTATGCAATGAAGTCATTTGTTGTTTGGACTTTCTTTTCATATTTCGTGTTTTCTATGAATTTGTAAAACCGTAGCAACGATCTTAGCTGAAAATCACATTCAAACAAATATCACTGGGAACGGCGCTGTACATGAACGACAACAAGAACTGGGCGAACGTTAGCCAAGAATAAGCAGTCAACCAAACCACCAACCATGTAGAGAAATCATGGCATGCAAATCGCAAATAGTGCCACTATTTTTGCATGCTTATGTCCGTTTCCAGTTTAACAAAATCACAACAAACTCATCAAAATTGCAATGGCAATTGTTTCTCCTGCTCTTGTCTAGAATACCTTAAACATTCTAATCGAATGAAAAGGACTTGCATATGAGATTGTAAATGACTAAAGTTATTGTGGTGCGAGTGTGTGTGTGTACAGACGACACCACACACCCATATCTCGTTATCCTTGTAAATGGAATTGAGGTCATCACACAAAGTGTCCCGTTGAGGATTTGCTATAACTGCAAAGATTTTCGTGGAAAGTAATAAATTCAAGAGAAGTTTTAAAGTAGCGTACTGTTGTAGTTTAGGAATAATTTGAAAATTTTGTCACACAGCTATACTGACTCTTATAGGATATTTCTACACATTCCAACATAGGATGGAAGGAAATATTGGACCCAGATCTCATAAAGAATATATATTCGGGGTTGTGAGTTGACCTAGCAATGATCGTCCTCTAAAGCTAACTTCCCAACGAAACTTGCATTGCAAACATGATTGCCACAGTTGGTAGAATTCTACCAAAAATGGTAGATTTTTTACTGTTTCATAGATTAGTAGAATTCTTGATGTTTTGCAAAATATTCCTCTCCAATTAAGAGGTACTTCAATATTCTATAGGAATACACATTTTGTATAGAAATACACCCAGGAAAGGAAAATGATCATCTCAAACATGTTTCAAGAGCAAAATATTATTTTTGGATGGTGACCATGTAACATTTTTATCGCAACCATGTTATTTTCTCGGAAATTATGTATCTGTTTTCGAAAAACATGTTATGTTATGAAAACAACATTTTTGCGATAAACATGTTACATGGTCACTATTCAAAAATAATATTTTGCTCTTGAAACATGTTTAAGCTGATCATATTCCTTCTCTGTGTGTATAATTCTGACAAAAATAAAATTTTGACAAAAATTTGAGAACATTTTCCATAGAAATAAATTTTAAAACAAATTTTCTACAGAAATAAAATTTTGAGAAAAAAAATTTTATTGGAATAAAATTAATAGAAATTTGAAAAAAATATTTTGATTTTCTATAGAAATAAATTTTTGACAAAATTTTACATATAAATAAAATTTTGAGAACATTTTCAATAAAAAAAAAATTTCTATAGAACAACAAAATTTGACAAAATTTTCCATAGAATTAAAATTATAATAAATAAATAGAAAACTTCTATAGAAATAAAAGTTTGACAAAATTTTCTATAAAAATTAAATTTTGAGAAAACTTTCTGTAGAAATTTTGACAAAATTGTGTATAGAAATATAATTTTGAAAACAATTTAATATAGAAATAAAATTTTGACAAAATTTTCTATAGAAATAAAATTTTGACAAAATTTTCTATAGAAATAAAATTTTGAAAAAATTTTCTATATAGATAAAATGTTGAAAATTTTGTTTATAAAAATTAAATGTTGAGAAAACTTTCTGTACACTGAAAAAACAGTGAACCCACCAGGAAAGAAAATTTTAGTTAATTGTTGAAAAATTTGATTAATTGTAAAAAATTTTAACTAAACAGTATTATAAACGCAGATGTCGCTCCGATTTCGCAAAAACAAGTAAAAAATTTTCGACAAATTTGAGAAGATTTATCAGACAAAATTATTATTTTTCACTTATTAAAGAAAATTTCGTAGTTTGAAGGAAAAAATTGGAGTTCAAAATTGCAAAAATGTCTTTAGTGCCATACGAAGTTCATGATGGATGCATTATTGGTAAAATTTACAAATATTAAGGAATTCTGAACTATTTGGTGGGAGACACGAATTTAGTTCATCTTTATACTTCAATTGTGTATAATTTTTTCTTCTGCTTTAGTTAAGTTAACTTACATACGCAAAAAATTGTTAATGGCATGGAAACTTTCTTAAAACGTAATAATTTCATGAACTAAAAGAGAATAAAATCAGCTTTAGTGAAATATAGGGTTCACTTTTTTTTGAGTGTAGGAATAAAATATTGACATCATTATACCCTGCGCCACACTGTGGAACAGGGTATTATAAGTTAGTGCACATGTTTGCAACACCCAGAAGGAGACGAGATAGACACATGGTGTCTTTGGCAAAAATGCTCAGAGTGCTCCTGAGTCGATATAGCGATGTCCGTCTGTCCGTGAACACATTTTTGTAATCAAAGTCTAGGTCGCAGTTTTAATCCAATCGACTTCAAATTTGGCACAAGTATGTGTTTTGGCTCCGAATAGATCCCTATTAGTTTTGGGAAGAAATCGGTTCAGATTTAGATATAGCTCCCATATATATATTTCGCCCGATATGGAATTATATGGCCCCAGAAGCCAGAGTTTTACCCTAATTTGCTTAAAATTTTGCACAACAAGAACAATTAGTACTATAGTCAAGTGTGCCAAATTTTATTGAAATCTGGTTCAGATTTAGATATAGCTCCCATATATATCTATCATCCGATATGGACTAATACGGTCCCAGAAGCCAGAGTTTTACCTCAATTTGGTTGAAGTTTTGAACTAGGAGTACAATTAGTAGTGTAGTCAAGTGTGCCAAATTTTTTTCGAAATCGGTTCAGATTTAGATATTGCTCCCATATATAGCTTTAGCCCGATTTGCACTCATATGGCCACAGAGGCCAATTTTTAACTCCGATTTAGTTGAAATTTGGCACGGGGGTAGAATTAGCATTGTAGCTATGCGTGCCAAATTTGGTTGAAATCGGTTCTGATTTAGATATAGCTCCCATATATATGTTTTTCTGATTTCGACTAAAATGGTGAAAATACCAACATTTTCCTTGTAAAATCGCCACTGCTTAGTCGAAAAGTTGTAGAAATGACTCTAATTTTCCTAAACTTCTAATACATGTATATCGAGCGATAAATCATAAATAAACTTTCGCGAAGTTTTCTTAAAATTGCTTCAGATTTAAATGTTTCCGATATTTTTTTACTAACATTGTGTTCTACCCTAGTGCGTTCGAGTCTATAGATTTTGTAGAAGTCTATCAAATTCTGTCCAGATCGAGTGATATTTAAATGTATGTATTTGGGACAAATCTTTATAATCGTATATAGCACCCAACACATTTGACGGATGTGATATGGTATCGAAAATTTTGATCTACAAAGTGGTGCAGGATATAATATAGTCGGCCCCGCCCGACTTTAGACTTTCCTTACTTGTTTTCTTCAAAAATTTGTTTGAGAAAATTTTCTATAGAAGTAAAATTTTAAGAAAATTTTCTATAGAAATAAAATTTTGAGAACATTTTCTATTGAGATGAAATGTTGATAAAATTTCTATAAAAATAAATTTTTGACAAAATTTTCTATAGTTATAAAATTTTGACAAAATTTTCTAAAACTTTGACACAATTTTTTATAGAAATAGAATGTTGACAATGGTTCCATAGAAGAAACATTTTGACAAATTTTTCTATATAAATAAAATTTTGAAAAATTTTTCTATAAAAATTTTTCTATATACATTTTTGACAAAATTTTTTTATAGAAATAAAATTTTTCTTTAAATTCAATATCTTCTTCAAAATTTTAATTTTCCTGTTAGTTCATACTATCAAAGTCTCTTGTGAGTAATTTCTCCCTTTTTGAAGAATTTCAAAAATTCGACACATTTTTAATTCAAGGGATATGTAAACTGTCGCCAATAGGCGATATCATAATTTATAATATTGCAGATACTGAAAAATACTTCTAAGATAAAAAATAGAATCTGTTTTCGAAAAAAAAAATATTTTTCATACTACCCATAAAACTTTAATCAAAATCTTGAAATTATTTTTTTTTATATTCGGTAGGTTTTGTGATAAAATTTGTGTCACGAGTTGCAAATAGACCATATAGGACTCCAGATTGGACTTCCAGAGCCTCTAGGATGAGCATTTTTATCTGCTTGAGTTGAAATTTAACGCGTTGTGCTAGCACATTCCCTATAACAACCATGCAAAACTTGATCCACATCTGTTTGTAATTATGGTTTCCACCATATAAATCAAATTTAGTAATTTCTTTCGATCCGGTTGAAATTTCGTGATGTCACACCGAAAAAATACGTAGTTACACTAATGCTAAATTTAACTTAATTTTATTGCAAAAAAAAAAAATATTAAATTATTAGATAAATTTTATTATTTTTTTCGAAATTGTCCCCAACCCAAATGAACTTTTACTTTTGTTAAGTCCAATGACCGTACACATAAGTTGAAGTGTAACTAAACTACAGGAAAATTTTCATTCGATTCCCAAAAATTGTAAGAATGAACTACTGTATGGTTAAAATGGTCTTGATTTGGCGCCAATGATTTTTTTTAGTTCATATTTTCTTCTATGAGAGGAAGTAATTTCGTGGGTTGTTGTTAAAAAGCACACTAGGGCATTACATTTTTCTTGTTTTAATAACGCATTGTGGAAATCTCAAAATGTGGGGAGTACAATTTAGTTAAATTTTTGCACGAAGTAGTTCATTCTTCCCACACTTAAAAAAGTTTAGTTGAGTCTAAAGATTTTGAGCTTCACTTAAGAATTTGGGTCTTAGGTTAGGTTAGGTGGCAGCCCGATGTATCAGGCTCGCTTAGACTATTCAGTTCATGGTGATACCACATTGGGTCTTAGGTTAGGTTAGGTGGCAGCCCGATGTATCAGGCTCACTTAGACTATTCAGTCCATTGTGATACCACATTGGTGAACTTCTCTCTTATCACTGAGTGCTGCCCGATTTCATGTTAAACTCAATGACAAGGGACGTCCTTTTTATAGCCGAGTCCGAACGGCGTTCCACATTGCAGTGAAACCACTTAGAGTACTGTAATGCGGTATGAAATCCACCGCTGAAAAATTTTTTGGTGGTCGGTCGAAGCAGGAATCGAACCCACGACCTTGTGTATGCAAGGCGGTCATGCCAACCATTGCACCACGGTGCCTCCAAGAATTTGGGTCTTGATTCCGAGCCAAAGTTGCGACTTCTTTAAAATAATGTCATTTTTAGGTCAATTAAATTTTCATTCTGTTTTTATATTATAAAATATTATTATATCAATAAAGTTAATCACGTAAAAACAAACGCCAGTTTAAAAATTCAAATTATACTTCAAAGTAAAAAAAAATTTAATTCAAAAAAAAAAAAAAACTTTAAACCAAAAACACAAAATCCTCAAAATAAGTCTTAGTCTATATTGGACGAGCTATTATCTTAAATATAAAGATTCAATATTTCACAAATTTTCAATAAATCAAAAATGTGTTTCTTTCTTTATGTAAATTTTGCCTTAGGTCAAATACTTTAGCGGAGGGACGCAAATTACCAACATTTGTGTCCTAAATTTGACAAAAACAATTTTTGAAGCAAAGATTATTAACTTTATTTTAATAATTTTTTTTTATTTTAGATAAATTTGTCATTAATATTGCGTAAACTGCACATCCTAAAATTAAGGTTGCGTAATCTTTAATACCACGTAAATATTTTTTTCAGTGTATAAATTAGTATTTAGCGTATGCTCTCTAACAACAATTCAGAAAGGAGTCCATCTTGATCTTATATTATTTATAGCCCCATATAAACCGATGCCCAGATTTGGAACGTCTTGGATGAGCAAATGTCACACTAGGTCACAAATAACAAAATTTTCTCTGTGATTTGTTTCTAGCATACTTTTTCCCATGGATTTTGACCTACTAAACACGAAAATGAGTTTTAAAAAATGGCGATTGGTTTTCGAGATACAAATTTTTGAACTTTTTTTTTAATTTTTAGAGGTACACTTACAATTTTGAGCATATCTTTCATCTTATCCTTGTGCTACTCAAATTAAAGAAAATTGAGCCGTCTACAACTCATTTACCAAAATTATAAGTCCGCTATTTGTTGTAAGATTTTGTTAAGTAAGGGCTTATATTCTTTGTAAAAAACCAAAATTGCTGTTAGCATCGTGTTTTATATTTTATATGAATTTTTATATGGTTTTTTCTGCCAATTTTCTTTAATTTGAGTAGTAGTAGGATCATATAGGCCAAAGAAGATGGAAGATATGCTCAAAATTGTAAGTGTACCTCCAAAAATTAAAAAAAAAAAATTAAAAAATTTGTATCTCGAAAACCAATCGACAGAAAATTTTTTGAAACTCATTTTCGTGTTTAGTAGGTCAAAATCAATGAGAAAAATTATGCTAGAACCAATTCACAAAACGACTGTTGGCTAGTGTCATCGGATCCTGTTGAAATTTGGCCTACTTATTACATTATTCTGAAGTTTTCAGACAAGCGAACCTTGCTATACACACTTGTTATATATTGGAACGCAAATTAGTAATGATGAGAATGACAATCCTGTTACCTATAGAGACGTGTGGACAAATCCTAAACATCTTCCAAGTGGATGACCATGGAAACTAGTTGATCCTGTATCCACCAGAAGACAAATCATATGTTGGTTGTCATCGGTGGACACCCCTTACATAAATATATAAATATTTTTTTTTATTTAATAATCATTGGTACAAGGGAACATGGGTGGACATATTTTAAATTATGTTGCTGTTACATGTTTTCTCCTCCTAAACTGGTTCGGACTACATACCCTCATTTATGAATTCTGGTGTGGGAAAATGTTGGTGCCATTTATTGGTCCAAAAAAGTCATTAAGAAATATGTGGCTTGTTTTTTTTATAAAAAAAAATATTCTTTATTCCAGGCATGTCTCAAAAATGTTATTAACTAAACGTGGGTATAAATTTCAATAACTGTAAAAATTAGTTCAATGCTAACTAAAGAAGAAGATTTTTTTGTACAATTCTAGATACACAAGTAGTAAGAATGAACCTCAATGTGGTTAATATGCTAATGAATTTGCGCCAATAATTGTTCCTCATCAATTACAAGCAAATCGGATGAAAATTGTGATTGCAATGCTCCCAAGAAGTAAAATAGGGAGATTAGTCTATATGGGGGCTGTATCAAAACATGGACTGTTATATAACAAATTTTGTACAGTTCTTTACTAACTTTATATTTTTTTAGATTTAAAATTGGGCGGATATATACCAAATTTATCACTGCTCTTAACTGAATTAAAATTATTCTGGATTTACACTCATATGAGAACAGAGGCCATGATTTATTTAGAGTTGCGTGAAATTGTGCACATGGAGTGGAATTAACATTCTAGCTATGCCTGGCAAATTTGGTAAAAGTCGGTTCTGATTTAGATATAGCTCCTATATCCTATTCTTTATTTGTCTAATCGATCTTAGAATGTTGGCGACCAAAATGCAAATACAATAAAATTATTTTTTTTTTACAATGAAATATTGTTTTAATATCGGCAAAAGTTTTTCTGTTTTTAGTTTCGCTTAGCAAATTTGTGATATCACGTATGTCGGTCCACTGCAGAATTTTGTTGTTTTCTCCCTCTAGTAGGCTTTCCATCAAAGCTCACACGGATAATATTTTGTAAAAGTTTGTATTTCTGGTTTCTCATAATGTGACCCAAATATGATGTTTTTCGTCTCTTTTTGGTATTCAGGAGATATTTTCCTCTGTGTAATCGCTTTAAGGTGCGTCTTTGAAATACGGCAACATTTCTTTAAAGTGAAGAATACCATTTTTGGGCAGTTTTGCACAGTGGGACATTTTTCTTTATATTTCGGACGTAGTTTGCATTTTTGCATAAAATTGGACAAAACACAAATTTCTGGATTGGTATTAAATATAGAAACCTCTTGATACCAAATTATCGTGGGCAGGATTGCACAGTGGGCCAGCTTTCTTTATATTTCTATCATAGTTTGTAATTTCCTATTAACTTGGATAAAACACAATTTTCTGGATTGATTTCGAATATAAAATCGTTTTGGCCATAAAGTAAACGTCACGCCCTTTCTCCCAATACAAAATATCCTTGGCAGGATTGCACAGTGGGGCATTTTTCTTTATATTAATCCATCCAAGTTAGTATTTTTCCATTAAATTGGATAAAACACAATTTTCTGGATTGCTTTCGAATATGGCGACCATATAGCCAAAAGGTACGACCTTTCTCCTGATACCCAAATATCCTGGGTGGCCTGAATTTATAAAAATTAAGGATCCATTAGTGCGGTTTTATTTCTACAATATTTCAATCGTTATTGTGTTTTTGATCTACACGCAAAGAAAAAAAACGTTTGGAAAACGTGTACCGAAAACGTTTTTCTTTTGTTAGAGTTTTTTGAATTGCTTCGAAAATTTTAAACTTTTATCACCAAAAAAATTCGTTTGCTACAAAATTTTTATTTTTTCAATAAAAAAAGTTATTTTTGAAATAACAACACAGTCCATTTCGTTTATATTAAACACTGTTCTTTTCTGACTTTAGGTCTTTAATAAGACACATTTTACAGTTCAAAATTTAATATAGTACAATGTAATGTTGAACATGTTTTCGGAATCTTCCGAATATATCTGGAATATATTCGGAAGATTCCGTGGATCGAACCCACGACCCTTGGCATGAGAGTCGGACGTAGCTACCACTGCTCCACGGTGCCAAACTAAATGTTTGTTTCTGTTAAATAAACTTTGTTTATTCGGTTCGTGGGCGCCGCAAGCTATGCTATATAAATATAACTTATATGGATATTTATCTATTGATGACCATAACAGGTACATAGCTCAGTGGTTAGTGTGTTGGCTTACAATGTGCATGGTCCGCGGTTCGATTCTCCGTCCAGGCGAAAGGTAAAAAAAAATTTAAAAATTTATAAAATTGTATAATTTCTTCTACATTGTTGGTATTACAGGAAAAGGTGTTAAGAACTAAAAATCCTCGTGGATGTGAGAAAGATGTGAGGGACAATGCAATTAGCAAGAAAATAATGTTTTTTTTTTTTTGAGTTTGTCTTTATGAAATCCTGGAAAAGAATAAACGTTTATCACAAAAAGTATATACTTTTCTTCCAAATACACTTCCTTACAGCAAAAAGCAAATGAGAAACGAACTTTGTTTGTCTAAAATTTCGTTTGGGAGGAAAGAATTATTTTTTTGCGTGTATGTGACCTTATTTTCTGAAAGTGCGCTCCTTTATTATGGCGTCAAATTTGTCGCTTAGTTAATTTATTATTGGTCCAAAGTAGTCAAAATATATATAACAATTTTTTGGTCGCCTTAGCATAATTCAACCCATTCGGTGCGCGGCTAAATCTATCTGGTTTGTATCTTAGCTATTTACAATTTATCTTCACGCACATAAATCCTTACTGGAGGTCAAAATCTTTGGATCCAAGTAAACTTTTTTTGAGTGCATTAACATATATATTTTTATACCCTCCACCATACACTCAAAAAAAAAGTAAACCATATATTTCACTAAAGCCGATCAAACTCTCTTTTAGTTCATGGAATTATTACATTTTAAGAAAGTTTCCATGACTTTAATATTTTTTTCGTACGTTAGTTAAACTAACTAAAAGAGGAGAAAAAATTATACACAAATGAAGCATAAATATTACCTAAAATCCTGTCTCTCACAAAATAGTTAGAATTCCTTAAATTTTGTAAATTTACCATTCTTGCAATTTTGAACTCCAATTTTTTCCTTCAAACTATAAAATTTTTGAAGGAAAAAATTAATTATGTCTAATAAATTTTCTTGAATTTGTCGAAAAATATTTACTTATTTTTGTGATATCGGCGTGATGTCAGCGTCTGTTATACTGTTTAGTTAAAATTTTCTAAAAATAATCGAAATTTTCTAAAATTAACCAAAATTGCTTTTCCTGGTGGGTTCACTACTTTTTCAGTGTAGGATGGGGGTATAGTAACTTTGTCATTCCTTTGGAACACATCGAAATATATGTATATATTCTGGGTCGTGGTGAAATTCTGAGCCGATCTAAGCATGTCCGTCCGTCCGTCTGTTGAAATTACGCTAACTTCCAAACGAAACAAGTTATCGATTTGAAACTTGTCATAAGTAGTACTTATTGATGTAGGTCGGATGATATTGCAAATGGGCCATATTGGATCACTTTTACATATAGCCCCGATATAAACTCAAAGATTCTAGAAGAGGAAGATGAGAGATTGGCTACTGAGCACATCAAACCATTTACCACATTAGTTTAATACTTGAACCAAACGCGAATGCGACAAGTATTGACATAGCATTAAAATGCAAATAAAAAGAAATTAAGAGCACGAAATAAACTTCCATAAAGGGGAAAATTTAATTTGATTTGTTTGTTGTCTAAAATTTAACATTGTTTTATTAAGAAAATTACATTTTTCATTTAAAAAATAAAAACTAAAAACAACTTAAAGATTACAAACATGTATTAAACTAATCTGGTAAATGCAACATTTGGTATGACGCAAGCCAATCTCCCATCTTCCTCAAATCTATAATCTTTGTATAAACCGACCCCTGGCTTACTTGGCCTCTTAGAGAAGTAAATTTCATCCGATCCAGTTGAAAGTACGTGATGTTAGTATATAGTCTCTAACAACCATGCAAAAATTGGCCCATATCGATTCTTAATTATATATAGCCCCCATATAAGCCGATCCCCAGATTTGACCTCCCGAGCCTCTTAGAGGAGCAAAATTCATCCGATCCGGTTGAAATTTGGAACGTGGTGTTAGAATGTGGTCTCCAACAAACACGCAAGAATTGGTCCATATCGGCCCATAATTATATATAGCCCCCATATAAACCGTTCCCCAGATTTGACCTGCGAAGCCTCTTGCAGGAATATATGGCCTCTTACAACCACGCAAAAATTTGTCCATATCGGTCTATAATATATATAAACCGATCCCCAGATTTTACCTCTGGAGCCTCTTGGAGTAGTTAATTCATCGGATTCGGTTGAAATTCGGTACATTGTGCTAGCATATGACCGCTTACGACCATGCCAAAATGGTCCATATCGGTCTATAGTTATATATAGCCCTCAGAGAAATCGATCCCCAATCACACACAAATTGGTCCGTATCGGTTCATAATTGTATATAACCCCCTTACAAAGCGCTCCCCATATTTGAATTCGGCTCTCTAATTACCGCGCAAAACTTCATATCCATTGGTTATTATTTATACACTTCCCTATATACCATACACCGGGTCAAAAACTGAATTATATACGTATTTAATCTGTTTCGTTTTTTTTTGTTTTTTGGCCTAAATTGAACTATATTTCTTAAACCATCTTCGGTATATAAATAATTTCTCTTTCATTATTCATCCATTTTTAGACTGGTAAGATTTGTTCAGAAAAACTAAATCACATTTTGTCCAACACACTGCTTATTGGGGTTTCGTTTTCTTCCATTGAATTATCACAATTCCCTCACTTATCTGGTGTAACAAAAACAATCTATTTGCTAAAATATTTCTTTGTTCAGATTTGGTCTCCCAAATAATTATATTCCTTTTCAGATACCATCAAGAAAAAACATCGTTAATATGATTAAATTTTTTAGGCCCAAGATTGGCAGTTTTTTTTTAACCCCAAGTACTAAATCCATAGAAGGTTAATATTTAGAAAGTGTTTGGCCAATAAATGTTGGCCTTCTCTGACCGATATTAAAAAAAAATTCAGTTCGAAACCAGTAAGAGTCAAAACTGAAAAATTCATAATATTTAAAAAGGCATAAAATTTAATTAACGCTAAAATATTGATGTGAATGATATCATCATGTAATATCAATAATATTCATATCTACGATCATTTCACAAGATATGGCCGGGAAACCTCAACCCTATTGGTACAAATATCGTAGGACAATGAACGCCATCAACAACTTATCAAGCAATAAAAATCTCAATGATATGACCATTAGTGCGTACAACTGGTAGATGTTGCTATTGGCACCTTTAGCCACACAAAAAAATAAAACAAAACCAACCAACAAAATACGACCCAACCACTGAAGAAAGGAAAATATCCCAATACGAGTTAAAAAAAAAAAAACAACGTACCTCACAAAAAACTAAAACCGAAGAAAGAAAAAAAAGAAACTTGTTCTTAAATGAGGGACACATATCATATTAGGACCATTACGTCTAGGGATATTTTTGGTCACATCTGCTGATTGTTTCAAAGAAATGCGAGACAAAGTGACTGGAATTGAAAACCAAATTTCTTGAGAAATAAATCGTCATTAAGGAAATCTGTGATAAATATTTTGATATTTATTTTTATTTGTGTTCTACGTGTATTTTCTGTTAAAGGCAAGAGGGGACTTCATTTTCCCCATTAAAAAACTGATCAGATTCTGAGTAGAGAAGACCAGAGAACTGACAAAATGACCCAATATCAAACGCACACAAAAAATGAATATATTTTTATTGATTTTGTTTTTTTGTTTTCAATAATGAGGCCATATCTGTTGCATATAGTGGTGATAAATAAAATCTCAACGATACAATCATCAGCAGAAAAATATCTATCCATACGACTAGTGACACGGGGGTGACCAGTTTTTAGTGTTCTTAAAGTGTCCAGTGTGGTATTTATTCTCAGACATACGGCATATGGGGTACATAAGAAAAATTTCAATAAAATTGATCACTAAGTGATTTCGATTGGTAAAAAATATGTTGCATATTTTACACCTTATCCCCATAAATTAAAAATTTTTGTTCGATTGGAAAATTCAGTGCAGCCTACCCAAAATGTGCAAGTTCGATTGACGAGGTGTTACCCATCGCAAGAGCAAAAGTACAACCCATTTTACACCGTAGCTGGTCTATGGTGCAGATGATTACACTTTCAATCAGATGCTGAAGACGATTTTTTTCTTCGACCTAAATAATAGCGTTGTTGCAAATACAAAAGAAAGTACGTGACGCGTGTATTGTGGTTGCTTTACAATTTCTTCAACACAGCTTATTAATTTACCAAGAAGAAGCATATCAATTGTTTAGTGCCGCGACATCAAAATTCGATATTAAATATTTTTAATATAATAACAAAATGCAAATGCGTTTTTTTTTGCCAACACCATTGTAGATGCGCTATTGGAGAGTAGTTCTTCTGACGACGATGAAGAAGTTACAACATCGTTGTTTGGACGAAATGACCAACGGCGAGTTAAAAACCTTATTCAGGATGTAATTAATTTGTACTCTGAAGTAGAAATAAGATCATTAAAAATATATAAAATCAAAAGTTTTAACAATTTCCCTTAGTTCAAGAAAAATTTGCGTGTTAGTCAAGATTCCAATAATAGTTTTTAATAATAATCGAAATATTTCCGCCAAATTTCTTTTGTTTTGATTTTATATCAGTGTTGCGCCTTTTTTGTTCGTTTTCACACGCAAACGGTGTTGTCATTGCAAGGGGTTTCGGCAACACTGTGGTAACACCATAAAATGTTGTACCATTTGTATGCAACACTTTTTTTTCAAACGAAATCACCATAAGTACATTTTCGAATAAGACAACGCAAATCTAAATATATAAAATCCGAATTATGTTTATTTATTTGTTTGTATGTTCCGGGTAAGAGAACGTAGAGGGTGATCATAAAAATTTAAATTTACATGAAATAGACGGAGCTTCTTTTTACGCAATATATTCCGGAAAGACATCATCCCCATGTTCGTCTTTAAAAAAAAAAATATTATGCTCAATTTTTAAATATTTATGTTACTATCATTTGTTTTATAAGAAAATAGAGGTATTTATGCAGTTGAAACAGGACATTATTGATCAAAACAAGTAGAAAAATCCCAAGTAATCATATATGTCCAAAAACCATACAAAATATCTCACTGCAAATAATGGTTTCTATAACAGATTCTTCCAAACACATTATACCCTCTAAGTAATGCTGGTGACATTTCAGAGTATTTCAAAGCCTCTCTTTCACCGTAAAGTGAAACGCATTTCCTACTCGGCTATAAAGGAGGTCCCATCTGGACGGACAAACATGTTCAATTTGACGCACAGATTCTACAAAGGATTCTACAAAATATTAGTTGATTTCAAATCTTTTCTCGTAACAAATGAAGTAAGCTCTTCAGTGCGGTTAAAATAATTAAGTAAAATTCAACTTAAATAAAATGGAAAGTAAAAGCTGAAATATTTTCTGGTTTTATTGTTTCGTTCGAGGCCGGGATTGAACCCTATCCATTACAACATGTTGGATTGTATGTTTACTTCGTTTGTTTGAAATACCTTCCACGCCACTCCGCGCCCACTCGTAGCAACTTTTTTTCCCCACTGGAAAATCTCCTTCGCCCTATTCACGCTCAGCGTTAGTCACAACTCTCAACTGCATTCACCGCACAAAATCATATGAGAAAATAAGAGGAAACCATAAATTAGGCTTCTATGAATTTAGTATCTAAAAAATATTCAAAAATATCTGATTTCGATGGTTTGATAAAATATTCATCTTCATATATTTTTGGTGCATGAGACAAAATTTGAAAATGTGAAATGGATGAAATATCAAAGTGGAATGAGATTTCGTTCGAACGTTTAGTTTGTTTCTTGTTATGTTCTTCGTCTTATTATGGGGGCAAAGGTAGACATTTGGTCTCTGCCGTCTCATTAGCAGAGACCTTTGGGAGTCAACAAATTGATAAAGTATTTATTTCACGATATCAGTTTTTTAACTACAATAACAAAGTCTATTAATTGCATTTATTTTGAAAATCTTGTCTATCATATATAACATAGGGAATCTATGTCGGTTGGCTTTGATTCAATCATGAAAATACTTTTTCGTCATTTATTAAACCGTTCAATATTTGAAAACAAAATATGGATGAAAGATTTCGGTCGGAATGTCTCAAAGACATCCTCTACCTTGGATAACACACTATGAATTCTCTGGAATAAAATATATATCATTCGATAATATAACTTTGAGAGCCAGTCGACTTCCCAACAAAAGCCTTCTACGTATTACAAAAGCCTTCAACGCATGCAGCTCTAGCTCTGCAAATTTGAGACGATTACAAAATAAAACTGAGAGGGGCTCAGCACAACTATTGGACTGATTATTGTAGTAGTATTAATGTACATCCGAGGCTTTCAGACTACAGAATGTATCGGCGTTGGTTTTATTAAACCAATGGAGGGTCATTGGACAACATCTAGTGAGGAGACGCTGGATATGCTATTGGACATACATTTTCCTGGTAATCAAATCCCTACAGGCAGTACCTGGAGGCCCAACGCACAATTCCTTCCGAGGAAATTGTATCGGAATATAGAGTAAAGTGGAATTTAAGTACACCGAAAAAAAGTGAACTGTTTTATAGGAAGAATGAACTACCACGCACGAAAATTGAACTAAATTTTACTCCGTATTTTGAGATTTCCACAAAGCATTATTAAAACCAGAAAATTTTAATGTCCTGTTGAATTTTTAAATGATGTTCACGAAATTACATCATCTTATAGAAGAAAAAATTAACTAACAGTAAAGAAGAAAATCATTGGCGCCAAATCATGACCATTTTAACCATACAGTAGTTCATTCTTTCTATTTTTGGGAATTGTACGAAAATTTTCATTTGTTTTAGTTCATTGATTGTATGTGTACGGTCATTGCACTTTATTCTCATTCATAAAATTTTTGCGACATACTTAAAAAAAGTAAAATTTCATCAAGCTGTGGAAAATTTCGATAAAAATAATAAAATTTAACTTCAAGCAAATAAATTTAACTTCACACAAATATTGGTCTATATCAAGTGCATAATTCTATATAGCCCCCATATAAGCGACCCAAGTATTTCAATTCTGGCTCTCTACGTACCGCGCAAAAAGTCCATATTGATACGTAATTATTTGTAGACTTAACTATACATAACTTTTTTGTCTAATATATACCACGTATGGACTAACTCACAATTTAGAAAACGATGTTTTAAAATACCACAACCCGAATTACTTCGATTGTGAATGACAGTCTTTCGTAGAAGTTTCTACGCAATCCATGGTGGAGGGTGCATAAGATTCGGCCAGGCCGAACTTACGGCCGTATATACTTGTTAAATTGTGAGTTAGTCCATACATGGTATATATTAGACAAAAAGTTACGTACAGTTAAGTCTACAAATAATTACGAATCGATATGGACTGTTTGCATGGTACGTAGAAAGCCAGAATTGAAATGTGGCGGTCGCTTATATGAGGGCTATATACAATTATGAACTTGATACGGACCAATTTTTGTGTGATTGGGATCGATTTCTCTGAGGGGTATATATAACTATAGACCGATATGGACCTAGTTAGGCATGGTTGTAGCGGCCATATACAAGCACAATGAACCAAATTTCAACTCACTCGGATGATATTTGCTCCTCTAAGAGGATCCAAAACCAAATCTCGGGATCGGTTTATATGGGGGCTATATATGATTATGGACTGATATGGACCACTTTTGGCATGGTTGTTAAATATCATATACTACCAAATTTCAACCAGATCGGATGAATTTTGCTTCTCCAAAAGGCACCGGAGGTCAAATCTGGGGATCGGTTTATATGGGAGCTATATATAATTATGGACTGATAGGAACCAATTCCTGCATGGTTGTTGGATATCATATACTAACATCACGTACCAAATTTCAACCGAATTGGAAGAATTTTGCTCTTCCAAGGGGCTCCGGAGGTCAAATCTGTATATAATTATGGCCCGACGTGTACCAATTTTAGCATTGTTGTTAGAGACAATATACCAACATCATGTACCAAATTTCAGCCGGAACGTATGAAGTTTGTTTCTCTTTGAGGCTCCGCAAGACAAATCTGGAATCGGTTTATATGGGGGCTATATATAGTTATGGACCGATATGGACCAATTTTGGCATGATTGTTAGAGACCATATACCAACACCATGTACCAAATTTCAGCCGGATTGGATGAAATTTGCTTCTCTTTGAGGCTATACGTTAAAGTGGGCCGATATGGCCCATTTTCAATACCATCCGACCTACATCGATAACAACTACTTGTGCCAAGTTTCAAGTCGATAGCTTGTTTCGTTCGGAAGTTAGCGTGATTTCAACAGACGGACGGACATGCTTAAATCGACTCAGAATTTCACCACGACCCAGAATATATATACTTTATGGGGTCTTAGAGCAATATTTCGATGTGTTACAAACGGAACGACAAAGTTAATATACCCCCCATCCTATGGTGGAGGGTATAAAAATGGTTATGTACATAGACGATATGGCATGGGCTGTCAGGGGAAAATTGTAATCTACACTTAGACATACTATGCAGAGAGCCTACCGTATGACTGAGAATGGGCGCAGGAGAATGGTCTAGAAATAAATCTTGTACTGCAAAGAACGCAAAATTCCTACGGCTAAACCAATCTTCTGAGGTGGAGTTATATTGGGCAGATGGTTGAATCAGATATCACTCTAATATCTGCAATAACGGATCGATGCCTGATAGGCGATTTTGTAAAAGCTATTGGAGTGGAATATAATGATTACTGCATAAACTGTCTGATGCACAGGAAAATGACTGAATTAAACACCTTTATTTCTATAGAAATTTTTTGTCAAAATTTTATTTCTATAGAAAATTTTGTCAAAATTTTATTTCTATTGAAAATTTTGTTAAAATTTTATTTCTATAGAAAATGTCATAATTTTATTTCTATAGACATTTTTGTTTATATATAAAAATGTAGTAACTCTTAGGTGGAAAGGAATATTGTGCAATAGGTCAAAAATTCTACAAAAATACAAAATCTACCATTTTTGTTAGAATTCTACCAACTACACCCTCAAAAAAAAAACCGCTTCTGTAACATATACCCCAAACACATTTTGCTTCAAGCATATATATTTTTAGAATTGGTCCAAACAAAATATTGTTTGTATTGTTCAAACATATTATGTTTCACTTTAGGGCATACACTGGTAGAAAAAAATTTTAATGAAATTTTTTTGTGTGAATATATTTTTAAGGCGCCAGTTGGTTACTTCCATTATTTTACTCTTTCTAAACACATATATATTTATAGGCTATTTCTAAATCAATATATGTTTGCATCTAAGCATATTATATTTACAAACAGTTTAAGTCCCAAACATGTTGTGCTAGTTTATAAACATTATATGCTTGCACTTAAAAATATTGTGTTAAAAAATTAGAGATGCAAACATATAATTTTTACTCCCAAACATATGAAAAACAGTCTTTTTCGACCGTGTATGGCAGCCGTGATTGAGATCCGCCAAGACAGCCGTGATTAAGATCTGCCAAATTTGGTTTATTTTTATACACAGAGATGCCACTATATCTCGGAATCAATTTGAAAACCTTTGTATTCAAGCAAACTTGCTTTGAGTCCAAAGTTTCTATTTATGGGATATATCTTTAGTTTCTCCCATTTCCATAAGGATTATTGACGTTAGACGCCTTCCATTAAAAACACCACCTTTAAAAGTTTTTCTTCCAATATCTATTCGTATTGCTATCTTCTTCAACTTTTGATTTACACTGACAAGGTCAAAGTAGTCTGAATCAATGGCCCCGTTCAACATTCATCTGCGTTTATTTATGAGAAATTGCGGTGAAAAAATTCAAAAGTTTGTCATGATTTTCCATAACGAAATTCTGAGTAAATCATAGATTAGTTATCAAAATGACCAAGAAATAAACACCTTGGCCCATAGGAGTTTATCATAATGAATGCATAAACTCCATGCGAATTGGCAATTGGTTGGCGCATGGATGGCGCGCTGGTACTAACACATCATCACCATCACCACCACCATCGCCCTCACGGATGGAATCACACCTAAAATATCAGTGATTTGTATGACACAACAAATTATCCATCGTCTTATGAAAAATCATTGGAAACGCCAACAACCAACCCACCCGGTTCCAAAAGCCATACATATGAATATCCATTTAGAGACTAATGGTGTGCGATTCCTTAGCCGAAGAATTGAGGTGGTCTGGAAACAGACTCACTCACTCACTGTTGAGTAGAAGTCAAACGTTTGACTTCTTCCATTCAGGATTATCGAAGTGTAGTGGTAGTGCAGCAGTACGTTATGGCTGCTGCATCTAGGTGCATAATGTTGATGGTGATGATGGTAGCGCAGATGATGATGATGATGACAAGAGTCTGAATGTTGGCATAGAATATTGGTTATGGCATACTTGAAACATTGGGCTAAGAAATGGCTCGCATACGGTTCACATATGTTTAGCACACCAAACTATCGAAAACCAGAAGAGAACTGTATTGGAAACACTCAAAGAAAAACTAATGGTGATTTCGTTTGGGAAAAAAAGTGTTGCATACAAATGGTACAACATTTTATGGTGTTACTACAGTGTTGCCGAAACCCCTTTCAATGACAACACCGTTTGCGTATGAAAACGAACAAAAAAGGTGCAACACTGATATAAAATCAAAATAAAAGAATTTTATTGGAATCTCGACTAACACGCAAATTTTTCTCTTTTTAACCCGTCATTGGTTATTTCGTCCAAGCAATGATGTTGTAATTTCTTCATCGTCGTCAGAAGATCTACTCTCCAACAGCACATTTACAATTGTGTTGGCCAAAAAAACGCATTTGCTTTTTGCATTTTGCTATTATATTAAAAATATTTAATATCAAATTTGGTTGTCGCGGCACTAAACAATTGACATGCTTCTTCTTCCCAAATTAATCAGCTGTGTTGAAGAAATTGAAAAACAACCACAATACACGCGTCACGCATTTTCTTTTGTATTTTCAACAACGCTCTTATTTAGGTCGAAGAATAAAAGCGTCTTCGACATCTGATTGAAAGTGTAATCATCTGCACCGTAGACCAGCTACGGTGTAAAATGGGTTACACTTTTGCTCTTGCGATGGGTAACACCCCGTCAATCGAACGTGCACATTTTGGGTAAGCTGCACTAATTTTCCAATCGAAAAAAAATGTTCGATTTATGGGGGTAAGGTGTAAAATATGCAACATGTTTTTTACCAATCGAAATCACCATAAAATACGAAAGCACTCAACAGTCAAAAATACCGTCTCTATTACAAGTTACGAAAGGATAGTCTGATGGGACAACTTAATGCGCAGTCGCGGTCAACATTTCTTCAAAAATTAAACTATGTGGACCGTATTATCGATTCAAATAAATATTTCATGTAGTTTTCTGAATTTTATGTATTTCTTTTTAAATTTCCTATAGTTCAGTTTAAACATTCAAAATACAGATTAAACATGTACGTATGAGTTAAATGTGCTATAAAATTGTAGAAGAAACGATTTTTTTTTATTCAATCACGAAATTAGTTGATCCCATTAATGTTTTTATTGAAAAAGCTTCAATCACGAAAATTATAGTATATATCACAGACTAATTGAAAATTACAAATATTTATAGTTTGTTATCCCACAGACAAAGATATCACCAAAATATTTCCATTTAAAAAGTTGATTGAAGTTACAATTAACTTTTTAATCAGCTAAGTCAATTAAGAAAGTGATGGAAACTTTTTTAATTTTTATTTAAAAATTTATTTCAAACTATCAATTTTTTAATCAAACTAAAAACACTAATTCAGTTAAAAAAGTAATTGAAAATAGTTTTTTAATTAACAAATTAATTGAGTTTTTCAATCAACATCAATTAGATTTTTAATTGAATCAATTAAAAGATTAATTGAAATTTGCTAATGAAATCAATTAATTTTTTAATCAAGTATTTTTTTATGCCCCAGCTAAAATTGTGATTGATACCATCATTTTCGTGATGGAAGACATTTCAATTAATTGGATCAATTGATTTCGTGATTGAATCAAAAAAATGTTGTGCTTTTTATTTAAATAAATTGTTAAAAGATGTAGGTAATATTTTCATCAAAAATGTAACAACTTTCAATCAATTTCTTAAATTTGATTGAAAATGTGTTTGTATCAGCTACCCTGCCAGCATTTCAATGTTCCATTTCATCCTCATCGCTACCACAGACACGTAAGTGACTCTGCAACAATCGCCCATTGTGATAGTATTTTGCCATCACTATTCGCATGAAAGTATTTTGCCATCACTATTGTTACAAGAGCCATTTTATATTTTGTGAAACACCAAGCGCAACTGGCTTATTATAATTTATTTCAATGAAAACGAAAATAAAGTACTGAAAACATAGTTATTACGCTTAAAATTGTGAAAAGTAAATTGGTGAACAATTTTTGACTTTCCAAATGGAATAAAGTGATAGTTTTTCAAATATATTTCCAGACACGCTGCCTCCATTGGGAATAAAAGTACTGGCTGATAGACGCTACAACATTTAACTTACATCTTGTAACTCAACATCAATCTCTTATTAATGCATAAAAATGTGTTAAATGTGATGTGATAGTCGTATAAATGTTATATTTATGAGAATTTATAAATGTTTCATAAAATTAATAAACATCTAAACAATCGTGTTTTACTTGACCACAATGATTCTTTTACAACTATCTTAAAATGCACTTTGTCTGATTGTTTGAAGGGGCTCTTATTGGCGTCCTTCTAAATGTATCCAGAAGGGCTCCTAATAATTGCACTCATGCGATACTTTTTTGTAGTAACTTGGCGTGGTACAACTTCTCAATAGTGACGGCGCTTTTCCGAAGAGTTTTGGATATCGTATACGACTGTTTTCGACGTAGTGGGGATTCTCAGAAGCGTCCCCAAACTCAAAAAATGTTGGCAGGGTATATATATTTAATTAATTACATTTACAATGTCAATCAACTTTTTAATTGGAAACACTTTGGTAATATTTTTTTCTGTGTTTAGAAATATCGACTTTCATACGATTTGATACCTATATTCTGTATATTTATTCGATCGTAATGGACAAGTTTAATCACTCCATATGGGGGATATATGAAAATAAAAAATATTAATTATGTTTAGTCTCCCTTATGTGTTTAATTTGCTGATCATATCAGGTGAAAATTGCTAAGAATTCACATCAAGAGATTGGTCTGTAAGAAAGTTATAACAAACAAGTAAGGAAAGTCTAAAGTCGGGCGGGGCCGACTATATTATACCCTGCACCACTTTGTAGATATAAATTTTCGATACCATATCACATCCGTCAAATTTTTTGGGTGCTATATATAAAGGTTTGTCCCAAATACATACATTTAAATATCACTCGATCTGGACCGAATTAGATAGACTTCTACAAAATCTATAGACTCAAAATTTAAGTCGGCTAATGCACTAGGGTGGAACACAATGTTAGTAAAAAACAAGTAAGTAAAGTAGAAAGTCGGGCGGGCCGACTATATCATACCCTAAACCACCATTACAGAATTAGTAATCATAAGCATTTGTGGGGTAACATATAGGTCTGGGAGATAAACCGCAGTTGCATATTTAAGAAAATTAAGGGGTACATCTCTATGGGTGTCAATCTGACTATAGCTCATAGTCAATGTTGCCACGGAAAATGTTCGGTTTACCCTACAAGGACAAAAAAATTTCCCTACTTTCCCATACATTCCCAAACAATTTTCCTGCTATATTTTTCGTTAAATTTAAAAAAAAAAATACAAAACAAAAATGGTTCTAAGTACTTTATTATCTTAAAACATGAATATACCACGTATATAACTTAGAATATAAATTTGTATTACCACCACGGTTGCCACAGTTGGTAGAATTCTACCCAAATTAGTAATCTTTTTTGTTAAATCTCTATAAAAATAAAATTTTGGAGAAAGTTTCTATAAACAAATTTTTGTGAGAAATTTTCTATAGAAATAAAATTTTGACAATAAATTCTATAGAAATAAAATTTTGAGAAAAAATTCCACAGAAATAAAATTTTGAGAAATTTTTTTATAGAAATAATATTTTGAAAAAAGTTTCTATAGATGTACAATTTTGACAAAATGTTCTATAGAAATAAAATATTGACAAAATTCTCTACAGGAATAAAGTTTACCACATATTGTTAAAGATCAAGCCTTGCCGGCTTATAATTTCCTCCTCTAGAGCCACCAAAATGTAAAAATTATTACAAATTGTGTTGAGTGAAAATGTCCTACATTGTGGCCCTACGTCCCTACAAGACGCTAAATATTAGAAAACCCCTACGATCGGCTAGTACATCAAAATTTGAAATTTGAGTAACATTGGTTAATAAATAGGAGTACTATGGCCAAATTTTGGAAAATCGAGCGATGCATATATATGGAAGCTATATCTAAATCTGAACCAAATTGCATAATATATTGCGGGTTTGATTAATACCACAAAAGGTTACCTTGTGTAAGATTTGAGTAAGATCAGTTAAGAAATGAGGCCTGTATGGTCAAACATAAGGTTATTAGGGGCGAATTTTTCAAAATCGGGTGATACATATATGGGAGCTATATCTACATCTGAACCTATTTCGATGAAATTTTGCACATATAGTTAGTACTATAGAGGACTGGATCTAGCCGACTTTTAATAAGATCGGTTAATAAATAAGGGTTCTATTGCCAAATTTGGGATAATCGGGCTATACATATATATGGGAGCTATATCTAAATCTGAACCGATTTCAATGATTTTTTGCACATTAGTGCTATAGAAGACTACATTTAGCCAAATTTGGGTAAGATCGGTTGATAAATAAGGATTTTATGGCCAAATTTAGAAAAATCGGGCGGTACATATATATGGGAGCTATAGCTAAATCTGAACCGATTGCGATGATTTTTTGCACATATAGTTAGTGCTATAGAAGATTACATTTAGCCAACTTTGAGTAAGATAGGTTGATAAATAAAGGTGTTGTGGCCAAATTTGGGAAAATCGGGCGATACATATATATGAGAGCTATGTCTAAATCTGAACCGATTTGGATGAAATTTTGCAGACTTGTAAAAGATTACCTTTTGCCAAATTGGGTGACGATCCGTTTGAAAAAACGCGCAACGTGACCCCATTTGTCGAAATCGGGCGATACATATATATGGGAGCTTTATCTAAATTTGATCCGATTTCTTCCAAATTCAATAGCGTTCGTCCTTGTGCCCAAAAAACTCCCTGTACCAAATTTCATCAAAATCGGTTAATAATTGCGACCGGAATCCTGTGAACAACAAATACATGGACGGACGGACGGACACCAAGCGCTAGATCGACTCAGGAGGTGATTCTGAGTCGATCGGTATATATTTTATGGGGTCTAAAATCAATATTTCTGGTAGGCACATTTTTTTGCCGATCAAACTTATTATACCCTGACCACTATGTTGTTTAGGGTATAAAAATTTTGTAAAAAATTTTCTTTAAAAATAAAATTTTGACAAAATCTATATATATATATAAAATTCAATCTATGTTTGTTTATTTGTTTGTTTGTTTGTTTGTTTGTATGAACCGAGTTGGCTCCGAAACGGCTGAACCGATTTACTTGAAACTTTCAGAGATCATAGGGGACGTTCATGTGGTGAAAATAGGGTACCTCATTTTTTGACACCTGGTCGCGGAGGGGGACCTCTCCTTTGTCGGACTTTTTGAAAATTGGACCAAAGTTGACCGATTTGCTTGAAATTTTCATTGAAGTTTGGGATTGGCAACTAGACAAAGATCCGCTACTTTATATTTCGATATTTGGTGGCGGAGGGGGACCTCCCCTTTGTTCGACTTTTTTAAAGTACAGTGAAAAAACTAAAATTCTCTAAATTATCTGAGATTTAAAGAGAACATGCGGTGAGGTTATGGAATTATTATGGGGGACCTGATGATTTCATATGCGGATGGGGAGGGGACCTCCCCCTTGCCTTACTTTTTGAAACTTGGAACAAAATTATGCGATTTGCATGAAATTTTCATTGAATGTTGGGGTTGGCATCTAGACAAAAATCCGCTACATTATTTTTCGATATTTGGTCGGGGAGGGGCCACCCCTTTGCCCGACTTTTTTTAAAGTACAGTGAAAACAAAACTAAACTCCCCCGACTGAAATTTTACGGAAAAATGGGTGAGGTTATGAAATTTATATCATGTTCCTGATTTTTTAATTAAAATAAAAGGGCATAGGGAGACATCCGCTTCTCTTAAGTACATACAGAGAAACAATTAAACTTTACCGAGTTACTTGAAATTTACAGAGGACTGGGGAGAGATCCGTAATAGTTGATACCTGATTTTGTGATTTTTGGACGGATGAGAGGCCGCCCCTTTAGGCTTATAATTTGCTTGACATTTTCTGGGACGTTTACAAAAGATACGCTTTTCGACATTTGGTCGGGGAGGAGGTCCTCCTCTAAAACTGCAAAAAAAAATGGCTCTATTAACCATGTTCCTTAATCTATATCTGTCCATAAAGCTCGAAAAATAATTGTATAATTAGATATAATGCATTTGGACGTCAATTGCCTGTTTCGGTATCAGGCTAACATGAAATATAAAAAAATTTAAGTTTTCTTGAAATTTACAAAGGAAGCGGGGGAAAAGGTTATAAATGAAGAGGCAACCTTGAAGGAAAGTTTCAAGAATTTTCAGGGAAGGTTAGGGTGATATTCACTACGGTGTTTGTCGATATTGTATCGGGGAAAGTGACGTCCCTTTAAAACAATAGAGCAAAAATTAAACATCTCCGATCTACTTGAAATTTACAGGGAACGTGGGAGGAGGTGATGAAATTTATACATGATTTTTAAATTAATATATGATTTTTCGATATCTGGTTGGGGAAGGGGAAAATTGAAATAAACTTTGTCGATTTACTTGGATAGAATTTATAGGGAGTAGTTGCGAAATTAATATAGGGTACGTGATAGTCCGATATCAGGTCAGAGTGGAGCGAAGGTGGGGAGAGAGTTCCCTTTTGTCGGTTTTTTCTCTTAAGTTGAAAGTAGAGGGTTGTCCGTAAATGGGAACTCGGTACATAATTTTATGATTTTTGCACAGGCTTCTGCCAGACTTCTTTTTAGTAAAGAACTTAAATTTACATGAAATTGGCAGCCAACGTAGGGGTGCATTATTTTCCAACATTTTAGCAAATGTTAATGTGGTAAAATTTTTTACTACTTTTGCCTTTTCCGATTTATTGGATGGGAAACAGTAATTCTTTGTATGTTATTATAATATAATGCTTAATTTTCAGATATGTTGAGGAGAAGGATACCTTTCCTTAACAAACCACACTTAAAATTCACAAGAAATATAGAAGAAGGTACACCCTCTCCCGCCGTATTTGTACCTATAAACGAAAAATCAAGTAGTCCGATTTGTTTAAAAGAATTCAAATCTTTTCGAATTTGTTTTCAGCACGAAGGATATAGTTGACTAAGTTAACGCAAAATGTTCCTCCAAATACGCTTCGGAAGGCGCAGCGAAGCGGGCCGGGTTACGCTAGTGTTCTATAAATTTAATGTCTTTAAAAATGTTAATTTTGCGTAAAAACTTTAAAATAAGATTTTTTTTTTTAAATTTGGTATATTTTGCTAAAATTTTCTTAAAATTTTGGTAGATTATTTTTGGCACGAGTTTGCCACTCGTCTGTATATTTCAAAACGTGACCCAATATGCAAAATGTTTCCATATCTCTTTATGGACCTAAAATACCTCAAGATTTTAAATTACAGGAAAATTAAATAAAAATAGTAATATATCCGTAAGAAATCAAATCGGTTTATATGGAAGTTATGCAATATTTCAGAACAATAGCTTCATCATTGAAGGCTATAGTTAGATTACAACAGGCAGGCAGACATGCGGACATAGTTAGTACGTTTAAAAACTTCACCTTGAACAAAAGTGTATATACAGAAATCGATGTGCTACATAATATCGAACTTATTATACGCCCATCGCCACCCAATGATGATGGGAAAATAAAGATTTTAATATAACCAGAAGGCTCATTTAAAAGTACTAACTCAAAACTCATTATTCCTCCAGACATTTTTCATATGGTGTACAAAATAATGGTACTGCGAATAATAGCAGTAAATATGGCAAATATCTTAATGCTACTCTCGAACCATAAGCTTTTTAATAGAAACAAATTCAAGTCAATAGAGAATCACGAGACGGACATCGTTGGGACCCAAAAGGTTTTCAGGCAGACAAAGGTGGACCAGAGAACTCAACTGATGAATTTTTTTTATAAATAGACACTCTCACCACATGAACGAGCACTCACAATCCACGAATCTATGAGCGCTCAATTTGTTAGCGTAGGTCGTTCAAAAAGCCATGAATGAAAGAAAGAAAAAAAAAACAAAAGCTAAAGCCACGAACGTTTATGGAAACTTTAACTCCCTGTATTGATCAGAGATAACTTATGAAGCAATATACCTACATAAGTTCGCTGATATTCATATGCGACTATGTGGCACAGTGTTACAAATGTCAGTAATGTATAGAATATCAGGAATTTGAAGTCATTTAATGAAAATCAAGTAAATGCATTTATCATACCGTGGAAAAATATCATAAATTTCATTTTATAAAATTTTGTTCCTGAGGAAAACATTTTTTTCTTTGTTCATATATTGCAAACAAAAGAACGAAAATTTGATAAGCGAGATCTTAAAATTTTGAAGCCTAGGTTTAAAGCTAGACATATCCTTGAGTTTATATTAAACACCAAAATTCTTAAGCGAAATTCAAAATCTTTGAATTTTTTGAGTGTAGGATGGGGTGTATATTAGCTTTGTTCTTTCATTTGTAACACATCGAAATATTGCCCGCTTGTTCAAGTAACTAGTTATTGACTATCAAATTCACCTATCACCAATAAGTACCACTAGTTACTACCAAATCTACTCGACATGTATTTAACTGGTGGATTTAACATAGGGATGTCATTGCAGGGAGCCAATTGGATATCCTTAACATTACGTTTAGCACAAGAAATAAGTAGTAACTGTGGGATACATATATAAATAGCTTCATTTCAGTATTGTAATAATTAGACCACAAATCGATTAAAATATAACTTGATTATTTTAATTTATTTATTAACATGAATTATATTAAATTAAAACTAAATATATTTCACAAACATATTTAAAGGTAAAATTAATAAAATTAAAAAATACAAAACATAAAACATAATTTAAATACATAATAGAAAGGTGTCATCTGAATGATTAGTGGTACCTGAAAATAAAGAATATAATTAACAAAATAATGCAAAATACCATATTATTAGTGTACTTACTAAAAAAATTCCGCAATATATCCAAACACGTTTTTATTAAATTATTTTGTAATGCTCTGCAAAAAACTTATTGCTACGAACCCAACAGAAAACTAACTAAATTATGAGTTTCTGAAAATTCTAAAGTATTGAGATGAGGTTTGTTGCTTTTTTTGTTCTTCAAAATAACGGATAATTATCTCAGAGAGCTGTACAAATTGTCCAACAAATATGAGAATTCTCCCGGCAACCAGTTATCTGTGTTATAATTATTCGACTATTCCATAGATTACTTATCTCCTCCTAAATAACCAGTCAACCTTGTATTTGTTTATATAAATAGCGAAAATGCGACAATGGCTTCTTGCCGAACAAGCGGGTGCTATCAGACCCCATAGAGTATAAAAATTCTGGTTCGTGGTGAAAGTGAGTTCGATCTAGAGATGTCCGTCCGTCTGTTGAAATCTTGTCCGTCTGTCTGTTGCAATCTTGCGAACTTCCGAACGAAACAAGTTATCGTCTAGAAACCAGGGCTGTGGAGCCGTAGCCGGAGTCGGAGTCTTGGAGTCGGAGTCTTTGAGTCGGAGTCTGAAGATTTTGCTGGAGTCGGAGTCGTAAAAATTTTGCTCGACTCCGACTAAACCAAATTTTTCACTTCACATTTTTGTAACTAAGCAAGTTTTTCCATTGCGTTATTAGTCGATCGATGTACAGCATGATTGTAAATGAAAATCAACTTCCAATTACGGCTATCTTTTTATGTTTCCTAGAATGGTAGACTAGCAGATGGGCTGGATCGATCCATTTTAATGCCCATATCAATTTATTTGAAATATTTCAAACAATCGAAATTATTTTTTTTTTAATTTTATTTTAAGGCCATATACATATGTGGAATATTGACAGAAAATTTTCTGTAGAAAATTATGTCAAAATTTTATTTCTATAGAAAATTTAGTCAAAATTTTGTTTCTGTAGAATATTTTGCAGAATTTTGTTTACTACACAAAAGTTTTTCTAAAATTGTATATTTATTGATAATTTTTTCAAAATTTTATTTCTATAAGAAAAACTTGTCAAATTTTATTTCTATAGCAAATTTTCGCAAATTTTTTTTTCTTACTGATGCTCACTGATACTCACTACTACAAAAATATATTCAAAATTTTATTACTATAGAAATATTTTTTTATATAAAATTTAGTCAAAATTTTATTTCTATAGAAAATTTAGTCAAAATTTTGTTTCTATAGAATATTTTGCAAAATTTTATTTCTATAGAAAATTTTGCAAAATTTTGTTTGCTGCACAATTTTTTTTTAATTGTATTTCTATTGATAATTTTTTCAAACTTTTATTTCTATAAAAAATTTTGTCAAATTTTATTTCTATAAAAATTTTATTCAAAATTGTATTTCTATATATTTGGTCAAAATTTGATTTCTATAGAAAATTTTGCCAACATTTTATTTCTATAGAAAATTTAGTAAAAATTTTTGTTTCTGTAGAAAATTTTATTTACTAGACAAAAAATTTTACAAAATTGTATGTTCACTAGACCTGTCCAGATTTCCAAAGTTCACATTTTTTAATGAGCACTTCAGTTTTAGAATCTCTCAATGATTGTAATAAGAGCTTTATGAAAGTCTCACTTAACCCATATGTGTTATTGTGAAATATCAGTCTATGAGCTAAAAGTCAAAGCAATAATAAGATAGATTAAAATTTTTAAAAAGTGCCACATATAACTAAAAGTAAAATATTTAAGTGAGACCTTTCATAAAGATATAAATTTTTTAGCGACTAATGACACATCCAAAAATTCTTAATCTAAATTTTTTTTATACCTTATTGTTCCAA
Organism: Haematobia irritans; assembly: GCF_050003625.1. Taxonomy (NCBI): domain Eukaryota; kingdom Metazoa; phylum Arthropoda; class Insecta; order Diptera; family Muscidae; genus Haematobia; species Haematobia irritans. Next base: position 133,853,335 of record NC_134398.1, on the reverse strand, counting down.
GAATATATAAAAAATATGCAAACGTATATAATTGAAGTGAGTTCGATCTAGAGATGTCCGTCCGTCTGTTGAAATCTTGTCCGTCTGTCTGTTGCAATCTTGCGAACTTCCGAACGAAACAAGTTATCGTCTAGAAACCAGGGCTGTGGAGCCGTAGCCGGAGTCGGAGTCTTTGAGTCGGAGTCTGAAGATTTTGCTGGAGTCGGAGTCGTAAAAATTTTGCTCGACTCCGACTAAACCAAATTTTTCACTTCACATTTTTGTAACTAAGCAAGTTTTTCCATTGCGTTATTAGTCGATCGATGTACAGCATGATTGTAAATGAAAATCAACTTCCAATTACGGCTATCTTTTTATGTTTCCTAGAATGGTAGACTAGCAGATGGGCTGGATCGATCCATTTTAATGCCCATATCAATTTATTTGAAATATTTCAAACAATCGAAATTATTTTTTTTTTAATTTTATTTTAAGGCCATATACATATGTGGAATATTGACAGAAAATTTTCTGTAGAAAATTATGTCAAAATTTTATTTCTATAGAAAATTTAGTCAAAATTTTGTTTCTGTAGAATATTTTGCAGAATTTTGTTTACTACACAAAAGTTTTTCTAAAATTGTATATTTATTGATAATTTTTTCAAAATTTTATTTCTATAAGAAAAACTTGTCAAATTTTATTTCTATAGCAAATTTTCGCAAATTTTTTTTTCTTACTGATGCTCACTGATACTCACTACTACAAAAATATATTCAAAATTTTATTACTATAGAAATATTTTTTTATATAAAATTTAGTCAAAATTTTATTTCTATAGAAAATTTAGTCAAAATTTTGTTTCTATAGAATATTTTGCAAAATTTTATTTCTATAGAAAATTTTGCAAAATTTTGTTTGCTGCACATTTTTTTTTTAATTGTATTTCTATTGATAATTTTTTCAAACTTTTATTTCTATAAAAAATTTTGTCAAATTTTATTTCTATAAAAATTTTATTCAAAATTGTATTTCTATATATTTGGTCAAAATTTGATTTCTATAGAAAATTTTGCCAACATTTTATTTCTATAGAAAATTTAGTAAAAATTTTTGTTTCTGTAGAAAATTTTATTTACTAGACAAAAAATTTTACAAAATTGTATGTTCACTAGACCTGTCCAGATTTCCAAAGTTCACATTTTTTAATGAGCACTTCAGTTTTAGAATCTCTCAATGATTGTAATAAGAGCTTTATGAAAGTCTCACTTAACCCATATGTGTTATTGTGAAATATCAGTCTATGAGCTAAAAGTCAAAGCAATAATAAGATAGATTAAAATTTTTAAAAAGTGCCACATATAACTAAAAGTAAAATATTTAAGTGAGACCTTTCATAAAGATATAAATTTTTTAGCGACTAATGACACATCCAAAAATTCTTAATCTAAATTTTTTTTATACCTTATTGTTCCAAGAATATATAAAAAATATGCAAACGTATATAATTTTTTTTTTCGAAAAAATATAATGCATTGAAAAAAAAAATGCGGAAATTTTCTGCATTTTTTGATTTCCAGAGGCTACAGCATGCAAACGGCTCAATAAATTTCACGTTTTGAATTTTTTATTATTTGCTTGAGCATTTAGCTCAAAGATTGCGCTTTTAGATATTTCTTATATTTACTAATAAATTATTTAAAATTTTGTTTGTACGTATACCTTTAAAATTTTCGAAAATTGCCAAAATCCTGACTTCAACCGCGTTGAGCAACTTTTTGGCAAAAGTTTTTCAAAATCTTTTTCACAGTTTTTATTACAATTATTGAGAGATTCTAAAACTGTAAGTGCTCATTAAAAAATTTGTGTTTTGAAAAATCTCATACATTTCCTGGACAGGTCTAATGTTCACTGAAACTCACTGCTAAGTCGAAAACTTGTAGAAATGACTCAAATTTTCAAATTTTTCAATGAATGAATCATAAATGAATTTTTGCGAAATTGTCTAAACAATTATAAATATTTCCCAAATATTGCCCGAGATTTTGTAGAAGTCTGATTTGAGATTTTAATAAAATGTAGATCTAAATACAAAGTTGTGTAGAGTATATTATAATCGGCCCGCCCGACTTTAGACTTCCCTTGCATTTTTATTTTTTGTTAAAATTGTGTTACGTCCCATAACGTTAGTTTTAAATTTTAAGTACATAGATTTTGTAGAAGTATAAACAATTTTGCCTAAATCGATTCAGATTCATATTCATGCATATGGGAATATAAACCTTTATATAGCACGCAACAAATTTAAAGGATTTGAGATAGTATCAATAATTTTGGTCCACAAATACATATACTGTTGGTATCTCCTCATAATATGATGGGTATTTATATCATTATTTTATTTATTAAAAATTGCCCTAAATTTTAAATATAGAGTTCAATTGGCATATAATGTGAAATTAAGACCTTACCCCCATAATATAACTACAAATTAGTGGTATTAAAATGAGATTTAGTTATATTACCCGGAGTCGACTCCGGAATCGGAGTGGAATCGGAGTCGAGGAGATGAAAAATGCTGGAGTCGGAGTCGAGTAAAATTGGCTCGACTCCACAGCCCTGCTAGAAACTACAAAAAAAATATTTGTTGTCTTCAATCACGAAATTAATTGATCCAATTAATTTTTAATTGAATTGTCTTCAATCACAGAAATGATAGTATCAATTAAAAAAATTATTTGAATGTCAATTAAAAAATTAATTGATCCAATTACAAAATTAATTGATACAATTAATTTTTGTGATTAATATTTGTTTCAATTAAAAAGATTGTTGCATCAATTATATTTTTAATTGATTTTTTTTTTACAACTCAAGACTTTAATTGGAAAAATATTCGTGAAATGTTTTCCATGTAGGCACAGGTACCAGTTTTGATGTCGTTCGCACGGACCATATTGGACCCTTTTTAGCCATAGCCACATATACCAGGTATACCGGTAAGTGAGCGTCAAGATACAAATGTATCGATAGGGAACATTTGTTTTGAACAAGCCCTTTTTGGTTTGTTTGCTACGACATCTGTAAAAAATATTTAGAATACATTAAGTCATTGAACCGACAACATCATATTTTTTCATCGTCTTATAAATTTCAAATTTTTACCAGAAAACGATGATTTGCGGAAAGCATTAATTTTTTGTTTTGATATAAACCGATTCCCAGATTTGTCTTCTAGAGCCTCATGGAGGAGCAAATTTTATCCGATTCCGTTGAAATTTGGTGCGTGATATTAGTGTATGACTTCTAACAACAAATAATAGAATAACGAAAATCTCTCAACCATATGACTAAGCAGTTAAATATGTCATTGGCCTCGGGGACATAGCAGACAATTTTAAATTTTCTATTGAATAAATCTAAATCCCAATTTCGAGGCAAAAATTCTACATTCATAAGTTTTCCCAATCTACATAGCATTTGAACCACCTTGAAACATTGTGACACATCGCATGAATATGACGTTGGTTTGTTTTGTGTTGAATGTTGGTCATATCGCATGTTGCTTATATTGCCAACAATCTGACCGCTTACTTTAGAATATAATTTACCATGAACACAAATATCGCTAGCTATGATTTTGCATAGCAGATCTGAATGAAATTTACATACAACAAGCAAAAATATTAAATTTATTAAATGTTTTGATTTCTCTGCCGGCTGTTGCTCACATATGACATGAACAAAAAAATATTTAGTTTTGCATAACACTAAGCTGCAGGGGAAATTCAAGCTTGAATTTAGGAAGGATCACCGCCTAATGATTTCAATTGATACAAGCCAGCTTTTTCATACACTCAAAAATAAAAAAATTTTCTTGGATCCAAAGATTTTGACCTTTCCTTAAGGATTTTTGTATTGATTCCGAACCAAAGATGCGGCTTCTTTAAAATAAAGAAATTTTTTAACGACCTATATGGCTTTAAATCTAGGACCAGTAAAATTAAAATTAGCATACAGATCTCATTTATCAAATTTTCATTCTCTTTTCGCGGTTTGTTAATAAATGTACTCACGTACAAACAAATGCCAGTTTAAAAATCCAAAGTATAACGGATACTTCAAAGTACAAAATGTTGTCTTATTTCCAAAAAAAAAAAAAAAAAAAAAACTTTAAACCAAAGACGCTAAATCCTCAAAACAAATCTTAGTCTATATTTGCAAGGTTTTTATTTTAAATCTAAACTTTCAATATTTCAGTTAATTTAAGGACAATTTCTATAAATCAAAAATGTGTTTCTTTACTTAAAAGAAAATTAGCTCAAAGACATGGTACTTTAACGAAGGGACACAAATTTTGTAAATTTGTGTCCTTTATTTAATGAAAAACTTTTTGAAGCAAATATTATAAATTTTATTTTAATTTAAATTTAATTTATTTTAAATTTATTAAAAAAAATTGTCCTTAATAATTTGTATATTTGTGGCATTTTCTATAGCCAATATAAGTTTCTGAATAATTTTCAGAATATTTTTTTAATAAATAATGTTTAACAGCTGGACAACATAACATTAGTATTGCAAGTAATTAAAATTCTAAGATTTTTGTAAAATTTTGTGAAAGATTCGGGACAATTGCTGGAGGCTAAATTCCGGGACAATCCCGGCGAATCCCGGCCATCTGGCAAGTCTAATTCTAGCACAAAAACTATAACAGCAGGATTGCCCCAGAGGTCTGTTCTTTCCCCTTGCTATACTCGTTGTATACCTCCCATTCATAATAATGTGTAAATTTCGCATTCTAAAATTTACGTTGCGAAATCTTTAATGTCACGTAAATATTTTTTTCAGTGTGGTATAATCCACCGCTGAAAAACTTTTTGGTGTTCGGTCGAAGAAGGAATCGAGCCCACGACCTTATGTATGCAAGGCGAAATCTTTAATGTCACGTAAATATTTTTTCAGTGTGGGAAGCTGAAAAACTTTTTGGTGTTCGTTCGAAGAAGGAAGCGATCCCACGACCTTAAGTATGCAAGGCGGGTATGTTAACCATTGCACCACAGTGGCTCCCGTGTAACCAATTTGAATAAATTTGGACAACTTTCTCTATTACGAAAAAGATGCCCACATTTTACCACTTTATTTTTCTAAATTTCCATAAATGCCACGTAAAATACAGTAGTCGGGATAAAGTCCATTCTTGTGTGCAGACATAAAAATTCCTAAATTATTTTCCCCAAGATGGCAGCGAGATGTTTATATCAACAAGTATATATGGCCGTAAGTTCGGTCAGGCCGAATCTTATGTACCCTCCACCTTGGATTGCGTACAAACTGTCATCCACAATCGAATTACTTGGGTTGCCGATGACAAGGGATCTTAAAACTTCTTAACACCGGCTTCTAAATTGTAAGTTAGTCCATACGGGGTATATAAATTGTAAAATCAGGAAGCTTTTAGTAAAACACACCTTAAGACAACAAAAATGGGTAAAATACAAAGAAAACTTAGTAAAATTTGTTCAAGAGGCTTTGAAGCATATACAGAACTTTACCGCATAATTTTTTGTTGTTTGGTTTTCTTGCTTTTGTGTCATTAACATTGAATATATAATCAGCTGTCAAAAAAATTGGGGCATTAGAGGGTTAAACAAAAATGCCATTAAATACGTATATAATTCAGTTTGACAAAATTTTCGATAGAAATAAAATTTTGGCAAAGTTTTCAATAGAAATAAAATTTTCACAAAATTTTCTATAGAAATAAAATCTTGATAAAATTTCTATAGAAATTTTAATAAAATTTTCTATAGATATAAAATTTTAACAAAATTTTCTATAAAATAAAATTTTCTATAGAAATAAAATTTTGAAAAATGTTCTATAGAAATAAAACTTTTAAAATTTTTCTATAGAAATAAAAATTTTTAAATTTTCCAAGAGGTTTATCGGTTTATATGGGTGCTATGTATAATTATGGACCAATTTTTGCATGGTTTTTAGAGACCATATACGAACACCACGTAACAAATTTCAACCGGATCGTATGAAATTTGCTTCTCTAAGAGGCTCCGCAAACCAAATCTGAGGGTCGGTATATGGCGGCTAAACGTAAAAATGGCCCATTTGCAATACCATCCGACCTACATCAATAACAACTACTTATGCCAAGTTTCAAGTGGATAGCTTGTTTCGTTCGGAAGTTAGCGTGAGGAAGCTGAACTTTAAGCTTAATATTGAAGAAAGGGCGAGGAAAGCAATGGTAGCTTTATACTCGTGCAAAAAGGCAATAGGGAAAAAGTGCGGACTAAAACCAAAAATTGTACATTGGCTATACACGGCAGTGGTTAGACCTATAATGCTATATGGTGTTGTAGTCTGGTGGCCGGCACTTCACCAGCCGACAAGTTTAGACAAAGTTACGCCATACGCTGAACTTTGTCTAAACTTGTGTATCCCAGGTGCATTCAGCACGACAGGAACAAACTCCCTTAATGTCATACTGCATCTATTGCCTTTAGACATTTTGGCCAAACAGTCAGCTGCAACAACGGCTGTGCGGTTGCGTGAGCTATCGCTGTGGTCGGAAAAAAGTTACGGTCACAGTTCGGTCCTCAAAATAATGCCAGATGTGCCTAACGTAGTGGATTACACTTTGGCGAGTCCACTTTTCGACAAAAAGTTTGAGACTCTTATTCCCAACAGTGATGCGTGGTGTACACGGACCCCGGGGAATAAAAGATATATACACTGTTAGAAAAATATGTTTTTCATATGTTCCGATAGAAACAAAATGTGTTTCGGGCACAATTTTTAAACACAATATATTTAAGTGGAAACATGTAATGTTCCTAAACTAACACAAAATGTTTGGGACACATATTTTAATATGTTAGAATATATTATGTTTGGGGCATGGATGTTTCATAAAAATAATATGTGTGAATGTAAACATATATAAATTTACAAATTTCGAGTAAACATATATATGTTGTGATACTTTATTCAGAGAGCGACAGAGAGAGAGAGAAAGAGAGAGTTAGTATAGAGAAATAAATAGAGATGGAAACCGGGAGGGTTGAATAAAAAGATATCAACATAACACAGCGAGAGAACGAAATGAGAGCAATTTCAGTGAAACCGCTTGTATGTTGTTGCGGAAAACTGTTTCATGATAAGGCCAAAAATTTTATATGCTTAAGACTAATTACTATTTAATTTGAATATTAGAATGAGTATTCAGAATAAAGAGAATAGACATTCGGAACCAAGAGAATAGACATTTGAAAAAACAGCATATTTGTATTACAGAAAAAGATGCGAAGAACTCAAAAATTTCGTGGAAGTGAAAATTATGTGAGGGAATGAGCACAATCTTCTTTGGGGTATTCTTCCAAGCATATACTATTTTTGGACTCAAAATGCTTCCAAACATATAATATGCTCACATAAAACAAGCATATTAATGTTTCTGCAGTATCCAATAATATATGTGTTTCCTGCAAAATATGTTTGGAACATATGTTAGAGAAGCGATTTTTTTTGAGGGTGTAGATTTCTACACTGATGGCTCCAAATTGGATGGCCAAGTGGGTTTCGGAGTATATTCTAAAAATCTGGAACTTCGAATAGCGAAAAGATTACCTGATCACTGTAGTGTTTTTCAGGCTGAAATATTAGCAATAAGAGAAGTGGTGATTTGGCTGAGAAGTAATCCTCCAAGCAATATTGGCATTAATATATACTCAGACAGTTAACCTGCAATAACATCCTTGGACTCTGTGTTCCTCAACTCGAAAACGGCCATCGACTGCCACAAATCTCTCAATGAGATGGCTGAGCAGCACAATATTCACCTAATATGGGTGTGCAGGCACCTTACAAAAAATCGCTTCTGTAACATATACTCCCAAACCTATTTTGCTTCAAGCATATACATTTTTGGGTATTGCCCAAACATTTATATGTTTGATGTCTACCAATATATAATATGTTTGAAAGCATATTGGTCTAAACAATATATGTTTGGGTAGTCTAAGTTCCAAACATTTTTTATTTTTGCATCCAAATTCAATAATGTTGTCTTCCAAAAAACAATATGTTATTATGTGACCATATAATATGTTTGGAAGCATTTTGCACCCAAAAATATTATATGCTTAAAAAAATTCTCCCAAACAATATTGTGCTCAAAATTTTATTTATTTATTTATATATTTACAATCATAATGAATTATGAAAATAAACAGGTAATATAGGTGCTAACAACATAGGTTTTCGACCTGAATGCTCAAAATTTTGTTTCTGCCCAATTGTATATTCCCCGACATCTTTCTCACTTCCACGAGATTTTTTAGTTCTTAGCACCTTTTTCTGTAATACAAACATTGTAGAAGAAATTATTCAATTTTATGATTTTTTTATACCCTCCACCATAGGATGGGGGTATATTAACTTTGTCATTCCGTTTGTAACACATCGAAATATTGCTCTAAGACCCCATAAAGTATATATATTCTGGGTCGTGGTGAAATTCTGAGTCGATCTAATCATGTCCGTCCGTCCGTCCGTCTGTCCGTCTGTCCGTCCGTCCGTCCGTCTGTCCGGCTGTCCGTCCGTCTGTGGAAATCACGCTAACTTCCGAACGAAACAAGCTATCGACTTGAAACTTGGCACAAGTAGTTGTTATTGATGTAGGTCGGATGGTATTGAAAATGGGCCATATCGGACCACGTTTACGTATAGCCCCCATATAAACCGATCCCCAAATTTGGCTTGGGGAGCCTCCCGGAGCAGCAAAATTCATCCGATCCGGTTGAAATTTGGTACGTGGTCTTAGTATACGGTCTCTAACAACCATGCAAAAATTGGTCCATATCGGTCCATAATTATATATAGCCCCCATATAAACCGATCCCCAGATTTGACCTCCGGAGCCTCTTGGAGGGGCAAAATTCATCCGATCCGATTGAAATTTGGTACCTGATGTTAGTATATGGTCTCTAACAACCATGCAAAAATTGGTCCATTTCGGTCCATAATTATATATAGCCCCCATATAAACCGATCCCCAGATTTGACCTCCGGAGACTTTTGGAGGGGCAAAATTCATCCGATCCGGTTGAAATTTGGTACCTGATGTTAGTATACGGCCTCTAACAACCACCCAAAAATTGGTCCATATCGGTCCATAATTATATATAGCTCCCATATAAACCGATCCCCAGATTTGACCACCGGAACCTCTTGGAGGAGCAAAATTCATCCGATCCGGTTGAAATTTAGTACGTGGTCTTAGTATACGGTTTTTAACAACCATGCAAAAATTGGTCCATATCGGTCCATAATTCAATATAGCCCCCATATAAACCGATCCCCAGATTTGTCCTCCGGAGCCTCTTGGAGGGGCAAAATTCACCCGATCCGGTTGAAATTTGGTACCTGATGTTGGTTTACGGCCTCTGATAACCATGCAAAAATTGGTCCATATCGGTCCATAATTATATATAGCCCCCATATAAACCGATCCCCAGATATGACCTCCGGAGCCTCTTGGAAGAGCAAAATTCATCCGATCCAGTTGAAATTTGGTACATGGTGTTAGTATATGGTCTCTAAACACCATGCAAAAATTGGTCCATATCGGTCCATAATTATATATAGTTCCCATATAAACCGTCCCCAGATTTGACGTCCGGAACCTCTTGGAGGAGCGAAAGTCATCCGATACGGTTGAAATTTGGTACATTTTGTCAATATATGGCCTCTAACAGCCATGTAAAAATTGGTCCATATCGGTCTTTAGCTATATATAGCCGATGACTATCACACAAAAATTGGTCCATATCGCCAAAAATAATCTAACAAAACTTTATTTCCATAGAAAATTTTGTCAAATTTTATTACTATAGAAAGTTTTGTCAAAATTTCATTTCTATAGAAAGTTTTGTCAAAAGTTTATTTCTATACAAATGTTTGCCAAAATTTTATTTCCATAGAAAATTTTGTCAAAATTTTATTTCTATAGAAAATTTTGTAATCTACCAAAACTTTATTTCCATAGAAAATTTTGTCAAATTTTATTACTATAGAAAGTTTTGTTAAAATTTCATTTCTATAGAAATGTTTGTCAAAATTTTATTTCTATAGCAAATTTTGTAAAAAATTTATTTCTGTAGAAAATTTTGTCAACATTTTATTTCTATACAAAATTTTGTCAAAATTTTATTTCTATACAAAATTTTGTCAACATTTTATTTCTATAGAAATTTTTGTCAAAATTGTATTGCTATAGAAAATTTTGTCAACATTTTACTTCCATACAAAATTTTGTCAACATTTTATTTCTATAGAAATTTTTGTCAAAATTGTATTGCTATAGAAAATTTTGTCAATATTTTACTTCCATAGAAAATTTTGTCAACATTTTATTTCTATAGAAAATTTTGTCAAGTTTTTATTTCTATCGAAAATTTTGTCGAATTTTTATTTCTATAGAAAATTTTGTCAAAATTTTATTTCTATAGAAAATTTTGTCAAAGGTTTCATTTCTATAGAAAATTTTGTCAAAATTTTATTTCTATAGAAAATTTTATCAAACTAGATTGTATACGTATTTAGTCGGCCTTTTTTTGTTTAATATATACCCCGTATGGGCTAACTTACAATTTAGAAGACAGTGTTAAAAAGGTTTACGATACCTTGCCATCGGCAAGTGTTATCGCAACCCAAGTAATTCGATTGTGGATGACAGCCTTTAGTAGAAGTTCCTACGCAATCCATGGTGGAGGGTACATAAGATTCGGCCTGGCCGAACTTACGGCCGTATATACTTGTTTTATTTTAATTTTACCTTTTGCCGGACGGGGATTCGAACAGCGGACCACACAGTTTGTAAGGATCAAAGAAGTAGCTGATCAATTGCCCAAGGAAAAATAAAATGTTAATTTTGTAATAACAAGCAACAACCACCAACTTAATTCAATATCGCTCCCTGTTAAATAGCGCTCCAAGCTACTAAACACATATATGTTTATAGGCTATTTCTAAATTAATATATGTTTGCATCCAAGCATATTATATTTACAAACATTTTATGTCCCAAACATAATATGTTCTAACATATTAACATATATGTCCCAAACATGTTATGCTAGTTTATGAACAGTATATGCTTGCACTCAAAAATATTGTGTTCCAAACATATAATGTTTATAGCCAAACATATGAAAAACAGTCTTTTTCATCCGTGTGGCCATAGGAACATACCGGGGAACTGCGAAGCAGATGAGCTAGCAAGGCTAGGAACTACCTTACATATTCCAGGGGAACTAGAATCTGTTGGTATGCCTCTGGCTACCTGCAAGCTCTTACTGCGTGAGAAGGCTGTCATGATGGCAAATGTTCGATGGGAGAATTGTAAGGGTTGTAACGCCACCAAGCAAATATGGCCCCATTTAAACTTAAACCGCACACTAGATATGCTAGTGTTCTCGAGACGGCAGATATCACTCCTGATACCTGCTATAACGGGTCGCTGCCTGATACACGCTCACAAAAAATCGCTTCTGTAACATATACTCCCAAACATATTTTGCTTCAAGCATATACATTTTTGGGTATTGCCCAAACATTTATATGTTTGATCTCTTCCAATATATAATATGTTTGAAAGCATATTAGTCTAAACAATATATGTTTGGGTAGTCTAAGTTTCAAACATTTTGTATTTTTGCATCCAAATTCAATAATGTTGTCTTCCAAAAAACAATATGTTATTATGTGAACATATAATATGTTTGGAAGCATTTTGCACCCAAAAATATTATATGCTTAAAAAAATTCTCCCAAACAATATTGTGCTCAAAATTTTAGTTATTTATTTATATATTTACAATCATAACGAATTATGAAAATAAACAGGTAATATAGGTGCTAACAACATAGGTTTTCGACCTGAATGCTCAAAATTTTGTTTCTGCCCAATTGTATATTCCCCCACATCTTTTTCACTTCCACGAGATTTTTTAGTTCTTAGCACCTTTTTCTGTAATACAAACATTGTAGAAGAAATTATTCAATTGTATGATTTTTTTTATTTTAATTTTACCTTTTGCCGGACGGGGATTCGAACAGCGGACCACACAGTTTGTAAGGATCAAAGAAGTAGCTGATCAATTGCCCAAGGAAAAATAAAATGTTAATTTTGTAATAACAAGCAACAACCACCAACTTAATTCAATATCGCTCCCTGTTAAATAGCGCTCCAAGCTACTAAACACATATATGTTTATAGGCTATTTCTAAATTAATATATGTTTGCATCCAAACATTTTATATTTACAAACATTTTACGTCCCAAACATAATATGTTCTAACATATTAACATATATGTCCCAAACATGTTATGCTAGTTTATGAACATTATATGCTTGCACTCAAAAATATTGTGTTTAAAAATTTGTGTTCCAAACATATAATGTTTATAGCCAAACATATGAAAAACAGCCTTTTTCATCCGTGTGGCCATAGGAACATACCGGGGAACTGCGAAGCAGATGAGCTAGCAAGGCTAGGAACTACCTTACATATTCCAGGGGAACTAGAATCTGTTGGTATGCCTCTGGCTACCTGCAAGCTCTTACTGCGTGAGAAGGCTGTCATGATGGCAAATGTTCGATGGGAGAATTGTAAGGGTTGTAACGCCACCAAGCAAATATGGCCCCATTTAAACTTAAACCGCACACTAGATATGCTAGTGTTCTCGAGACGGCAGATATCACTCCTGATACCTGCTATAACGGGTCGCTGCCTGATAGGCTATTTGGAAAAAACTATTGGTGCGAAGTGTAATGACTATTGTATGAGCTGTCATGATGCGGAGGAAAAGGAATTAATAAAACACCTCTTGTGTGAGTGTCCTGCATTTTGTGTAAGGCGTAAGCAAATTTTAGGGGCATATAGCTTCAGTTTACTGGCGGACCTGGAAAACGTTAACTTAAGCAGTCTGCTAATGTTTTTACACACAATCTGGTTGGTTCAACAGAAGAAAATAATCGAGAAGGTTCAATGGTTAAAACTAGAAGTGGCCATATGTAATAGGTACTTTTAGTTAGTGTGGTATCACAATGGACTGAATAGTCTAAGTGAGCCTGAATATTAATCGGGCTGCCACTTTAACCTAACCTAGCGTGATTTCAACAGACGGACGGACGGACATGCTTAGATCGACTCAGAATTTCATCACGACCCAGAATATATATACTTTATGGGGTCTTAGAACAATATTTCGATGTGTTACAAACGGAATGACAAAGTTAATATACCCTCATCCTATGGTGGAGGGTATAAAATTTGTTTTCTTTTTTTGCAAAGTTGATGAATCTTGAAAGCCGTTTTTAGAAAGTCTGTAGCTGCGCGCTCCTAAGGGATACGTTCTTTTAACGGAATTTATTGCATTATGGACATAATTTAGCTGATTTCGTAAGTTACTAAAGGATATATTTCTACAATGATATTTGTGGCATTTTCTATAGCAAATATAAGTTTCTGAATAATTTTCAGAATATTTTTTTAAGAAATAATGTTTAACAGCTGGACAACATAACATTAGTATTGCAAGTAATTAAAATTCTAAGATTTTTGTAAAATTTTGTGAAAGATTCGGGACACTGCTGGAGGCTAAATTCCGGGACAATCCAGGCGAATCCCGGCCATCTGGCAATCCTAATTCTAGCACAAAAACTATAACAGCAGGATTGCTCCAGAGGTCTGTTCTTTCCCCCTTGCTATATTCGTTGTATACATCCCATTTTAAACCTCCTACACACAAAAAAAAAATTTTCTGATTCAATCACGAAATTAATTGATCCAATCAATTTTTAATTGAAATGTCTTCAATCACAGAAATGATAGTATCAATTAAAAAATTAATTGAAGGTCAATTAAAAAGTTAATTGATCCAATTAAAAAATTAATTGATACTATTATTTTTGTGTTTGATTTTTGTTTCAATTAAAAAATTTGTTGAATCAATTAAATTTTTAATTGAATATTTTTTAAAACTCAATTAAAATTTTAATTGGAAAAATTTTCGTGAAATTTTTTTGTGTGTACCCATGTAAGTGTAGCACATTATGAAGATGATGCAACACTGATCTCGTCCAGTAAACTTATTTCTGTGTTACTAAAAACGATGGAAAAAGGTCTAGTATGCTGTACTAAATACCTTAAAATATGGAAAATTAAGATTAATCCCTCCAAAACGCAAGCGCCTTCCCGCTTGTGACATATCGATTGGCTATGATCAAATTCCAGTTCTGAATGAGGTGAAATACTTGGGAATTAATCTGGATAAAAAATTGACGTTTGGCAAACATATGGACGAAATCGCAAAAAGGATCTTTGGCCGTTAATAAACTATCGTTCACATCTCAACTTTAGAAACAATAACCTTATATGTATTTCTATTACCAGACCAACGCTAACTTTTGCATGTCCCTTGTGGTATAAAGCAGCAAAATCACACACCAAAAAGTTACAGATAGTTCAAAACAAATGCCTTCAAATTATCGTCGCTGGCGATATCCAACAGAAATTCTGCACTAGATATGAGAACATCTCTACATACCATACGAACACACAGTCCACTTATGTCTTGATAAGGGATTGTAGAGAATTATCACCATAATCTTACTGGAAAACATTCACCAAATAGAAAGTGCAATATATATTTCTGATTAGGCTTTTGTAATTTGGCACACATAATTGTGCCAAATTTGAATTCGACCGAACTGTGACCTAGGCTTTGGTCACAAAAATGTGTCCACAGACAGACGGACGGATATGGCTAGATTGACTCAGGGACCGAAAATAATAAAATAATGTTGTATTCTTTCAAGAAATTTCCATTTTGCTTTTTTGGGATTTATTTGACCACTGACAAAGGAATATAACGAGTACTACTAGTTTGACCCACTATCTCTAGTAAATGTTTCAATTACAGTCCGTTTGCTAGTATTGTTACCAAGTGTAATATCGAGATTTGTGTGGTTACCATTGCTCTTGGATTTTCAATTGTTTGCATTGTTGTGTTGAAATTCATAACTTGTCGTTGGCACATTCATCGAATTGGCTTCTATTGCATTATGAATATTACAAGTTTTCGAAATGTAGTAGGTTTTATCAACGTCCATCTTTGTTTACAAAATGATTGCCTCCGCGTTTTCGCGACAAAATGCAACAAAATATTATTGTCATTGTCTAACCACCTCCTCCTCCACCACTCCTCGGTTACATACCATCGAATTGAATTTATTGATCGATCATTTGATAATTTCAACAGATCGATTGTTCATGGCATGACATGTAAAAATATTAAAAGTTATTGACGATTCGACAACGACAGGCAACAGAAACCCAGAAATTATTGTAGACGCTGTCTTGCTGGCGTCGACAGTGACAATAGTCGACATCAATATTTGTGCAACAATCTAATAAATTGTTCGAACACTCCTCTCCTATGAAATTATTATACACAAAGAATGTTGGTTATTTTGCTGTATTAAATTTAGAAAATTCGTAGAAATTTCACCGTAGCTTAGTTCTTGGTAAATTTTCTCTTTTTTTTATAGGCCAATTTTATAAAATAATCTTCGGTATGTTTAATTTATCCAGGGTAGGTTATATTGGATTTATTTATGAAATCGGATGACACATATATTGCAGCGATCTAAGCCGTTTGTACCATACTTAATTCGGAATCCAGAACAAAAAGTATATGAAAGATTGTCAGGCCGAATCTTATGTACCCTTCAAAATGGATTGTGTATAAGGTTCTAATAAAGCCTGTCATCAACAATGGAATTACTTGAATTGTTATATCAAAACTGTTTAATTTATGTTTAGTTCATACATTGTTTAGTATAACTGTTGAATTCGAACATAACCATGTATATAACTTTATATGTATATGGGAAAACCTTAAAATTGTTGTGAGCTAAAATAAATCCGTATATGTAAACTTGAGAGATAAGATTTATCTATTTTACACAATATTAAGGGAAAACTTCTTTAACATAAAGAAGTAAAGAAAGCCTAAAGTCGGACCGACAATATTATACCCTTCACCACAGTGTAGACTACAATGTTTGCCGATTTTGATGTGTAGGATATGACTAAATCATAATTAACAAGTATATACGGGCGTAAGTTCGGCCAGGCCGAAGCTTATGTACCCTCCACCATGGATTGCGTAGAAACTTCTTCTAAACACTGTCATCCACAATCGAATTACTTAAGTTGCGGTAACGCTTGCCGATGGCAAGGTATATTACAACCTCCTAACACCGTCTTCTAAATTGTATGTAAGTCCATACGTGATATATATTAAATCAAAAACAAGTAAGTAAAGTCTAAAGTCGGGCGGGGCCGACTATATTATACCCTTCACCCCTATGTAGACCAAAATTTGTGTTACCATCTCAACTACTTCACATTTGCTGGAAGCTATATAAAGGAGACAATTTTTTTACTTCTACAAAATCTCTAGAACTGAAATTTAAATCGGCTAACGCTATCCAGTTAATTGGAGGAAACTTCCATTGAAAATGGGTCTAAAATGTGTAAAAGTCTACCATATTTCCCCAACTCTGGTGTACGTATATATGGGAGCTATATATAATCTGAACCGATTTTGACTAAATTTGACATGTATAGTTAGAATAATAATTCTGCTATCTATGCGAAATTTCACGTAAATTGGAGTATAACTTTGGCCCCCCTGGTCATATGAGTGCAAATCGGACGGAAGATATATACGGGAGCCATATGTAAATCTGAACCGATTTCAACCAAATTTGGCACAATTACCGATACTACTAAACGTACTCCTTGTGCGAAATTTGAAGCAAATCACGGCAAAACCCTGGATTTTGAGGCCATATAAGTTCAAATCGGAAGAAAGATATATATGGGAGCTATATCTAAATTTTAATCGATTTTAACCATATTTGGCACATACAATAGTATCGTTAAAAGTACCGCTTGTGCAAAATTTGAAGTAAGTCAGGGCAAATCTCTGACTTTTGAGACCATATAAGTCCAAATCGGGCGAAAGATATATATGTGAGCTATAATTAAATCTGAACCGATTTTAACAAAATTTGACACACTTAATGATACTATTAAACGTATCCTTGCGCAAAATTTGAAGCAACTCACGCAAAACTCTGGCTTTTGTGGCCATATAAGTTCAAATCGGACGAAAGATATATATGGGAGCTATATCTAAATTTGAACAGATTTCAATCAAATTTAACAAGCATTGGTAGAATGTCAATTCTACCCTCTGTGCAAAATTTCACGAAGATCGGTCGTAAACTTTGGGCTCTGTGGTCATATAAGTCTAAATCGGACGAAAGATATATATGGGATCTATATCTAAATCTGAACCGATTTGGCTGATATTTTGCAAGATTTTCGAGATTCATAAAATATTTAGATTTACGGTATTTCAATAAAATCGGTTGATAAACACGCTAACTATGACCAAATCGCCGATAAATATATATGGTAGCTATATCTAAATCTGAACCGATTTTTTCCAAAACCAATAGCGATTGTCTCTGTCCCAAGAAACGGCCCTATGCCAAATTTGAGGACGATCGGACTTAAATTGCGAGCTGTACTTTGTGCACAAAGTTACATATACAGACAGACGAACGGACAGACAGACAGACGGACATCGCTAAATAGACTCAGAATTTAATTCTAAGCCGATCGCTATACTAAAAGATGGGTCTATGACCACTATTTCTAGGCGTTACATACAAATGCACAAACTTATTATACCCTGTGCCACAGTAGTGGTGATGGGTATAAAAATAGATTAAATACGTATATAATTCAGTTTGACAACATTTTTTATAGAAATAAAATTTTAACAAAATTTTCTATAGAAATAAAATTTTCACAATATTTTCAATAGAAATAAAATTTTCACAAAATTTTCTATAGAAATAAAATTTCGACAAAATTTTCTATTAAAATAAAGTTTTGACAAAATTTTCTATAGAAATGAAATTTTAACAAAATTTTCTATAGAAATAAAATTTTAACAAAATTTTCTATAGAAATAAAATTTTGACAAAATTTTCTACAGAAATAAAATTTTCACAAAATTTTCTATAGAAATAAAATTTTGACAAAATTAATTTTTTGAACAATTTTTCCTTTAGTTTCGAAGGCATTTTCTCTCTCTCTCGGCTAGAAAATTATTTTCCCAAAGACAAAATACATGATTTTTGCGACAATTCCATGATCTAGATAAGCATTAAATGTACATATGCAGCAACCATGTATAAATATGTTTTTTTTGTGCGTATATGATACTTACTTACGCCTGAATATCCTTATATTCTTTTTTATACCATCATCTATTATCCAGGTATATGTTATGTTGAGCATATTGCTATACATATCCATAACATTGATAGCTCAAACTTGAATATTTATCTCTGAGTGTTGTATATTTATACCCTTCACCACTACTGTGGTACAGGGTATAATAAGTTTGTGCATTTGTATGTAACGCCAAGAAATAGTGGTCTTTTAGTATACAGATCGGCTTAGAATTAAATTCTGAGTCGATTTAGCGATGTCCGTCTGTCTGTCTGTCTGTCCGTCCGTCTGTCTGTATATGTAATTTTGTGCACAAAGTACAGCTCGCAATTCAAGTCCGATTGTCCTCAAATTTGGCATAAATCTCGAAAATCTTGCAAAATATCAACCAAATCGGTCCAGATTTAGATATAGCTCCCATATATATCTTTCGACCGATTTACACTCATATGACCACAGAGGCCAAAGTTTACTACCGATCTTCGTGAAATTTTGCACAGAGGGTAGAGTTGACATTCTCCCAATGCTTGGTAAATTTGATTGAAATCGGTTCAAATTTAGATATAGCTCCCATATATAACTTTCATCCGATTTGAACTTATATGGCCACAAAAGCCATAGTTTTACCGTGATTTGCTTCAAATTTTGCACAAGGGGTACGTTTAATATTATCGTTAAGTATGTCAAATTTTGTTAAAATCGGTTCAGATTTAGATATAGCTCACATATATATCTTTCGACCGATTTGGACTTATATGGTCTCAAAAGCCAGAGTTTTGCCCTGACTTACTTCAAATTTTGCACAAGCGGTACTTTTAACGATACTATTATATGTGCCAAATATGGTCAAAATCGATTCAGATTTAGATATAGCTCCCATATATATCTTTCGTCCGATTTGAACTTATATGGTCTCAAAATCCAGGGTTTTGCAGTGATTTGCTTCAAATTTCGCACAAGGAGTACGTTTAGTAGTATCGGTAATTGTGCCAAATTTGGTCATATATATCTTCCGTCCGATTTGCACTCATATGACCAGGGGGGCAAAGTTATACTACCATTTACGTGAAATTTCGCATAGATAGCAGAATTATTATTCTAACTATACATGTCAAATTTAGTCAAAATCGGTTCAGATTATATATAGCTCCCATATATACGTACACCAGAGTTGGGGAAATATGGTAGACTGTTACACATTTTAGACCCATTTTCATTGGAAGTTTCCTCCAGTTAACTGGATAGCGTTAGCCGATTTAAATTTTAATTCTATAGATTTTGTAGAAGTAAAAAAATTGTCTCCTTTATATACCTTCCAGCAAATGTGAAGTAGTTCAGATGGTAACACATATTTTGGCCTACACAGGGGTGAAGGGTATAATATAGTCGGCCCCGCCCGACTTTAGACTTTACTTACTTGTTTTACAGTAAATTTTAATAGTTTCAAGTGTCATATACCATCGCAGTATGTAACTATCTTGATTCTATGCAAATTGTCACGGATTAAATAATTCCATACATTAAAGCGAATTAATTTACATAGAATTTTTGTCGATAAGTAAAATTAATTGTAGTAAATAAAACAACATTGCTTAAATATATTTTATGACATTAATCAATAGCTTAATAGAACTAGTTTAAGATCAACCAACCAGCTGACTTACTAAACGATCGCCGTTCCAACTATTGTTCATTGAACTTCCAGCGGCGAAGGCACTGCAATTGTCATTGCCTTAGTGGCACTTCGCCAAGCCAATGCACTTGCATCTATGGATTTCGTTCGGTGAGTCGTAGAGAGGTCTTTATTGTTATCGGAGGAAAAATTATGAGTTGTTTATATCGCTAATGAATTATCGCTGATCATGGTGACAGCAGTAGCAGTTGAAATTCAATGCAGTTATGACCATAGGTTTTATTTCTTCTCCTCGCTATCTGGATAGTTCAGCACCATGAATATCATACAAATGCGGGGTCTGTATATCAGTGACGTTGACGTTAAGGAGAATAGGATTCAGTGGTCTCATGTTGCTGCACTTGTTGCCGTAAGCTCCCCACAGTGATGTGATAATCATGATCAGTTATTAAATGCTATGACATCGATTTGTTTGTTTTTTTCCTTTAATCTTATTTTTGCAACATGAGAGTGGAGGCGAAGAGGGGAATCCCCCACCCGGCAAATAACATTCGAATTGAATAAACAAATAAAAAATAATTATGCATAAATTTATAATAACTATTTTTACTGGTGGTATCTTTCTACCGTATAGCTTGTAGCGATTTGAGGCAATTGCAGCGTTGAGCTATTGTTGGTTTGCTGCAATGACTTAAGGCTGCTGCCAATGTCGCCGTCATCATCACCGTCGTCTATTCAGTTGACAATTGAACAAGAATTTATTACTTGTTAAATGCTGATTTATTTTGCATTCATAATCATAAATTTAAATAAGATTAATGTCATCTTATGAAATTGTAAATTATTAAAGCATTTATACAACGTTATTGTTAACAATCTGCCCGATTATGCACAAAAAAAAACAGTGTATATAGGATTGAGGCAGGGGGCGCCAATTCATATTGCAATGGCATCGAAGGTGTAGATCGCGGGAGAATGTTGTTCTAACTGAATCGAGACTATCGAAAAGTCGTTAATCATGGTCCATTTGCTGAAGTCAAGAACTCAGTGTGTGATCTATATTGCCGGATATGTTTCGTTTTGATCCCAAGGTCGTTTCATCATGCAACGAACATCAAAATGAATAAATTAAAAATCACATAAATATATCGTAGATTTTTTTCATTTTGACATATTATTTACTTTATCTCTGGGAAAATTGAAGAGTTATAGAATAACGTATATAATCTCATCTGGCTGAGCTAGAAAGCCTTTTGTTCATATGTTTCGGTGTAAAAACTATATGTTTCGAACTCAAATTTTTAGCACATTATTTTTAGGTGCAAGCATATAATGTTCATAAACTAGTTTGGGACACATATGTTAATATGTTAGAACACATTATGTTTGGGACATTAGGTTAGGTTATGTGGCAGCCCGATGTATCAGGCTCACTTAGACTATTCAGTCCATTGTGATACCACGGTGGTGAACTTCTCTCTTATCACTGAGTGCTGCCCGATTCCATGTTAACGAACGGCGATCCACATTCCAGTGAAACCACTTAGAGAAGCTTTGAAACCCTCAGAAATGTCTCCAGCATTACTGAGGTGGGATAATCCACCGTTGAAAAACTTTTTGGTGTTCGGTCGTAGCAGGAATCGAACCCACGACCTTGTGTATGCAAGGCGGGCATGCTAACCATTGCACCACGGTGGCTCCCATTTTCTTAAATATAATATCTCTAAAGTTGAATTTTGTTTTTAAATTTGAGGCCTTAAGTAAAAATATGCTTATGCTGAAACATATCATGTTTGCAAAAAAAAAAAAATTTTAAGCAAATTCTAAAAAAAGTGAACCCAGAAGGAAGAACATTTTTGTTTAATTTTAGAAAATTTAGATTATTTTTAGAAAAATACAAACGCTGGCATCACGCCAATATCACAAAAATAAGTAAATATTTTTTGACAAATTTAAGAAAATTTATTAGACGTAATTAATTTTTTTTCACTTGTAAATTTTTTTTTTTTTTGAGTTTGAAGGAATAAATTTGAGTTCAAAATTACAAGAATGACTTTAGTGCTATACGAAGTTTAAGATGGGCGCATTTGTATTAATGAACTCTTTTTTTGTGAGAAGTACGAATTTAGTTAATCTTTATGCTTCATCATGGGAAAATCAACTTTTGAAAGATTTAATATATGCATATGGGAACAAAGGCTTTTATATATTGCACGCAACAACTTTTAAGGATTTGAGATGGTATCACAAATGTAAATCTATAAAGTGGTGCAGGGTATAACAGGTTGGCTGATAAGTCGCCGGTCTGGCACATAGATGGCGTTGCTAGTACTAAATGCATATTATTTTTATATAGTACCAACCTTCAAATGATTCGTGTCAAAATTTGACGTCTATAAGTCAATTAGTTTGTGAGATAGAGCGTCTTTTGTGAAGCAACTTTTGTTATTGTGACAAAAATGGTTTGATAAAATACTGTTTTCTGAAAGGAAAAAATACGGTGGAAGCAAAAACTTGAAATAAGCTCGGACGACGGTGAACGCAGTGGACGCCCGGAAGAGGTGGTTACCGACGAAAACATCAAAAATCCTCAAAATGATTTTGAATGAAATTTATCGAGATAGCAGAGGCTTTAAAGATATCAAAGGAACGTGTTGGTCATATCATTCATCAATATACAATATGATACACCCGAGTTTTTCCGTCGAAATGTGACAATGGATGAAACATGGCTCCATCACTACACTCCTGAGTCTAATCGACAGTCGGCTGAGTGGACAGCGACCGGTGAACCGTCTCCGAAGCGTGGAAAGACTCAAAAGTCCGCTGGCAAAGTAATGGCCTCTGTTTTTTGGGATGCGCATGGAATAATTTTTATCGATTATCTTGAGAAGGGAAAAACCATCAACAGTGACTATTATATGGCGTTATTGGAGCGTTTGAAGGTCGAAATCGCGGCAAAACGGCCCCATATGAAGAAGAAAAAAGTGTTGTTCCACCAAGACAACGCACCGTGCCACAAGTCATTGAGAACGATGGCAAAAATTCATGAATTTGGCTTCGAATTGCTTCCCCACACACCGTATTCTCCAGATCTGGCCCCCAGCGACTTTTTCTTGTTCTCAGACCTCAAAAGGATGCTCGCAAGGAAAAAAATTTGGCTGCAATGAAGAGGTGATCGCCGAAACTGAGACCTAGTTTGACGCAAAACCGAAGGAGTACTACCAAAATGGTATCAAAAAATTGGAAGGTCGTTAAAATCGTTGTATCGCTCTTGAAGGGAACTATGTTGAATAATAAAAACGAATTTTGACAAAAAAAAGTGTTTTTCTTTGTTAGACCGGGGACTTATCAGCCAACCTTTTAATATAGTCGGCCTCGGCCGACTTTAGGCTTTCCTTACATCTTTAAGAATAAATTATGAAGCAATTGAAAAATCCAACATTCTTATTTTTCCCTCCAATACTATATGAAAAGAAATGTTTCTTTGAGCGGTACGCCGGCATTTACCTCTTAGAGAAATATTATCAAAACCAAATCGCTGAAAGCGACCAAAACTCATATAGAATCCATTCTTCCCGGTTTGCGAAGCGGGTGAATTAACCATTGCAAGACGGTAAATCTTTTATTGAATTTTCCTGACATGAGAAATGATTTATTTTAATACACGATAAAATATATACTGCAAATCCAACTCTTTAATCTTTCAACAGATTTTCAATAGAAAAATCATTTATTACCCTATACTGTAGCGAAATCATTAATCTTTTGTTGGGCGCCATTTAAATCATTTATCATAATTAATACAAATTCACTCATTTCTGATGTTGTTGGTTTCGAATTGCACCCCCCAGAGATTTGTCAACCGATGATGGTATTTTCCCTTCAACTTTGTCAAAATGATTAATTATTGTTATGATATCCAGAACAGCATCTGAATGTTATTTTTTCAAAATCAGGACATTAAGAAGTTATGTAAATAAAGGTAAAAAATAAAATAAATTCATTTGACAAATTAAACAAAAGCAAAAACAAAAAAGTCAATGTGTATATCCGGAATTGTAAATTGTATCCATGGGTAAACTTCACCTTAATTTGTCATATGATCACACTAGAATTCAATGGGAATTATTTATTAAAGTGTCATTATTGGAATATTTGGTTACTATTTGTAATGTCATCGTGCTGTTGTACTATACTGCAATACATGACCTCATTTCCTCATTGAAATGTGTTCACTCACATACACATTTTTAATTCTTTTTTATTTCAATCATCAAATTGTTTTATTTGTTTGATATCATAATTAATTATTTCGCGCTTGAGCAAAATTGAAATGTCAAAAAGATTGATTAAAGTGTAGGCAAGTAAGAATTATGTGAAAAATATTTCGAAATATTTTTTTCACAAATTATTAAATTATAGATAAACAAGTAAGTAAAGTCTAAAGTCGGGCGGGGCCGACTATATTATACCCTTCACCCCTGTGTAGGCCAAAATATGTGTTACCATCTGAACTACTTCACATTTGCTGGAAGGTATATAAAGGAGACAATTTTTTACTTCTACAAAATCTCTAGAATTAAAATTTAAATCGGCTAACGCTATCCAGCTAACTGGAGGAAACTTCCAATGAAAATGGGTCTAAAATGGGTAACAGTCTACCATATTTCCCCAACTCTGGTGTACGTATATATGGGAGCTATATATAATCTGAACCGATTTTGACTAAATTTGACATGTATAGTTAGAATAATAATTCTGCTATCTATGCGAAATTTCACGTAAATGGGAGTATAACTTTGCCCCCCTGGTCATATGAGTGCAAATCGGACGGAAGATATATATGGAAGCCATATCTAAATCTGAACCGATTTCAACCAAATTTGGCACAATTACCGATACTACTAAACGTACTCCTTGTGCGAAATTTGAAGCAAATCACTGCAAAACCCTGGATTTTGAGACCATATAAGTTCAAATCGGACGAAAGATATATATGGGAGCTATATCTAAATCTGAATCGATTTTGACCATATTTGGCACATATAATAGTATCGTTAAAAGTACCGCTTGTGCAAAATTTGAAGTAAGTCAGGGCAAAACTCTGGCTTTTGAGACCATATAAGTCCAAATCGGGCGAAAGATATATATGTGAGCTATATCCAAATCTGAATCGATTTTAACAAAATTTGACACACTTAACGATAATATTAAACGTACCCCTTGTTCAAAATTTGAAGCAAATCACGGCAAAACTATGGGTTTTGTGGCCATATAAGTTCAAATCGGACGAAAGATATATATGGGAGCTATATCTAAATTTGAATCGATTTCAATCAAATTTACCAAGCATTGGGAGAATGTCAACTCTACCCTCTGTGCAAAATTTCATGGAGATCGGTAGTAAACTTTGGCCTCTGTGGTCATATGAGTCTAAATCGGTCGAAAGATATATATGGGAGCTATATCTAAATCTGAACCGATTTGGTTGATATTTTGCAAGATTTTCGAGATTCATAAAATATTTGGATGTACGTTATTTCAAGAAAATCGGTTTATAAACACGCTAACTATGACCACATCCGAGATAAATATATATGGCAGCTATATCTAAATCTGAACCTATATTTTCTAAAACCAATAGCGATTGTCTCTGTTCCAAGAAACGGCCCTATGCCAAATTTGAGGACAATCGGACTTAAATTGCGAGCTGTACTTTGTGCACAAAATTACCATATAAGTTCAAATCGGACGAAAGATATATATGGGAGCTATATCTAAATCTGAATCGATTTTGACCATATTTGGCACATATAATAGTATCGTTAAAAGCACCGCTTGTGCAAAATTTGAAGTAAGTCAGGGCAAAACTCTGGCTTTTGAGACCATATAAGTCCAAATCGGGCGAAAGATATATATGTGAGCTATATCTAAATCTGAATCGATTTTAACAAAATTTGACACACTTAACGATAATATTAAACGTACCCCTTGTTCAAAATTTGAAGCAAATCACGGCAAAACTATGGGTTTTGTGGCCATATAAGTTCAAATCGGACGAAAGATATATATGGGAGCTATATCTAAATTTGAATCGATTTCAATCAAATTTACCAAGCATTGGGAGAATGTCAACTCTACCCTCTGTGCAAAATTTCATGGAGATCGGTAGTAAACTTTGGCCTCTGTGGTCATATGAGTCTAAATCGGTCGAAAGATATATATGGGAGCTATATCTAAATCTGAACCGATTTGGTTGATATTTTGCAAGATTTTCGAGATTCATAAAATATTTGGATGTACGTTATTTCAAGAAAATCGGTTTATAAACACGCTAACTATGACCACATCCGAGATAAATATATATGGCAGCTATATCTAAATCTGAACCTATATTTTCTAAAACCAATAGCGATTGTCTCTGTTCCAAGAAACGGCCCTATGCCAAATTTGAGGACAATCGGACTTAAATTGCGAGCTGTACTTTGTGCACAAAATTACATATACAGACAGACGGACGGACAGACAGACAGACGGACATCGCTAAATCGGCTCAGAATTTAATTCTAAGCCGATCGGTATACTAAAAGATGGGTCTATGACCACTATTTCTTGGCGTTACATACAAATGCACAAACTTATTATACCCTGTACCACAGTAGTGGTGAAGGGTATAAAAATAGTTCTTTATATCGAACATTAAAATGAACTTCACACCTATAGAAAAAATCATAACTAAAATCTATTACGAATGCGGATGTCAAGTTAGTCCATACGAGGTATATATTAGACAAAAAAGGAGGATTAAATACGTATATAATTCAGTTCTTGACCGGTATATGCAGGGAAGTCTTCAAATAATTAAGAACCGATTGAACTTTTGTGTGGTAATTATAGAGCCAGAATTGAAATACGGGGTTCGCCTTATATGGGGGCTATATACAATTATGAACCGATATTGACCAATTTTTGTGATTGGGGATCAGTTTGTCTGGGGCTGTATATAACTAAAACCGATTAGCATCAAGATTTGCATGGTTGTTAGCGGCCATATTCTAGCACAATGTACCAAATTTCAACCGAATCGGATGAATTTTGCTCCTCCAAGATGCTCCGCACAACAAATCTGGGGATCGGCCTATATGGGGGTTATATATAATTATGGACAGATATGGACCAATTTTGGCATACACGTTATAGACCATATACTAACACCACGTACCAAATTTCAACCGGATCGGATAAATTTCGCTCCTCCAAGAGGCTCCCGAGATCAAATCTGGGATCAATTTATATTAATTAACAATAAAAAGGAAAAAATAATTAACCATTTTTGTTATGTCTTTCCAATTTTAATGAAATTTTCTTTTATTCGTTTTGTTTGTTATTGTTGGCTTCTCTTCAATCGTTATTGTTGTTTTTGATCTCAGCTTAAAGCCATGCATTGACTAAACTACAAGTGTAGCTTAACCAACAGAGGAAAAGTATGCTTGTCAAATTTATTTGGGCAAAGCCCTATAGACTGCAAGATGGAGGAAGCACGCTCAAAAACAAACCCAGCCATATACATTCAAATCGATGATTTGAGTTTGGCAAAGGAAAAGAGATATGCTTGCAAATTTGTTTAGGCAGTAGCCGACTATCAAACCCTTTTACGGGAGGTTCAAGTGTAGTTCACTTTGGGTTGAGTGAATTACCCGAATTTATTCTGATAATTGGTTGATAGTTTTGCTGCAAGTAGAGGATGCTGATGAGGAATGTGGTAATTTCGAAACAGCTGTACATCCAACCATCTTGCAGTCTATAGGGCTTTGCCCAAATAAATTTGACAAGCATACTGCATGGCTTTAAGCTGAGATCAAAAACAACCATATTTTCTTTTATTGTAAATAAATTAAATTGAATTCTTAGTGTCATAAGCTTGAACAAAATATTGATCTAACATAGGAGATTATGCAATCTTTATTTTAAGACAAGCAATTTACACAATATTAAGTAACAATTTCTTTAACAGTTTTATTCTAACAAAATTCAAAATCGTTGTTTATACATTGAAAAAATATTGTCGTAGGTTCAAAGATTTCTTGTCTTTACAACACGAATGCAAATTTTGCTTAGCATAGAAGACACATTTCTCTAATATAAAGTTTTTTCCTTGTCCAAAAGTCGATAAACTTTTCAATGAAGTCGTATTGTCCTTATAATTAAGTGATTTCACTTAAAAATGGGTATCATAACATGAAAGAAGAAATGTTTGGGCTAAGGTCAACTTGACTTTAATAATTCAGAAAAATTCTTTAGATTTAATGAAATTGCCTTTAAATTTATTGTATTTTTGTATCTTGACTACAAAGCAAAAAATCGTTCAAATATAGGACATGTTTTTCAACATTTTATTTTAAAGACGTTTCTTACTTGAAACATAGCATAATTTCTACTAAAAGTCGAGTCTTAAAACTGCTTAAAAATTGCTTCCTAGAAGCAAGAACACAAAATCTAAATTTAAAAGAGAATTTTGATAGGATTACACCGAAAATGTTGGCTACAAGGAAGGATAAGGTCGCAAATATGGTCACTGTGATATTTAATAAAATGATTTGGGAATGTCATTATCCCAATGGTTTGAAATTACACAAAATTGTTCCGATTCCAAAAGAGACTGGTAACAACAAAATTGAAAATTTTAGACCTGTTTCTGTTTTGCCAACTGTTGACAAATTAATTGAAAGGGTTTTATTCGAGCAACTCTCTGAATACCTTGAGGTTAACAAACTACTTTTTGACCGTCAGTATGGATTTAAGAGAAATACGGGAACAGATGAGGCTGTTGCAAGTGTAGTAGATTGTATATGTAGAGGATTGGACGCAGGTTATAAGGGTGTCGCCGGGGTGTTTTTCGATCTCACGAAAGCGTTCGATTTAGTGGACCACGAAATATTAATAAGGAAATTAAGATGTATAGGTTTTTCACCATCCACTGTTGGTTTGTTCGGGAATATCTTCAAGGTAGGGAACAATATGTACAGGTAGGAGAGGCGAAGAGTACTAAGTGCCCGGTATTGTGTGGGGTTCCTCAAGGAAGCGTTCTTGGGCCTTTATTATTCAAAATATATATAGATGACATCAAGAATGTCGGTTTTAGAGGGAAGTTATTCATGTTTGCGGACGATATATGCTTACTTTATAATTACAATCACCCAAAGGTTTTGCAGACACAAATAGAGTACGACGCATCTATTCTTTCTGAGTTTTTGCGTGTCAATAAATTGGTTTTAAACGCTAAGAAGACAAAATTTGTTCGATTTAGGCCATACATTTTACAGAATGAGTCAAAAATGTCTGTAAACATAGGAGGGAGCGTTATAGAGGAAACAAATTGTATTAAATACCTTGGGATGAACTTTAGTCAAAACTTAAGCTGGGAGAATCACATTGAAAGTTTGAAGGCGAAGGTTTCATCGGGAATTGGAATATTGTATAAATTTAAGAATAAATTAAGTGTCAACGTGAAAATGCTGTTATATCAATCTTTAGTACATTCTCATTTAACGTATATCCCTATGCTTTATGCCTGGAAATCAAGTTTGGCTCTGAAAGGTCTACAATCTTATCAAAATAAAGCATTGAAAATAGTTTTTAATTTACCTCTCAGATATTCGACAAGGCGTTTATACCAAGTATATGGAGAGAAAGTGCTTCCAATTAGAGGTCTTTATCTCCAAAAAGTACTTACCTCTGTTCGCAAATCTAAAGGGTGATTCTTTTGAGGTTAGGATTTTCATGCATTAGTATTTGACAGATCACGTGGGATTTCAGACATGGTGTCAAAGAGAAAGATGCTCAGTATGCTTTGACATTTCATCATGAATAGACTTACTAACGAGCAACGCTTGCAAATCATTGAATTTTATTACCAAAATCAGTGGCAGAAAATCCGCTTTTTTATCGACAAATTTTGTTCAGCGATGAGGCTCATTTCTGGTTGAATGGCTACGTAAATAAGCAAAATTGCCGCATTTGGAGTGAAGAGCAACCAGAAGCCGTTCAAGAACTGCCCATGCATCCCGAAAAATGCACTGTTTGGTGTGGTTTGTACGCTGGTGGAATCATTGGACCGTATTTTTTCAAAGATGCTGTTGGACGCAACGTTACGGTGAATGGCGATCGCTATCGTTCGATGCTAACAAACTTTTTGTTGCCAAAAATGGAAGAACTGAACTTGGTTGACATGTGGTTTCAACAAGATGGCGCTACATGCCACACAGCTCGCGATTCTATGGCCATTTTGAGGGAAAACTTCGGAGAACAATTCATCTCAAGAAATGGACCGGTAAGTTGGCCACCAAGATCATGCGATTTGACGCCTTTAGACTATTTTTTGTGGGGCTACGTCAAGTCTAAAGTCTACAGAAATAAGCCAGCAACTATTCCAGCTTTGGAAGACAACATTTCCGAAGAAATTCGGGCTATTCCGGCCGAAATGCTCGAAAAAGTTGCCCAAAATTGGACTTTCCGAATGGACCACCTAAGACGCAGCCGCGGTCAACATTTAAATGAAATTATCTTCAAAAAGTAAATGTCATGGACCAATCTAACGTTTCAAATAAAGAACCGATGAGATTTTGCAAATTTTATGCGTTTTTTTTTTTTAAAAAGTTATCAAGCTCTTAACAAATCACCCTTTATAAGTATGTTAGGATTTCGATCCATTGATTTCCGAAGAAATATTGAATATACCCAAAGAGACACTAGGCAGTCGATGGACCTAGCTGCAGTTCGATGTAGACTAGAATTGACTAAGCAGCGAATTAGTTTTGCGGGACCTACAGAGTATAACCTTTTACCACCTCATTTAAAAAGTGATCAATGTCTATCAACTTTTAAGATTAATCTAAAGACATTCTTGTTGAACAACGTGGAAATACTTTTAACATAAATATGAAATTATTAATCAATTTTTGATTTTTAACATAGATATAAATTAAATTAGTTGCCAAATAGCCTCTATAAAGTCATTTCGGCGCTGAGGCAATTTAATATTTTATGTAGACTAAACCATATTCATTTATATGAATTTCTGAATAAAGGAAATATTTATAAAAAAAAAATAAAATAAAAAAATAAATTGTGTCTTAAAAGTATCCTTACTTGTATTCTCCGCTTCTTTGGCTCGGAATCAATACCAAAATGTTTAAAGTAAAGACAAAACCTTTGGAACCGGGCATGCTTTTTTTTCAGTGTACATATACATCTTACCTAAATATATTGTCCGATTTACACAAATTTGAACACATTACCCACACTAATTGAGCGATTCCCTCTTTTTATACCTTAAACTAGAGGTGTGCAATTTTCGTGACTCACACGTGAATCGTGATTCACGCTGACGGCAACGGCGTGAGTGTGCGTGAGCGTGATTAACCAACCAAATGTCGTGCGTGAGTCACGAAAATAATATCTTCGTGAGTGTGCGTGAGTAACGAATTTCGGAAAAACACACTCGCGAAAATAATTCCGCTTACGAATATAAAATGCTTACGAGTTGAATTCATTTATAATTTTAGTGACACCCTAGGTGTAAATAGTTTTATAACGCTCTCGATTTTACACATACTCATGTTTTCAATCAGGTTCTATAGGAAAATTACTCATAAAATTATTCGTGAGTCACGACATTTAAAAGATTTTCGTGCATGAGTACAAATTTTCTTTTCCTACCAAAAAATATCGTGCGTGAATAAGATTTATCCGTCGTGAGTGTGCGTGAGCCTGAGCAAAATATTACTCACGTGCACACCTCTACCTTAAACTATATAGGGGTCAGGGTATAATAACTTTGATCTACTAAAAAATGTGCTTACCAGAAATATTGATGTTAGATCCTATAAAATATATTCCGATCGACTCATAATCACCTCCTGAGTCGATCTAGCCCTTGGTATCCGTCAGTTCATGTATTTGTTCGCAGGATTCTGGTCACAATTATATCAAATTTAGTTATAGCTCCCATATAGATATGTTATATCGCCCGATTACGACAAATTGGGTCACATCGCATTTCATTACTAACTGATCGTCGTCAAATTTGGCACAAAATAATCTATTTCACCACACTTCAAGTCTACAAACGTGAACACCAAACCGGTGTTCAAAATTTGGCCATAGTAGCCTGGTTTATTAACCGATCTTACTCAAATTTAGAGCAAGTTAATCATTTATAGCATCAACTAAACCTGCCATGCATAATCAAAATCAGTTCAGATTTAGATATAGCTCCCCTATATATGTATCGCCGGATTTTCTAAAATTTCACTCTAATAATCTTATTTTTGACCATAATGCCTTCATTTATTTTTTAACCGTTCTTACTCAAATTTAGCGCCAGGAATTTTTCTATAGTAACAACAAAGCAATATCAGATTTAGATATAGATCCCACATATATGCATCGCCCGATTTTCCTAATTGTTATTATTAACCAAAGTTACTCTATTATTGTCCAATTTCCCCAACTTGGCTACATTACCCACACTAATTAAGCTATTTACTTTTGTTTTACTATAGACTCAATATTAGAGGCACACTAACTCTGTACGTACAAAATCAGGTATGGATCCTAATATAAGGTATTTCGGTTAAGATTGAGATGAAGCTCCCATTATTGGTATTAAATATGGAAATGCGGTTTATCTCCCAAACCTAACAGGTTGGCTGATAAGTCCCCGGTCTGACACATAGATGGCGTCGCTAGTATTAAATGCATATTATTTTTATATAGTACCATCCTTCAAATGATTCGTGTCAAAATCGTCTGTAAGTCAATTAGTTTGTGAGGTAGAGCGTCTTTTGTGCAGCAAATTTTGTTATTGTGAAAAAAAATGGAAAAAAAAGGAATTTCGTGTTTTGATAAAATACTGTTTTCTGAAGGGAAAAATACGGTGGAAGCAAAAACTTGGCTTGATAATGACTTTCCGGACTCTGCCCCAGGGAAATCAACAATAATTGATTGGTATGCAAAATTCAAGCGTGGTGAAATGAGCACGGAAGACGGTGAACGCAGTGGACGCCCGAAAGAGGTGGTTACCGACGAAAACATCAAAAAAATCCACAAAATGATTTTGAATGACCGTAAAATGAAGTTGATCGAGATAGCAGAGGCCTTAAAGATATCAAAGGAACGTGTTGGTCATATCATTCATCAATATTTGGATATGCGGAAGCTCTGTGCAAAATGGGTGCCGCGCGAGCTCACATTTGAGCAAAAACAACAACGTGTTGATGATCCTGAGCGGTGTTTGCAGCTGTTAACTCGTAATACACCCTACTTTGTCCGTCGATATGTGACTACTACACTCCTGAGTCCAAATCGGCCCCATATGAAGAAGAAACAAGTATATACGGCCGTAAGTTCGGCCAGGCCGAATCTTATGTACCCTCCACCATGGATTGCGTAGGAACTTCTACTAAAGGCTGTCATCCACAATCGAATTACTTGGGTTGCGATAACACTTGCCGATGGCAAGGTATCGTAAAACTTTTTAACACTGTCTTCTAAATTGTAAGTTAGTCCATAAGGGGTATATATTAAACAAAAAAAGGCCGATTAAATACGTATATAATTCAGTTTGACAAAATTTTCTATAGAAATAAAATTTTGACAAAATTTTCTATAGAAATAAAAACTTGACAAAATTTTCTATAGAAATAAAATGTTGACAAAATTTTCTATGGAAGTAAAATGTTGACAAAATTTTCTATAGAAATAAAATGTTGACAAAATGTTCTATAGAAATAAAATGTTGACAAAATTGTCTATAGAAATAAAATGTTGACAAAATTTTCTACAGAAATAAATTTTTTACAAAATTTTCTATAGAAATAAAATTTTGACAAAATTTTCTATGGAAATAAAATGTTGACAAACATTGCTATAGAAATAAACTTTTTACAAAACTTTCTATAGAAATGAAATTTTGACAAAACTTTCTATAGTAATAAAATTTGACAATTTTTACATGGCTGTTAGAGGCCATATACTAACGAAATGTACCAAATTTCAACCGCAGCGGATGACTTTTGCTCCTCCAAGAGGCTCCGGAGGTCAAATCTGGGGATCGGTTTATATGGGAGCTATATATAATTATGGACCGATATGGACCAATTTTTGCATGGTTGTTAGAGTCCATATACTAACACCACGTACTAAATTTCAATTGGATCGGATGAATTTTGCTCATCCAAGAGGCTCCAGAGTTCAAATCTGGGGATCGGTTTATATGGGAGCTATATATATTTATGGACCGATATGGACCAATTTTTGCATGGTTGTTAGAGACCATATACTAACACCACGTACTAAATTTCAATTGGATCGGATGAATTTTACCCCTCCAAGAGGCTCCGGAGGTCAAATCTGGGGATCGGTTTATATGGGAGCTATATATAATTATGGACCGATATGGACCAGTTTTTGCATGGTTGTTAGAGACCATATACTAACACCACGTACCAAATTTCAATCGGGTAGGATGAAGTTTGCTCTTCCAAGAGGCTCCGGAGGTCAAATCTGGGGATCGGTTTATATGGGAGCTATATATATTTATGGACCGATATGGACAAATTTTTGCATGGTTGTTAGAGACCGTATATTAACATCAGGTACCAAATTTCAACCGGATCGGATGAATTTTGCCCCTCCAAGAGGCTCCGGAGGTCAAATCTGGGGATCGGTTTATATGGCATGGTTGTTAGAGACCGTATACTTAGACCACGTACCAAATTTAAACCGGATCGGATGAATTTTGCTGCACCGGAAGGCTCCGCAAGCCAAATTTGGGGATCGGTTTATATGGGGGCTATACGTAAACGTGGGCCGATATGGCCCATTTTCAATACCATCCGACCTACATCAATAACAACTACTTGTGCCAAGTTTCAAGTCGATAGCTAGTTTCGTTCGGAAGTTAGCGTGATTTCCACAGACGGACGGACAGCCGGACAGACGGACGGACGGACGGACATGCTTAGATCGACTCAGAATTTCACCACGACCCAGAATATATATACTTTATGGGGTCTTTGAGCAATATTTCGATGTGTTACAAACGGAATGACAAAGTTAATATACCCCCATCCTATGGTGGAGGGTATAAAAAGTGTTGTTCCACCAAGACAACGCACCGTGCCACAAGTCATTGAGAACGATGGCAAAAATTCATGAATTGGGCTTCGAATTGCTTCCCCACCCACTGTATTCTCCAGATCTGGCCCCACAGCGACTTTTTCTTGTTCTCAGACCTCAAAAGGATGCTCACAGGGAAAAAAGTTGGCTGCAATGAAGAGGTGATTGCCGAAACTGAGGCCTATTTTGAGGCAACGCCGAAGGAGTACTACCAAAATAGTATCAAAAAATTGGAAGGTCGTTACAATCGTTGTATCGCTTTTGAAGGGAACTTTGTTGAATAATAAAAACGATTTTTGACAAGGTTAGGTTAGGTTAGGTGGCAGCCCGATGTATCAGGCTCACTTAGACTATTCAGTCCATTGTGATACCACATTGGTGAACTTATCTCTTATCACTGAGTGCTACCCTATGTTAAGCTCAATGACAAGGGACATCCTTTTTATAGCCGAGTACGAACGGCGTTTCACATTGCAGTGAAAGCACTTATAGAAGGTTTGAAACACTCAGAAATGTCACCAGCATTACTGAGGTGGGATAATCCACCGCTGAAAAACATTTTGGTGTTCGGTCGAAGCAGGAATCGAACCCACGACCTTGTGTATGCAAGGCGACCATGCTAACCATTGCACCACGGTGACAAAAAAATGTGTTTTTCTTTGTTAGACCGGGGACTTATCAGCCAACCTTATATCAATGATTCCTCACAAATGCTGAGATTTACTAATTCAGTAGGGGTGGTTTAGGGTATGATATATTCGTGCCCGACCGACTTTCACAGTTCTCAATATTTTTTTATACCCACCACCATAGTATGAGAGGTATATTAACTTTGTCATTCCGTTTCTAACACTTCGAAATATTGCTCTAATTCTGGATCGTGGTGAAATTCTGAGTCGATCTAAGCATGTCCGTCTGTTGAAATCACGCAAACTTCCGAACGAAACAAGCTATCGACTTGAAACTTGGCATAAGTATTTGTTATTGATGTAGGTAGGATGGTATTGCAAATGGACCATATTGGACCAGTTTTTCGTATAAGGTGGGTATTAAGTTCGCCGCAAAAATCATCGTCATTTTTTCACGATTACTTTTCTTTAATAATCCATTTTAAGGAATACAAACTGTGTGAAAATTTGCTTTGGGCTATTCCCCATCAAGTTATAATGAAATCTTAAACAAAAATTTATAATTTTATGCCTTTTTTTACTGATTAAGTTTTCACTGTAGTGAAAAAATTACGATTTTAGCGGCTAAACTGGAACTTAATACCCACCTATAGCCCCCACATAAAATGACCCCCAGATCTGACCTCCGGAGCCTCTTGGAGGGGCAAAATTCGTCCGATCCGGTTGAAACTTGGTACGTGGTTTAATCATATGATCTCTAACAACCATGCAAAAATTGGTTCATATCGGTCCATAATTATATATAGCCCCCATATAAACCGATTCCCAGATGTGACCACCGGAGCCTCTTGGAGGAGCAAAATTCATCCGATCCAATTGAAACTTGGTACGTGGTGTGAGTATATGGTCTCTAACAATCATGCAAAAATTTGTTCATATCGGTACATAATTAGATATAGTCCCCATATAATCCGATCCCCATATGTGACCTCCAGAGCCTCTTGGAGGAGTAAAATGCATACGATCTGATTGAAATTGGGTACGTGGTGTTAGTATAAGGTCTCTAACAACAATGCCAAACTAGGTTTTAACTAAGATACCTTGTGATCGGTAATTATTACCACAATCCAAGTAATTTGATTGTGGATGAAAGTTTTTGTTATAAGTTTCTACGCAATCCATGATGGATGGTACATAAGATTTGGCCTGACCGAACTTAACGCCGTATATACACGCAGAGAAGAAACATGATTGTCACAATCATATTCGAAGAGCAAAATAATATGATTGGAGCTATTTTTGCGGCGACCATGTAACATTTTAACCTGCAACAATGTTGGATCAGTGAACATGGTTCTAGGAAAAATATAATTGTCCTCATCTAAAATGTTATTATATTGATAAAAAGAATTTTGTTTGGATGAAAAGACAATGGTCACGATTTAAAATGTTATGGTATTCATTCAAAATGTTTTTCTTCTAGTTAAAAGAACATGGTCACAACCTAAAATGTTTTGATCTTTATGAAAAAAACTTTTTTCATCGTCGAAAAAAGGACGCCACTTGAGAAAAGAAAACACAAAATTAACTTTATTTATTTGTTTTTATTTATTTATAAACTAATTCATTGTTTGTTTGTATTTATAATGTCAAACATCACATATTTTTACACACACTATTTTATTTCAACTTCAACAATAAGTAATCATTCCATATTTACATCGTGTGCCCATCAAATGTACAAACGCAGACATCATGTAACTGCAAATAAAAATAAATGATCAATATAGCAAAAAGCAGAACAAAAAACAGGTATATTTTTCAATTACACTTTCTTTTTTTGTGTTCACATAAAACCACGTGCCACTTATGAATAAATAAATTAACACAAAACACAGTAAATCCGTATTCTCCGTCCAAATACGGATTTACTGAATGAACAAAAATGAAAATTGTGTACCTGCTCAATGTTTTTATAAAATTCTTTTCGCTGCAAAAAAGTTAAAAAATTAAATGGTCACGAAAAAAATGTAAATGGTCTTTATGGTCATATAATGGTGCTAGACATATCTATACTTAACCTATAAAAATACTTTTTTCCCTGTAAAAAAGTAAAAAAAATTGAATGGTCAGGTACATGATTTTCCCGACCATTTAATAGTCTCAAATTCTATCATTTAAATGATAGAACATGTTTGCGGTATTTGATAATCATTCAAATGCTTATTGCCACCATACATTTTTCTCCGCTCGAAAACTATTTTTACAAAGACAAAATACATGGTTTTCGCGGCAATTACATGCTCTAGATAAGCATTAAATGGATGCGGCAACCATGTCCAAACATGATTTCTCTGTGCGTCTACTTGTTTTTAATTAAAACCACATTTGTTGCTTTGAAGAATCTAATCTGTGAATGCCTTTGAAATAATTAGGGCAAATGAAGAGAAAAGTAGTAACGTTTGGATATATGTGCACTTTAAGATTATGTGGTATGACAATATACTTAATTATCGAAGTTAGCTTGAACGGTCGTTTAGTGTAACCTATCCTTTACCTGTTACCAAGTCCATTTAATAATTTTGCATTTAATTTAAAATTGGTAACAAATAACGTTCCATGCGACCTTATTTGTATAAATATTTTTTTTTTTCAAATTGAATGCACTCAAAGTGCGAAGAAAATAAGTCAACTAATCAATGTTTGTTATGAACATTTATCTATTTGCTAATGTTCTAGAATTTCTTTGACACAAAATAAATCTTTTTCCATGAAAACTGTCACAATGTGTCTGTCTACAAGACGGCGGCTCGCTGAACAGCAAAGAATGTAATGAACACAATTTAGTTGTTCCATGGAAAAATATGCATAAACATCATGTTTGCATTGATGTGGCTGTCACAAATGTGGATGGTGCGACACACGGTGGCCGCAGAGCAATGGTGGCAGTGTTGTACCCACTGACCGATAAAACGCACCCACTAAAAACTTAGCAAAGAGGAATAAAATATAGAAAATTATAATTTCATACAATAACGTTAGTTTGATATTGTTTCGAAGCACTACACTTGGTACAATGTGTTAAGGTTTTTATAAATTTAAATATTTGAACAACTATGTGTGTTCGAACTTGACTAGCTTGCAGACAAAAAATTAATCAGTTAAAAAAATATATAGCAGCTTTTTGTTTGAAGGCTGTACCATAAACCGATAGACGGATATCCTTTATAGACTTTTTATGGTGGCGGATATAACAAAGGCATGAAAATCACTTTATCTACAAATTTTCATTTTTTCATTTATCTACAAATCTACATATAAATATGCCAATATTTTTAGATAAAATATTGGTGTATTTGTCAGTTTCGAAACTAAAATCGTCAATTTCACTTTTTGGCCATAAAAATGATCAAAATGACGCTAATTCGTCTTTTCTAGCAACACTGATAAGCAATGCGCCGCCTAAGATGATTTTACGAATACGAACAACATAAAAATATATCCAGTACGATTTTTCTCCAGAAACATGAATGAATGCCTAGCTGAGTTTCTGATAAAATCCACGTCAGTTTTCCGAAGTATACTTGAAATTCGGTGTGTACTAATATTTCGTTGTATTCAATTGTATTTGTTGTTGTATTTTGTAATAAATAAATGCAAATTTTTCATATTGCAGTAGTACGACTTAGAAATCTCCATGTTTAGAATTTTTAATAACTTTTGAGAACAGCAACAACAACAGCAAGAAGAGAAATTATTCCACAGAAATTTTCTTGAAAGCTCTGCACGTTTGTCAAGTGCCTACTATTATGGAGCAGCACTTCTTGGAGCAATGAAATATGCTAAATTAAAAACAAAAAAATTAAGTAGCATTTAACGTTGGTATTAAAGCAGCAATGAAGAAAAAATCGCTGAGACGAATTTTGTATACCCTTCTACTTTAACTACAACATGTTTTAATATTATTTATCAATTAAAAAAAAAATAAATAGGCGCGAATACGTACACTCAAAAAAGGTGAACCCTCTATTTCACTAAAGCCAATTGAACTTCATTTGAGCTCATGGAATTATTATGTTTTGAGAAAGTTTTTCTGACTTTAATAATTTTTTGCGTACGTGGGTTAAAAGAAACTTAAACAGGGGAAAACTAATACACAAATGAAAAGCATAAAGATTTACTAAATTCGTGTCTCCCACAAAATAGTTAAGAATGTCTTAAATTTTGTAAATGTTACCAATAATGCGCTATTCTTGAAATTCATATTTCAATTTTTGCAATTTTCAACTCCAATTTTTTCTTCACATTATGAAATTTTCTTTAACAAGTGAAACAAATTAATTATGTTTAAAAAAATTTCTTGAATTTGTCAAAAAATGTTTACTTTTTATGTGAAACCAGCATGACATCGGCTTTTATTGTACAGTTTAGTTAAAATTGTCCAAAATGATCCAAAAATGTCCCTCCTGGTAGGTTCACTGTTTTTTTCAGTGTACATTATGTGAAAACAATTTTTTTTCTCATTGAATTCTACAGTAGAGACCTAATTTAAATTTAACCTAACCTAACCTAACCTACAGTAGAGATGGTCCGGATGGATGGTGTTTTTGGTTTTTGACCGTCGAAAATTTGGAAACGTCAAAAACATCATATACAGGGCGGTAATGCAGCTACACTGAAAAAACAGTGAACTTCCAGGA
The DNA here is from genome assembly GCF_050003625.1 of Haematobia irritans. Taxonomy (NCBI): domain Eukaryota; kingdom Metazoa; phylum Arthropoda; class Insecta; order Diptera; family Muscidae; genus Haematobia; species Haematobia irritans. Next base: position 133,812,812 of record NC_134398.1, on the reverse strand, counting down.
AGAAATCTTTCGGTTAATTTTAGAAAATTTTGAATACTTTTAGAAAAATTTAACTAAACCGTATTACAAACGCTGGCATCACGGCGATATCATAAATATAAGTAAATATTTTTCGACAAATTCAAGAAAATTTATTAGACATATGTAATTTTTTTCACTTGTTTAAGAAAATTTTGTAGTTTCAAGGAAAAAAAAATTAAGTTAAAAATTGCAAGAATTTCTTTAGTGACATACGAAGTTCATCATGAACGCATTTGTAGTAAACTTTATAAATTTAAAGAAATAATTAACTATTTTCTGGAAGACACGAATTTAGCTAATCTTTATGCTTCATTTGTGTATACTTATACCCTAAACCACATAGTGGTCAGGGTATAATAAGTTTGATCGGCCAAAAAATGTGCCTACCAGAAATATTGATTTTAGACCCCATAAAATATATACCGATCGACTCAGAATCACCTCCTGAGTCGATCTAGCGCTTGGTGTCCGTCCGTCCATGTATTTGTTGTTTACATGATTCCGGTCGCAATTATTAACCGATTTTGATGAAATTGGGTACAGGAAGTTTTTTGGGCACAAGGACGAACGCTATTTTGAAATCGGATCAAATTTAGATATAGCTCCCATATATATGTATCGCCCGATTTCGACAAATAGGGTCACGTTGCGCGTTTTTTCAAGCGGATCGTCACCAAATTTGGCAAAAGGTAATCTTTTCCATCGCCCTTCAAGTCTGCAAAATTTCATCCAAATCGGTTCAGATTTAGATATAGCTCCCATATATATGTATAGCCCGATTTTCCCAAATTTGGCCATAGAACCCTTATTTATTAACCGATCTTACTCAATGTTGGCTAAATACAATCTTCTATACCAATAACTATATGTGCAAAAAATCATCGAAATCGGTTCATATTTAGCTATAGCTCCCATATATATGTACCGCCCGATTTTTCTAAATTTGGCCATAAAACCCTTATTTATCAACTGATCTTACCCAAATTTGGCTAAATGTAGTCTTCTATAGCACTAACTATATGTGCAGAAAATCATCGAAATCGGTTCAGATTTAGATATAGCTCCCATATATATGTATAGCCCGATTTTCCCAAATTTGGCCATAGAACCCTTATTTATTAACCGATCTTACTAAAAGTTGGCTAGATCCAGTCCTCTATAGAACTAATTGTATGTGCAAAATTTCATCGAAATCGGTTGAGATGTAGATATAGCTCCCATATATGTATCACCCGATTTTGAAAAATTCGCCCCCTAATAACCTTATGTTTGACCATACAGGCCTCATTTCTAAAGTGATCTTACTCAAATCTTGCACAAGGTAACCTTTTGTGGTATTAATCAAACCCGCAAAATATTATGCAAATTGGTTCAGATTTAGATATAGCTTCCATATATATGCATCGCTCGATTTTCCCAAATTTGGCCATAGTACTCTTATTTATTAACCAATGTTACTCAAATTTCAAATTTTTATGTACTAGACGATCGTACTTATACGTACTTGTAGCTCTTACATAAGAATATTGCTCCATTTTTACAAATTTGGATTTATTTCCCACACTAATTTAACGATTTTCTCTTTTTTAATAATGGGCTCAATATTAGTGACATACTAACTCCGTAGGTGCGATATCAACACAGCCAGTGTTGCTAGAAGTAGGGGAAATTCCCTATATGTAGGGGTTTTCTAATATTTAGCGTCTTGTAGGGACGTAGGGCCACAATGTAGGACATTTTCACTCAACACAATTTGTAATAATTTTTACATTTTGGTGGCTCTAGAAGAGGAAATTAGAAGCCGACAAGGCTTGATCTTTAATAATGTGTGGTAAACTTTATTCCTGTAGAAAATTTTGTTAACATTTTATTTCTATAGAAAATTTTGTTAAAATTATATTTCTATAGAATTTTTTTTCAAAATATTATTTCTATAAAAAAATTTTCTCAAAATGCTATTTCGATAGAATTTATTATCAAAATTTTATTTCTATAGAACAAATTCTCAAAAAAATTTGTTTATAGAAACTTTTTCCAAAATTTTATTTCTATAGAGATTTAACAAAAAAAAAAAAAATACTATTTTTGCTAGAATTCTACCAACTGTGGCAACCGTGGTGGTAATACAAATTTATTTTCTAGGTTATATACGTTGCATTTTCATGTTTTAAAATAATAAAGTACTTAGAAACACTTTTGTTTTGTAAAATTTGTTTAAATTTAACGAAAATATTGTAGGGAAAATTGTTTGGGAATGTATGGGAAAGTACACTGAAAAAAAAAGCATACTCGGTTCCAAGGATTTTGTCTTTACTTTAAAAAATTTGGTATTGATTCCGAGCCAAAGAAGCGGAGAATACAAGTAAGGATACTTTTAAGACACAATTCTCTTTTAAATTTAGGTTTTGTGTACTTGCTTCTAGGAAGCAAATTTTAATTTTTCGCTTTCTCAGCGTTTTTTCTTCATATGCTATCAAAGTCCTTTAAAAACGAGTTAACGGCAACTTTATTTTCCAAATTAGGACTCGACTTCCAGTAGAAATTATGCTATGTTTGAAGTAAAAAACTTCTTTAAATTAAAGTTTTGAAAAACATGTCCTATATTGGAACGATTTTTTGCTTTGTAGTCAAGATGCAAAAAGACAACAAATTTAAAGACAATTTCATTAAATTTAAAGAATTTTTGTGAATTATTAAAGTCAAGTTGACCTATAAAACCTATAAATTTTTTTTTCATGTTAAGATACCTATTTTTAAGTCAAATCACTTAATTATAAAGACAATACGACTCCATTGAAAAGTTTATCGATTTTTGGACAAGGAAAATAACTTCATTTTAGAGAAATGCGTCTTCTATGCAAAGCAAAATTTGTATTCGTTTTTTAAAGACATGAAATCTTTGACCTCACGACAATATTTTTTTCAGTGTAGGAAACTGTTTTTGTCCTTGTAGGGTAAACCGAACATTTTCCCTGGCAACACTGACTATGAGCTATAGTCAGATTGAGACAAAGCACCCATAAACATGTACCCCTTAATTTTATTAAATATGCAACTGCGGTTTATCTCCCAGACCTATATGTTACCCCACAAATGCTTATGATTACTAATTCAGTAAAGGTGGTTTAGGGTATGATATGGTCGGCCCGCCCGACTTTCTACTTTACTTACTTGTTTTTTCCTCGATTTTAGTTAATTTAACTTACGTACGCAAAAAATTATTAGAGTAAAGGAAACTTCCTCCAAACATAATAATTCCATGAACTAAAATAAAGTTAAATTGGCTTTAGTGAAATGGAGAGTTCACTTTTTTTGAGTGTAAGTAAGGTGCTATATCTTTTAATTATGATTTGTTCAAAAGCAGCAATGTCGGAAATCAAATCGTATAATCCGTTTAGATTTTTTCCAATTAGTCCACAATAGTCCATCCCTTCGCGGCATGAAATAATAGACACCTAAGTATTTTTTAGTGACGATCTTACTCTTCAAAATAGCCCAGATGCAAAAGTTTAACGGATTGAGATCCGTGTTATGTGAATGTCGCAGGATGTCCAGACCCTGCAGCCGAAATGTTTGTCTACCCAGGGCTTTAATACTGTCTTCCCTATAATATTAAGCATTTAAGCACGGTCGATAAACACGAGCGAGAAGTGATCATCGGTCTTTACGGTGGCCCATAACAAGAGCCGCCGATAGGCTCTTGAGTTCTGGTGACCAATCGAAAGTGTCCTCTTTGGCAAGTAAACACAATAATTTTGCTTTTTTTCACAAAATGCACAATTTGGAATGGTTTCTCACCGGAGATAATCAAACTCAGTATCTACACTGAAAAAATATGTTCGTGATATTAAAGATTACGCAACCTTAATTTTAGGATATGCAATTTACACACTATTAAAGACAAATTTCTTTAAAATAATGAAATTTTAATTAAAAGAAAGTTTATAATCTTTGCTTCAAAAAATTTTGTTAATTAAATTTAGGACATACATTTTGAAAATTTGCGTCCTTTCGTTAAATGTGTATGTCGTTAAACTAAAGCAAATTTTCCTTAAAGTAAAGAAATACATTTTTGATTTAAAGAAAGTCCTTGAATTAACTGAAATATTGAATCTTTAGATTTAAGATAAAAACGCTTCAAATATAGGCTAAGACTTATTTGGAGGATGTAGCATGTTTGGTTTAAGGTTTTTTGGAATTAAGAAAATATTTTTTACTTCGAAGTATCCGTCATAAGTTGGATTTTTAAACTGACATTTGTTTGTACGTGAATACCTTTATTAGTATACTGGAAAAATATAATTAAAATTCGATAAATGAGATCTGTGTAATAATTTTAATTTTATAGATCTTAGATTTAAAGCCAGATAGGGCACAAAAAAAAATTCCTCATAATAAAGAATCAATACCAAAATCCTTAAAGGAAGGTCACAATCTTTGGATCCAAGTAAACTTTTTTTTGAGTGTAGCCACGAGTTTAACTTTTTCTGTCATCGCTGTGCTCGTGCACGTTTTGGAATTTCAAAGGCTTTAATCGAATCACATTTTTCAATATGCGCAAGTTGTTTACCACTACGGCGTGGATTTCGATCAAATCTGCACGCACAGAAAAAACATGTTTGGACATGGTTGCCGCATCCATTTAATGCTTATCTACAACATGTAGTTGTCGCCAAAACCATGTGTTTTGTCATTGTAAAAATGATTTTCGAGCAGAGAAAAATGTATGCTGGCAATAAGCATTTAAATGGTTCTCAAATGCCACAAACATGGTCTATTATTTAAATGATAGAACTTAGACCATTACATGGCCGAGAAAATCGCGTACCTGACCATTCATTTTTTTACTTTTTTCTTTACAAAAAATGTATTTTATAGGTTACGTATAGACATGTCTAGAATCACTACATGGCCATAAAGACCATGTTCATTTTTTTGTGACCATTTACTTTTTTAACTTTTTTGGAACGAAAAGAATTTTATAAAAACATTGAGCAGGTACAGAAAAAAGTTTTTTTTTCATATAGATCAAAACATTTTAGGTTGTGACCATGTTCTTTTAACTGGAAGAATAACATTTTTGAAGAATACCATAACATTTTAGATCGTAACCATTGTCTTTGGCCAAACAGTCAGCTGCAACAACGGCTGTGCAGTTGCGCGAGCTATCGTTGTGGTCGGAAAAAAGTTACGGTCACAGTTCAGTCCTCGAGACTCTAATCGCCAACAGTGAGGCGTGGTACGCACAGGCCCCGGGGAATAAAGATTATATAGATTTCTACACTGATGGCTCCAAATTGGATGGACAATTGGGTTTCGGAGTATATTCTAATGATCTGGAACTTCGAATAGCGAAAAGATTACCTAATCACCGTAGTGTTTTTCAGGCGGAAATATTAGCAACAAGAGAGGTGGCGTGATTGGCTGAGAAGTAATGTTCCAAAAAATGTGGGCATTACTATATATACTCAGACAGTCAACCTGCAATAAAATCCTTGGACTCTGTGTTCCTCAACACGAAAACGGCCATCGACTGCCGCAAATCTCTCAATGAGATGGCTGAGCAGTACAATATTCACCTAATATGGGTGCCTGGCCATAGAAACATACCGGGGAACTGCGAAGGGGAACTGGAAGCTGTTGGTATGGCCCTGGCTACCTGCAAGCTCATGCTGCGTGAGAAGGCTGTTATGATGGCAAATGTTCGATGGGAGAATTGCAAGGGCTGTAACGACACCAAGCAAATATGGCCCCATTTAAACTTAAACCGCACACTAGATATGCTAGTGTTCTCGAGACGTCAGATATCACTCCTGATATCTGCTATAACGGGTCGCTGCCTGATAGGCGATGCGGATGCGGAGGAAAAGGAATCAATTAAACACCTCTTGTGTGAGTCCTGCATTTTGTGTAAAGCGCAAGCAACTTTTAGGAGCATATAGCTTCAGATTACTGGCGGATCTTGAAAACGTTAACTTAAGCAGTCTGCTAATGTTTTTGCAACAATCTGGTTCGTTCAACAAAGAAAAATAATCAAGAAGGTTCAGCGGCTAAAACTAGAAGTGCCCATATGTAATAGGTACTTTTAGTTAATGTGGTATCACAATGGACTGAATAGTCTAAGTGAGCCTGAATCTTAATCGGGCTGCCGCAAACAAAGTTCTTTTTATCAATATAATAACATTTTAGATGAGGACAATTTTATTATACCCTTCACCACTACTATGGTACAGGGTATAATAAGTTTGTGCATTTGTATGTAACGCAAAGAAGGAAAAGTCTGAGACCCATCGTTTAGTATACCCATCGTTTTTGAATTAAACTCTGAGTCGATTTAGCGAAGTACGTCTGTCTGTCTGTTCATGCATTTTTGTGCGCAAAGTACAGGTCGCAGTTTAAGTCCAATTTGGCATAGGATCGTTCTTTACAACAAAGACAATCGCTATTGATTTTGGGAAAAAATGGTTCAGATTTAGATATAGCTGTCATATATATTTATCCCCGATCTGATCATAATTGGCGTGTTTATCAACCGATGTTCTTCAAATTCCGTACATCCGAATATTTTATGAGTCTCGGAAAACTTGCAAAATATCAGCCAAATCGGTTCAGATTTAGATATAGCTCCGATATATATCTTTCGTCCGATTTAGACTCATATGGCAACAGAGGCCAAAGTTTACTACCAATTTTCGTGAAATTTTGCATAGAGAGCAGTATTGATTGATATCGGTTCAGATGTAGATATAGCTCCCATATATATCTTTCGTGCGATTTTCACATATATGGCCTCAAAAGCCAGAGTTTTGCCCTGACTTCCTTCAAATTTTGCACGAGAGGTAGGTTTAATAGTATCGGTAAGTGTGCCAAATTTGATTGAAATCAGTTCAGATATAGCTCCCATATATATCTTTCGCCCGATTTACACGAAATTTTGCAGATATTGCAGAATTATTATTCTAACTATGCATGCCAAACTTAGTCAAAATCGGTTCAGATTATATATAGCTCCCATATCTACGTACACCAGAGTTGGGGAAATATGGTAGACTGTTTCATATTTTAGACCCATTTTCAATGGATAGTTTCCACAACGGATAGTTTCCACAGAGAATATGGATAGTTTCCACAAAGAATATTTAATATGATATTTAAGTGTGTCAAGTTTGATCTAATTTGGTTCAGATTTAGATAAAGCCTCCATATATTCGTTTTTCCGGTTTATACAAATATGGCCAAAATTCCCACACTTTACACAAAATTCTGTGATGATTTCCTCATATCTTAGTCATATCCTACACACTGTAATGCCAGAATCTCCACAGAACGGTTGAGTTTTAAATAAGGCTCCAAGTCGCCCGATTTGACCAAATAATATATCACAACCCACACTTGACCACATATCTTGGCGAGATCTAACCAATATCCTTGTAAAATCGCCACTGATTAGTAGCAAAAATTTTAAATATTATCAAAATTGTCCTATATCTCGAATACATATGTATCACCTGATAAATCATAAATGCTCTTTTTCAATTGCATTAAAATTTCTCTCGTTTCATATTTCCCATATTTATACCCTTCACCACTACTGTGGTACAGGGTATAATAAGTTTGTGCATTTGTATGTAACGCCAAGAAGGAAAAGTCTGAGACCCATCGTTTAGTATACCGATCGTCTTAGAATTAAATTCTGAGTCGATTTAGCGATGTCCGTCTGTCTGTCTGTCTGTCTGTCCGTCTGTCTGTCTGTCTGTTGATGTATTTTTGTGTGCAAAGTACAGCTCGCAGTTTTAGTCCGATTGTCCTAAAATTTGGTACAGGGTCCTGTTTCGGCTCAAAGACGATCCCTATTGATTTTGGAAAAAATCGGTTCAGATTTAGATATAGCTGCCATATATATTTTTCACCGATCTGGTCATAATTGGCGTGTATATCAACCGATCTTCCTCACATTCCGTACATCCGAATATTTTATGAGTCTCAAAAAACTTGCAAAATATCAGCCAAATCGATTCCGATTTAGATATAGCTCCCATATATAGCTTTCACCCGATTTACATTCATTTGCCCGCAGAGGCAAAATGTTTGGCTCCGATTTAGTTGAAATTTTGCACTGGGAGTAGAATTAGCATTATGGCTATGCGTGTCAAATTTGGTTGAAATCGGTTCAGATTTAGATATAGCTCCCATATATAGCTTTCGCCCGATTTATACTCAAATGACCACAGAGGCCAATTTTTAACTCCGATTTAGTTGAAATTTTGCACAGGGAGTAGAATTAGCATTGTTGCTATGCGTGCCAAATTTGGTTGAAATCGGTTCAGATTTAGATATAGCTCCCATATATAGCTTTCGCCCGATTTGCACTCATATGACCACAGAGGCCAAATTTTAACTCCGATTTAGTTGAAATTTTGCACAGGGAGTAGAATTAGCATTGTTGCTATGCGTGCCAAATTTGGTTGAAATCGGTTCAGATTCAGATATAGCTCCCATATATATGTTTTTCTGATTTCGACAAAAATGGTCAAAATACCAACATTTTCCTTGTAAAATCGCCACTGCTTTGTCGAAAAGTTGTAAAAATGACTCTAATTTTCCTAAACTTCTAATGCATATATATCGAGCGATAAATCATAAATATACTTTTTCGAAGTTTCCTTAAAATTGCTTCAGATTTAAACGTTTCCCATATATTTTTTTTTAACTAACATTGTGTTCCACCCTAGTGCATTAGCCGACTTAAATTTTGAGTCTATAGATTTTGTAGAAGTCTATCAAATTCTTCCAGATCGAGTGATATTTAAATGTATGTATTTGGGACAAACCTTTATATATGGTATCGAAAATTTAGATCTACAATGTGGTGCAGGGTATAATATAGTCGGCCCCGCCCGACTTTAGACTTTCCTTACTTGTTTTTAACTAAAATTGTGTTTCATCCCAGGGCGTTAGCCGATTTAAATTTTAATTCTAGAGTTTTTGTAAAACTAAAAAAAATTGTCTCCATTAAAAGCATTTGTATCTGGAAATGCAAACCAGCAAATTTGAAGTAGTTGAGATGGTGACACAAATGTTTGTCTACATAGTGGTGAAGGGTGTAATATAGTCGGCTCCGCCCGACTTTAGACTTTACTTACTTGTTTTTCTTAGAACCATGTTCACTGAGCCAACATGGTTGCAGGTGAAAATTTTACATGGTCGCGCCAATCATATTATTTTCTTCTTCGAATATAATCGTGACAATCATGTTTTTTCTCAGCGTATGGTCTTCACTATTCGGAACACTTCCAACAATTTCACCAATTTTATTTTCATTACAGCATGGTCGTGCATAGTACTACCCAGCAAAGAAAGCGTATCCAACAACGTAGTGAAGCTATTCTTTTTGATTCCGGAAGTGGTACACAATTGGCGCAGAAACGATGTATTTCAACGACCATTTCAACAACCGTTTCACAGAATTTGCATCAATTCTTAAGGTGTGATCCAAATACAGTGCCTTGGATTTGAATTAAAAAATTCTGTGATATGTTGTTAAATTTTTTTTAAATTTAGCCTTAAAATCGACGGTGTATTTGATGGAACCAGTTGAGTATGTTGTACTATGAGCTGCTGGAACCAGATGAAACGATCACAGGAGTTTTGTATCGAGCTCAGTTAATGCGTTTAAGTCTAGCATAGCGTCATAAATGGCCACACTATTTGGAAAGATACAAAGTGAATATGCAACACGATAACGTTCGGTCACATTTGCAACGCCATACAGCGCAGATCATTCATCCTTCTGATTACCACTTGTTCCTACCGATTACCCATAACCTGACTCCTAATAAATAAAATAAATTTAAATTTGCAACGAAAACTCAAGTTTAGAAAAAAAATTACGTTTTAAGTACATCCTTGGTGGAATTCTCCTCTGCGTTGGCTCGTAATCAATAACAAAATCATTAGAGTATGGCCAAAATTTTTGTAATCGGTTTGATTTATAACATTATCAAATTTCTTATGTTTATTTTTCTTTTGACAAAAATTATGCTTTTATGGTAAAAAGAGTTTTCTGTTCTACAATTTTCCGACTAAACATCATAGTGTATCAAATCGAATGACCATATTAGTATACCCATTGCACATCCCATCCCATAATCGATACTGCATAAACAGTAATAATGCATATCTTGAGTTTCTGGCCAAGTAAGCCATAGACGTCTGGCTGACTGACTTCATGTATGGATGACCTGATTCATGTTCCAGGTTGAGGTAATGTGAAGTTATAATGAAATGTGTTTTTGATATTCTCAACAGCAATCGTAAAATGCCTTGACATAATATTTGAAATAGCCTTTTTAAGCATTCGAAGTGCTGAAGCTGCTCAGTCTGGCAAATTCACAATATTCAAATTTTGTTTTACAACTCTGACGAATTTGTCCATTTCCAAGGTTTATGAAAATTTCTTATTTTTCTTCCTCTCCGCCTAAAGTTACAATGGGGTTTCTTCGTCTTTTGCATATAGCAATTTGTTACAAATTAGGAATGCTTCATAATCGAAACGAATTGATTGGGCTACACCCAATATAAACTTGAACTTCTTCATTTGATGGATGTATAACAGTGGAAAGGAAAATGGTTAGCATAAACTAAGGTCAGCTGATGAAAGCCCAGTCACCTAAATTATCTTCTCAAGGACCTAATAATTCTAATAAATAAGAACACAAGAGTATATCATCACAATTTGGATGTATTGTTAGCAATAATTTGTATACCCTTCACCTATACTGTGGTACAGGGTATAATTAGTCTGTCTGTCTGTCTGTACATGCTCATTCTTCAGGTCAAAGACAATAGCTGTCATATATTAATAACCGATTTGATCATAATTGGCGTGTTTGTGAATCGATCTTCTTCAAATCTCGTACATCTGAATGTTTTGCAAAACCTGCAAAATATCAGCTAAATCAATTCAGACTTAGATATAGCTCCCATATGTATTTTTCGCCCGATATGAATTTATATGGCCAGAATTTTACATTCTGCACAAGGAGTTCAACTGATAGTATCGTCAAGTATGCCAAATTTGGTTGACATCAGTTCAAATTTAGATATATCTTCCAATTAAAGTTTTAATTGAGCTTTAAAAAATATTGAATTAAAAATTTAATTGATTTAACAAATTTTTCAATTGAAACAAAAATCAATCACAAAAATTGATAGTATCAGTTAATTTTTTAATTGGATCAAATAATTTTTTAATTGACTTTCAATTAATTTTTTAATTGATACTATCATTTCTGTGATTGAAGACATTTCAATTAAAAAACAAGTATATACGGCCGTAAGTTCGGCCAGGCAGAAGCTTATGTACCCTCCACCATGGATTGAGTAGAAACTTCTTCTAAACACTGCCATCCACAATCGAAGTACATGGGTTGCGGTAACGCTTGCCGATGGCAAGATATCTTAAAACCTCCTAACACCGTCTTCTAAATTGTAAGTAAGTCCATACGTGGTATATATTAAATTAAAACAAGTATATACGGCCGTAAGTTCGGCCAGGCCGAAGCTTATGTACCCTCCACCATGGATTGCGTAGAAACTTCTACTGAAGCAGATGGCAAGGTATCTTAAAACTTCCTTACACCGTAATATATACCACATAGTCCATACGTGGTATATATTAAACTAAAAAAGACCGATTACATACGTATATAATTAAGTTTAAAGTTTCTATAGAAATAAAATTTTGACAAAATTTTCTATAGAAATAAAATTTGGAAAAAATTTTCTATAGAAATAAAATTTTGACAAAATTTTCTATAGAAATAAAATTTTGACAAAATTTTCTATAGAAATAAAATTTTGTCAAAATTTTCTATAGAAATAAAATTTTGACAAAATTTTCTATAGAAACAAAATTTTGACAAAATTTTCTATAGAAATAACATTTTGACAATGTTTTCTATAAAAATAAAATTTTGGTAGATTATTTTTGGCTCGAGTGGCAACCATGATTATGAACCGATATGGACCAATTTTTGTGTGATTGGGGATCGGCTATATATAACTATAGACCGGTATGGACCAATTTTGGCATGGTTATTTGCGGTCTTATACTAACACCACGTTGCAAATTTCAACCGGATCGGATGAATTTTGCTCCTCCAAGAGCTCCGGAGCCTCTTGGAGGAGCAAAATTCAAATCTGGGGAACGGTTTATATGGGGGCTATATATAATTATGGACCGATATGGACCAATTCTTGCGTGTTTGTTAGATACCTCATTCTAACACCATGTTCCTAATTTCAACCGGATCGGATGAATTTTGCTCCTCTAAGAGGCTCCGGAGGTCAAATCTGCTTATCGGCTTATATGGGGGCTATATATAATTATGGGTCGATGTGGAATTTTTGCATGGTCATTAGAGAACATATACCAACACCATGTACCAAATTTTAGACGGATCGGATGAAATTTGCTTCTCTTAGAAGCTCCGCAAGCCAAATCAAGGGATCGGTATATATGGAGGCTATATATAATTATGGAGCGATGTGGACCAATTTTTGCATGGTTGTTAGAGACCATATACTAACACCATGTACCAAATTTCAGCCGGATCGGATGAATTTTGCTTCTCTTAGAGCAATCGCAAGCCAAATTTGGGGGTCCGTTTATATGGGGGCTATACGTAAAAGTGAACCGATATGGACCAATTTTTGCATAGTTATTAGAGGCCATATATTAACACCATGTACAAAATTTCAGCCAGATCGGATGAAATTTGCTTCTCTTAGAGCAATCTCAAGCCAAATTTGGGGGTCCGTTTATATGGAGGCTATACGTAAAAGTGGACCGGTATGGCCCATTTGCAATACCATCTGGCCTACATCAATAACAACTACTTGTGCCAAGTTTCAAGTCGATAGCTTGTTTCGTTCGGAAGTTAGCGTGATTTCAACAGACGGACGGACGGACGGACATGCTCAGATCGACTCAGAATTTCACCACGACCCTGAATATATATACTTTATGGGGCTCTGAATATATATACTTTATGGTATGGTTGTCGTTCCAAATTTCAACCGTATCGGATGAAATTTGCTTCTCCTAAAGGCTCCGCAAGCCAAATCTGGGGATCGGTTTATATGGGGGCTATATATAATTATGAACCTATGTGGACCAATTTTTGCATGGATGTTAGAGACCATATACTCTTTGAGCGTCTGCAAGCCAAACCTGGGGATCGGTTTATATGGGTGCTATATATAATTATGAACCGATGTGGAACAAGTTTTGCATGGTTGTCAGAGACCATATACCAACATCATGCACCAATTTCAGCCGGATCGGATGAAATTTGCTTCTCTTTGAGGCTCCACAAGCCAAATCTGAGGGTCCGTTTATATGGGGGCTATACGTAAAAGTGGACCGATATGGCCCATTTGCAATACCATCCGACCTACATCAATAACAACTACTTGTGCCAAGTTTCAAGTCGATAGCTTGTTTCGTTCGGAAGTTAGCGTGATTTCAATAGACGGACGGACGGACAAGCTTAGATCGACTCAGAATTTCACCACGACCCAGAATATATATACTTTATGGGGTCTTAGAGCAATATTTCGATGTGTTACAAACGGAATGACAAAGTTAATATACCCCCCATCCTATGGTGGAGGGTATAATTAATTGGATCAATTAATTTCGTGATTGAATCAGAAAAAAATTTTTGTGTGTATATATCGTTAGCCGGATTTACACTCCTATGACCCCAGACGCCAAAGTTTTAGTTCGATTTACGTGAAACTTTGCCAAAGGATTATAACTAACATTATAAATATGCATACCGAATTTGATTGAAATCGGTTCATATTTAGATATAGCTCCCATATATAGCTTTCGCCTGATTTGCACTCTTGTGGCCCTAGCGCCCAAAGTTTTATTCCATGTTACGTAAAATTTTGCACAGAAATAAAATTAACATTATAAATATGAATACCGAATATGATTGAAATCGATTCAGATTTAGATATAGCTTCCATATATAACTTTCGTTCGATTTAGACTCGGTTTTTCTTGATTTTTTTCCTCCACCATTTAGAAGGCCCAATTTATTCCGAATTGCCTGAAGTTATAATACATGGGGCTTTAAGAAACGTGAATTAATATATGACATCTTGATAAAGTTCCTCTACACTTATACACTTTTGATCGAATCAGTTGCTTCTATTTATGGTAAATCCTTAAATTTGATCTCTTAAATCGTTTTACATACTTTAAGCCACGGTGAATTGTGGCCATCTTATGAATCCTTCCTTCTAGTGAGTACATTTGGTAGCTCTTTAATTACCATTCGTTGTTGTAAAGTTCCACCAACTACTAAAGGCAAATGAAAATATCGTCTTTAATAATCCATTGCATGCCCATATGCCACTTCATATTCTCACGTCAGTTTTACACAACGGATGCGTCAAGAAAACTCCTTTAGGCTAAAACACATGAGTGATTCATTGCCATTTGTACCACCATCATCTTTACGTAAGAAGTTGTGCAACCTCTATAAGCTAATCAAGCTAAACAAGTGATGGTTAAGCAATGATAATTTCTGTATTTAATAGGGAATATTGCGTCAACACTTTTGCCACTTTTTCATAAGGATACAGCCCTTGAGGCATCGTAAATATTTTGTTTTATGAGTGTCAAAAGTTGCGCCTACTTATGAGTTATTACATTTGTATTTATGTCAATTGTATTTAAGTCATTATTTAAATCCTTCCATTATGATTTGGCCGTACATGTCAGTATGAAAGATTATTAAAGGGAGAAATTTTGATCAATATCAATAATGTGCAATATCCTAGTACAAATATTGTTTCCGGGCAACGTCCACTTAACTAAAAATACTTATTATAAGGTGGCTGATACATGTTGCAATTAATTTCAGGTTGCTATCATTTCTAAACCGCTAGTCTGCACTGAAAAAAATATTTACCTGATATTAAAGATTATGCAACCTAAATTTGAGGATGCGCAATTTACAAAATATTAAGGACAAATTTCTTTAAAATAATGAAATTTTAATTAAAATAAAGATTATAATCTTTGCTTCAAAAATGTTTTCATTAAATTTAGGACACAAATTTTGTAAATTTGCGTCCCTCTTTAAAGTCGCATGTCTTTGACGTAAGGCAAATTTTCATTAAAATAACGAAAAACATTTTTGATTTAAAGAACTTGTCCTTGAATTAGCTGAAATATTGAATCTTTACATTTAAGATAAAAACGATTAAAATATAGGCTAAGACTTATTTTGAGGATTTAGCACCTTTGGTTTAAAGTTTTCTTTTTGAATTAAGAAAACATTTTATACTTTGAAGTATCCTTCATATTGGATTGCATTTTTAAACTGTCATTTGTTTGTACGTGAATAGCTATACTAATATACCTCGAAACGAAAATGAAAATTCGATAAATGAGATTTATATCCTAATTTTTTATTTTATTGATCCTATATTTAAAACCAGATATTTAGGTCACTAAAGTATCTTTATTTTAAAGAAGTCGCATCTTTGGCACGGAATCAAGACCAAAATCCTTACTGGAAGCTCAAAATCTTTGGATCCGAGTAAACTTTTTTTTTTTGAGTCTGACAGCTGACAGATTTATACCACTGGCAGTTAATTTTATTTTTTACAAGTTTATAAAGTCGTTAAGATAATGGTATTCAAACATTTTGATTGCTTTCGATTTGGTTAAAAAACAGATACTTCTGTTTCTGGTACCTTTGTTGTTTTCGTGTACTGGTAGTGTTACATCGCTCCCAAACCACTCCCAGAATTTTCTCAAACTTTTATTTCTATAGAAAATATTGTCAAAATTTTATTTCTATGGAAAACTGTCAACGTTTTATTTCTATAGAAAATTTTGTAAATTTTTTTGTTCTATAGAATATTTTGTCAAAGTTTTAATTCTATAGAAAATTTTGTGAAAATTTTATTTTTATATAAAATTTGGCCAAACTTTTATTTCTATAGAAAATTTTGTAAAAATTTTATTTCTATAGAAAATTTGGTCAAAATTTTATTTCTATAGAAAAATTTAGTCAGAATTTTATTTCTATAGAACATTTTGGCAAAATGTTATTTCTATGGAAAACTGTCAAAATTGTATTTCTGTGGAAAACTGTCAAACTTTTATTTCTATAGAAAATTTTATCAGAATTTTATTTCTATAGAAAATTTTGTCAAAATTTTATTTCTATAGAAAATTTTGTCAAAATTTTATTTCTACGAGTATAAGAAAATTTTGTCAAAATTTTATTTCTATGGAAATTTTGTCAAAATTTAATTTCTGTAGAAAATTTTGTCGAAATGCTATTTCTATAAAAAATGTTGTCAAAATTTTATTTCTACAGGAAATTTTGCCAAACTTTTATTTCTATAGAAAGTTTTATCAAAACTTTATTTCTATAGAAAATTTTGTCAAAATTTTATTTCTATAGAAAATTTTGTCAAAATTTTATTTCTATAGGAAATTTTGTTAAAATTTTATTTCTATTGCAAATTTTATCAAAATTTTATTTCTACAAGTATAGGAAATTTTGTCAAAATTTTATTTCTATGGAAATTTTGTCAAAATTTCATTTTTGTAGAAAATTTTGTGGAAATGCTATTTCTATAAAAAATGTTGCCAAAATTTTATTTCTACTCGAAATTTTGTCAAAATTTTGTTTCTATCGAAAATTTTGTCAAAATTTCATTTCTATAGAAAATTTTGTCAAAATTTTATTTCTATAGAAAATTTAGTCAATATTTTATTTCACAAAAATTTTATTTCTATAGACAATTTTTTCAAAATATTATTTCTGTAGGAATTTTTGTCAAAATTTTATTTCTATAGAAAATTTTATTATATCACCATAGTTAGCACAGCTTTTATGGACTAAAATACCTCTAGATTTCCAATTTCAACCAAATTGGAAATAAATTGCTATTTCCAGAATCCTAAGGCAAATCGGCAGATAGCTCTATATGGGGGCTATATAGCCCGTCTTCGAACTAGGCCTAGTTGCAGGCAAGAAACGAATCTGTGCCAAATTTCAAAACGATTGCGTTAAAGGTTATTGAATGCTACAACGTGATTACGCTACACCGAAATTATTCTCTTCGTTAATGTTACGAAGAATTCTTCATTAACTATTCTTCGTGAATTCTTTATTAAAACAGCGAAATGTTCATTCATTTTCGCAAATTTTACAAAAACCATTTTACGAATATAGGAAACGTCTACGAAATATTATACATTAACTTTTCTTCGTAAAAAGTTCGTAATTTTTGGTTTCATTAAAAGTACGTAACAATTTCTTAAAAAGTATTAAATATTTTCGTAAAAAGTACGAAACAATTTCATAAAAATAACGTTTTTATACCCTAAACCACATAGTGGTCAGGGTATAATAAGTTTGATTGGCCAAAAAGTGTGCCTACCAGAAATATTGATTTTAGACCCCATAAAATATATACCGATTGACTCAGAATCACCTCCTGAGTCGATCTAGCGCTTGGTGTCCGTCCGTCCTTCTGTCCATGTATTTGTTGTTCACAGGATGCCGATCGCAATTATTAACCGATTTTGAAGAAATTTGGTACAGGGAGTTTTTTGGCCACAAGGACGAACGCTATTGAATTTGGAAGAAATCGGATCAAATTTAGATATAGCTCCCATATATATGTATCGCCCGATTTCGACAAATGGGGTCACGTTGCACTTTTTTACGAACCGATCGTCGTCAAATTTAGCACAAAATAATCTTCTGCATCACCCTTTAAGTCTGCAAAATTTCATAGATTTTTGATTTAGATATAGCTCCCATATATATGTATCGCCCTATTTTGCCAAATTAGGTCATAAAACCCTTATTTATCAACCGATCTTACTCAAATTTGGCTAAATGTAATCTTCTATAGCACTAACTATATGTGCAAAAAATCATCGTAATCGGTTCAGATTTAGCTATAGCTCCCATATATATGTACCGCCCGATTTTTCCAAATTTGGGCTAAAAACCCTTATTTATCAACCGATCTTACTCAAAGTTAGCTAAATGTAATCTTCGCTAGCACTAACTATATGTGCAAAAAATCATCGAAATCGGTTCATATTTAGCTATAGCTCTCATATATATGTACCGCCCGATTTTTCCAAATTTGGGCTCAAAACCCTTATTTATCAACCGATCTTACTCAAAGTTAGCTAAATGTAATCTTCTATAGCACTAACTATATGTGCAAAAAATCATCGAAATCGGTTCAGATTTAGCTATAGCTCTCATATGTACCGCCCGATTTTTCCAAATTTGGGCTCAAAACCCTTATTTATCAACCGATCCTACTCAAAGTTAGCTAAATGTAATCTTCGATAGCACTAACTATATGTGCAAAAAATCATCGAAATCGGTTCAGATTTAGCTATAGCTCCCATATATATGTACCACCGATTTTTCTAAATTTGGCCATAGAACCCTTATTTATTAACCGATCTTACTCAAAGTTGGCTAGATCCATTCCTCTATAGTACTAACGGTATGTGCAAAGTTTCATCGAAATCGTTTCAGATGTAGGTATAGCTCCCATATATGTATCACCCGGTTTTGAAAAATTCGCCCCTAATAACCTTATGTTTGTCATAGCGGCCTCATTTCTTAACTGATCTTACAAAATATTATGCAAATTGGTTCAGATTTAGATATAGCTTCCATATATATGCATTGCTCGATTTTCCCAAATTTGGCCATAATACTCTTATTTATTAACCAATGTTACTCAAGTTTCAAATTTTGATGTACTAGCCGATCGTACATAGGAATATTGCTCGATTTTTACAAATTTGGATTTATTACCCATACTAATTGAGCGATTTTCTCTTTTTATACCCTGCGCCACACTGTGGAACAGGGTATTATAAATTAGTGCATATGTTTGCAACACCCAGAAGGAGACGAGATAGACACATGGTTTCTTTGACAAAAATGCTTAGGGTGGGTTCCTGAGTCGATATAGCCATGTCCGTCTGTCCGTGAACACATTTTTGTAACCAAGGGATAAGGTAGTAATTTAAGGCCAATCGACTTCGAATTTGGCACAAGTATGTGTTTTGGGTCAAAATAGAACCCTATTGATTTTGGAAGAAATCGGTTCAGATTTAGATATAGCTCCCATATATATCTTTCGCCCGATATGCACTTATACGGCCCTAGAAGTCTGAGTATTACCCCAATTTGGTTGAAATTTTGCACAGGGAGTACAATTAGTAGTATAGTTAAATGTGCAAAATTTTATTGAAATCGGTTCAGATTTAGATATAGCTCCCTAATACGGTCCCAGAAGCCAGAGTTTTCCTCCAATTTGGTTGATTTTGCACAGGGAGTAGAATTAGAATTATAGCTATGCGTGCCAAATTTGATTGAAATCGGTTCAGATTTAGATATAGCTCCCATATATAGCTTTCGCCCGATTTACACTCATATGACCACAGAGGCCAATTTTTTCCTACGATTTAGTTGAAATTTTGCACAGGGAGTAGAATTAACATTGTAGTTATGCGTGCCAAATTTGGTTGAAATCGGTTCAGATTTAGATATAGCTCCAATATATAGTTTACGCCCGATTTACACTCATATGACCACAGAGGCCAATTTTTAACTCCGATTTAGTTGAAATTTTGCACAGGGAGTAGAATTAGCATTGTTGCTATGCGTGCCAAATTTGGTTGAAATCGGTTCAGATTTAGATATAGCTCCCATATATATGTTTTTCTGATTTCGACAAAAATGGTCAAAATACCAACATTTCCCTTGTAAAATCGCCACTGCTTAGTCGAAAAGCTGTAAAAATGACTCTAATTTTCCTAAACTTCTATTACATATATATTGAGCGATAAATTATGTGGTGCAGGGTATAATATAGTCGGCCCCACCCGACTTAAGACTTTCCTTACTTGTTTAATAATAGACTCAATATTAGTGGCATACTAACTCTGTAGGTTCAGAATCAACTATAGCTCCTTATATCAGAAACTTTTGTTCAGATTGTGATAAAACTCCCATAACCATGTACCTTTAATGTTCTTAAATATGGAAATGCGGTTTATCTCTCAAACCCATAACATTGATACCCTACAAACAATGTTTACTAATTCAGTGGTTTAGGGTATCATATAGTCGGCCCCGCCCGACTTTCTACTTTACTTACTTGTTTCTTAGAAACTACGAAAAATTTGGAAGAACTTTTCTTCGTAAAAAGAACGTAATATTCGTACTTTTAATGAAAAGTTTCTTTGGTTGTAAAACTATGACAAATTTCGTACTTTTAACGAAAATTTTCATTCTTTTTACGAAGAAAATTTTTTTCGGTGAAGCAGACAGACAGATGGACGTAATTTACCAAAATTGTGAGAAAATTTTACTGAACAAAACATCTTATTTTGCAAAATTTTATTTCTGTAGAAAATTTTGTCCAAGTATTATATCTATCGAAATTTTTGTCAAAATTTTATTTCTATAGAAAATTTTATCATAATATATGGGCTTCAGAAGAAACCGTAATAGACCCATCTTTTAGTATACCGATCTTCTTAGAATTAAATTCTGAGTCGATTTAGCGATGTCCGTCTGTCTGTGAACGAGATTAGAGAAATAGAACTGGCTTCATCGCCATGATAATTCACCACCTCTCACCTTCTTGTTCGAATAGCTGTGTGAATTATCGCACTGTCCACATAATTCACCTGAGTTATGGTAACATTAAATAGCACTTCAAAAAAGAAAACTTATACTGGTCAGAAATTGCATTTTTAAATATGCGTAATTACAGTATTTAGTCTATGTCATGAGCATACAAACACTGTTTTGTATTTATATATATTGTATGGCCCAAAATCCATTTTTTGGTATGAAATGTGGATGTGAAGAAAATGTAGCGTGTGCACGTTTTAATAATAAAACGAAACAAAAAACCCCCCAAAATATAAAAATGGAAATATTCAAATCTAATCTCAATTAAATTACTGTAAGACCCCTGAATACATTAGCTGCCTAATACGCTTTTAATGAATATGTGACTGGCTTAGATTTTTTTATTACAATTGTTCTGAAACAATTTCCCCCATCCTATCTTTAGCATTTTATGATTTAGCCGTATGTTGTGCTTTGAATTTAATTAGATAGGATTATAAAAAAAAAAAAAAACAACAATCGTTGTGTCACAAGAAAAAGAGGTGAAATGAAGAAATTATATTTATTTCAATTCAAAGTATTTTAGTCATAAAAACTAGTGGCGTGTGAAAATAGTTAAGTGCAATTTAATTGAAATCATGACTTCCATTGACATTTTTATGTAAATGAATGGTTGAAGTTTATTCGAGTGACGTTTATGAAATTTTCATTTGAGCAAACAAACAAACAAAACAATATGATAATAACAAGTAAATGTTCATTAGAGTCGAATCTGGATATCCAACACAATGGATCCGACACAAGAAATTTTTCCAGAGACTCATAAGTGGAATGCAGAAATTAAGTCTAAATTTTATTTCTACAAAAACTATTGTCCAAATTTTGTTCCTATAAAAATTAGTAAAACATTTTTTTTCATAGAAAAATTTTACAAACTTTTATTTCGATGTTTTTTTTGCAAAATTTTATTTCTGTAGAAAAATTTCTTAAATTCATAAATATAGTCGCCATAAAAACCGATACCAAGATTTCGCTTCCCAGCAAAAAAATTTGGAAGTTCTTCCAAAGGCACAACTTTAAAAGCACTTCCAGAAGATGTGCTCCCAATGATGTTCTGTATTTTAATTACACAGGAAGTTCTTTTTGTTCAATTTTTTATAACAAGCTTTTTTCATACTTTTAATGAGTAATTTTAACTTTTTTGATTCAAATATGTTAAAAATAGAGTAAGAATTCATAAAATGGTACAAATTATTTAAATTTTGTCAAAAAAAAAATGCTAAATCCGATCTGAAAAATTGTGAATTTTTGAAAATATTTGAGGTCAAACGTTTCAGACAAGCGTTAGAATCCATTAAAAATTATAAAAAATTATAAAAATTATTTATTTGACAAAATATCACAGAATTTTTTAATTAACATCCAAAACCTTGAATTCGGATCACACCAAAAGAAGTGATGCAAATTCAGTGCAACGGCTGTTGAAATAGAGGACTTCCGTCCTATGACAAGCCCATGTTAAATTCATCGCTTCTGCGTCAATTTTGCACCACTTCCGCATCCAAAAATAACATTTTCAATACTTTTTTGGCGGCGCTTTTTTTGCTGGTTTGCGGATGCTCTGGGAGGAGCAAACTTCACCCGATCTGGTTGTTTTTTTGCACGTTATGTTAGTATTTGGTCTCAACCATGCAACAATTTGGCCATATCGGTCGTTATTATATATAGCCCCATATAAACCGATCCACAGATTTGGCTTTCGGAGCCTACACTGAAAAAAATATTTACGTGATATTAAAGAATACGCAACCTCATTTTTAGGATGGGTAATTTACACACTACTATGGACAAATTTCTTTAAAATTATGAAATTTTAATTATAAGAAAGTTTATAATCTTTTTCCTTAAATTTTTTTTTCATTAAATTTAGGACACATATTTTGAAAATTTGTATCCTTTCGTTAAAGTTGAATGTCTTTAAACTAATGCAAATTTTCCTTAAAGTAAGGAAACACATTTTTGATTTAAAGAACTCGTCCTTAAATTAACTGAAATATTGAATCTTTAGATTTCAAATATTGGCTAAGACTTATTTTGAGGATTTAGCGTCTTTGGTTTAAAGTTTTTTTGGACTTAAAAAAATTCGATAAATGATTCTAACTCGAGATATAATTTGTTTAATGAAAAAAGAGCGAAAAACTAAAATAACGGGATATCTCAAAAACTGTTCCATAAAAAAAATTAAAAATTTTTTTTTGCGAATTCAGCAGATCAAAATACATAAGAGAAGTCGCATCTCATCAAATGTACATGAAAGAAAATTTATTTTGTAAACTAGTGTTATTATATATATAGCCCCTCTTGAAGGAGCTTAATTCATCCGATCTGGTTGAAATTTGGTGAGTGGTGTTAGTATATGGTCTCTAACAGCCATGCAAAAATTAACCCATATCGGTCAATAACTATATATAGCCCCCATATAAACTTATCACCAGATTTGTCCTCCGGAGCCTCTGGGGGGTAAAATTCATCCGATCCGGTTGAAAATGATACGTGGTGTTAGTATGTGGTCTCTAACAACCATGCAAAAATTAATCTACAATCACACAAAAATTGGTTCATATTGGTTCACAATTTTATATAACCCCATTTCAATTTCTGATCTCTAAGTACCGCGCAAAAGTTCATATAGTTTCGCAATTATTTGTAGACTCCTCTATATACGGAGAGGCACTGTGCAGATTTTAAAATAATGTCGGGTATGTCAACTCCAAAGCATAGGACTCCGGCGAGGTATGGCCTACAAAATTTAGCACATCGACCATATAGTAGTTGAATTGAGTTCAAATCGGGATACTGTATAATAGTACAATTTGTATAGAATGACAATAATTATCATAATTGATATTAAAAATTTTCCATTCCTCTTGTAATTACACTGAAAAAAAAAAAATAAACCTGAATGGATGCGCGATTTACAAAATATTTAGGACAAACTTCTTTAAAACGATGAAATTTTAATTAAACTAAAGTTTATAATCTTTGCTTAATTTTTTTGTATTAAATTTAGGACACAAATTTTGAAAATGTTCGTTCCTCTGTTAAAGTGGTATGTCTTTGAACTAAGGCAAATATCCCTTAAAATAAAGAAACGCCGTTTTGAGTTACAGAAATCGTCCTTAAATTAACGGAAGTATTCAATCTTTAGGTTTAAGATAAAAACGTTTCAAATATAAGCTAAGACTTAGTTTGACGATTTAAAATCTATCGTTTATTTTTATTTATTTATTTTTTTTTTAATTAACCCTTTCACTACCGATGTCCACTTAGAAGGACATTCGAAAAAGACAACAAATTCTATTTTCCCAATTAGTTTCGATTTATTTCTCGATGTTATTTTAAAGCACACACTGAAAAAAAGCATACTCGGTTCCAAAGATTTTGTCTTTACTTTAAAAAATTTGGTATTGATTCCGAGCCGAAGAAGCGGAGAATACAAGTAAGGATACTTTTAAGACACAATTCTCTTTTAAAATCGGGTTTTGTGTACTTGCTTCTAGGAAGCAAATTTTAATTTTTCGCTTTTTCAGCTTTTTTTCTTCATTTGCTATCAAAGTCCTTTAAAAACAAGTTAACGACAACTTTATTTTCCAAGTTAAGACTTGACTTCCAGTAGAAATTATGCCATTTTTCAAGTAAAAACGTCTTTAAAATAAAGTGTTGAAAAACATGTCTTATATTTGAACGATTTTTTGCTTTGTAGTCAAGATGCAAAAAGACAACAAATTTAAAGACAATTTCATTAAATTTAAAGATTTTTTCTAAATTATTAAAGTCAAGTTGACCTTAGCCCAAACATTTTTTCTTTCATGTTATGATATCCATTTTTAAATCAAATCACTTAATTATAAGGACAATAGGACTTCATTGAAAAGTTTATCGACCTTTTGTCAAGGAAAAAAACGTTATACTAGAGAAATGCGTCTTCTATGCTAAGCAAAATTTGCATTCGTATTTTAAAGATATGAAATCTTTGACCTCACGACAATATTTTTTTCAGTGCAGGCTTTAATCTAAATAAGCTCTAAATACTTTCCATATTGGTGAGCACTAAAATACATATTTATAAGTTCTTTAACAATAATTGAAAAATACGAAAATTTGAGACAAATTTTCTACTATATGTTTCTAGTAAATGGACATTCATACAAAAACTATAGCCGATACTTCTTCGGGTTCTTTTTTGTATTTTTTCCCACACTTTGAAAGATATTATAGGCCAAATAGCGCTTATTTTCGTAAGACCATTTGGTCATAATTCAAGAATCAAATTTTCAGAACAAGTCCATATAGCTCTTGAAGTAATTGAGGTAGGTTCTCAAAATTACAATTTTTGTTCTACATGCTGTTAGTACAAGTAGAAACAAAAAAAATTTAAGTTTTTAACATTAGGTTTATTTCGGTAGTGAAAGGGTTAAGGCATTTGTTTGCACGTGAATTGCTTTATTAATATACCGCGAAAAGAGAATGAAATAAATAATAACTGTATCCTAATTTTTATTTTATTGATTCCCTATTTAAATCCAGATAGGTCGCCAAATTTTTTTTATTTTTAAAACGTCGTATCTTTGGTTCGGAATCAATACCAAAATCCTAAAGGTAAGGTCAAAATATTTCGATCCAAGTAAACTTTTTTTGAGTGTAGCATAGCACACCATATATCATCCATCTGGAGCAAGGGAAGCCCCTAATTCATTCACTTTGAGGGGACACCGAACTAATTTGACCCACTGAAAATAGGCTTTAACATTTATGAAATATTTTAGCGATTATTGATTCATACCTTGAAGCTATACCAAGTGCACACTATACAACTTCAAGTATTATCACGATTCTGTGAAATAGAAAATCCAATCTGATTTCGCATAAAAATCCTCCAATACTCGTAACTTTAAATTTTATTGTCGAACATTTATGCCTTAAGTTCTATTCGTCTGAGAGAGCCATAACTTAAAAATTTTATTGCAAATTCTCTAAAAAGTAATAAATTCTGATAACACGATGTAGAAAAAGTTTAATCAATTTCATTTCATATCACTATTTTCCCATTTTCAATTTGAACAGGAACATATTTTGTGATCCCTTATGATTTTCCTTCCAAAAATTGATTGGGTGTGCCAAAGTGAATGCGGTCGGTCGCTGTTTCTAGGGATGCAGCAAATGGAAAAGTTTCAGTCACGTTTCCACTTCATATTCTTGTTTGTATTAGAGAAACGTGTTTGTATCAGTACGTGTTTCAATACCATATGAGTATGTACATACACACACAGACGCATATGTATGTATTTGAGAAGAGATTATTTTAGTATTTTCTCTGTATTCTGTTACAAAGTTTAAGGATTTAGTTTCTCCCCATCTAATACTATCATCATTGAGAGATCCTCATTTATACTTTGTTTGTGTATTGATGAAACCGTCAGTGGCTAAGGGTCATTGCATTCATCAAAGTCGCTTATTTGAAAATAAAATATAGAAGAAACAACATTTGGAGATTGAGCTAAAAAAGATACTGCGAAGAACAAGTTGTTCGAATATTGTTTTACTTTATAAGGTGTTAGATATTTTTCACCCCTAAAAGGCCCCAAACGAATGTTACCCCTAGAAACCCCCCAGACGTAGAAAAAACCCCAACCTGGCAACACTGACCGAATCACACCATATTCGGCACACTTATTTATGCATCCAAAATACCTCTAAATTTTGAAATTCAGGCACTCGGAGAAATATTCGGATGTCTAGACGCGCAAGACGCCAAATCGGGGGTCAGTTTATAGGGGTGTTATATCAAAATCTGCCAGCAGACAAAACACGAGTTTATGCAAAATTTCAGCAAGATAGATTCATTATGGTTATGTCGTCTTAGAATTTCTCCCTGATCAAGAATAATTTATGTAGTCGGAAATCGATATTTCGATGCCACCATATACCACCATCCAACGGTGTACTATGGGCGGAAATTGAAAATTTGCGGCAAAAATTATTTACAATCAATATAGTATCGCCAAACATAGTATATCGATATATCTTATCAAAATCAAATGTTACCAACAAAAAGGGAGTCAATCCCCCTTATTCCAGGCGCGTTACTATAGAGGGGTCGAAATTGTAATTCCACTTGGAGTACTATAGAATAGATGGAGTTTAATTTATACTTGCTTATTATACCCTCCACAATAGGATGGAGGGTATATTAACTTTGTCATTCCGTTTGTAACACATCGAAATATTGATCTAAGACCCCATAAAGTATATATATTCTTGGTCGTGGTGAAATTCTGAGTCGATCTGAGCATGTCCGTCCGTCCGTCCGTCTGTTGAAATCACGCTAACTTCTGAACGAAACAAGCTGTCGACTTGGAACTTGGCACAAGTAGTTGCTACTGATGTAGGTCGGATGGTATTGCAAATGGGCCATATCGGTCCACTTTTACGTATAGCCCCCATATAAACGGACGCCCCAATTTGGCTTGCGGAACCTCTAAGAGAAGCAAATTTCATCCGATCCGGCTGATATTTGGTACATGCTGTTAGTATATGATCTCTAACAACCGTGCAAAAATTAGTCCACATCGGTGCATAATTATATATAGCCCCCATATAAACCGATCCCCCGATTTGGCTTGCGAGGCCTCTAAGGAAGCAAATTTCATCCGATCCGGCTGAAATTTGGTACATGATGTTAGTATATGGTCTCTAATGACCATGCAAGAATTGGTCCACATCGGTGCATAATTATATCTAGCCCCCATATAAACCGATCCCCCGATTTGGCTTGCAGAGCCTCTAAGAGAAATAAGTTTCATCCGATCCGGCTGAAATTTGGTACATGATGTTAGTATATGGTCTCTAATGACCATACAAAAATTGGTCCATATCGGTCCATAATTATATATAGCCCCATATAAAACGATCACCAGATTTGACCTCCGGAGCCTCTTGGAAGACCAAAATTCATCTGATTCAGTTCAAATTTGGTACGTGGTGTTAATATATGGCTTCAAACACCCATGCAAAAATTGGTCGATATCGGTCCATAATTATATATAGGCCCCATATAAACCGATCCCCATATTTGACCTCCGGAGCATCTTAGAAGAGCAAAATTCTTCCCATTCGGTTGTAAATTTGGTACGTGATGTTAGTATATGGTATCCAACAACCATGCAGGACTGGTTCCTATCAGTCCATAATTATATATAGCTCCCATATAAACCGATCGCCAGATTTGACCTCCGGTGCCTTTTGGAGAAGCAAAATTCATCCGATCTGGTTGAAATTTGGTACGTGGTTGTAGTATATGATATTAACAACCATGCCAAAAGTGGTCCATATCAGTCCATAATTCCATTTCCATTTATAGCCCCCATATACACCGATCCCGAGATTTGGTTTTGGAGCCTCTTGGAGGAGCAGATTTCATCCGAGTGAGTGGAAATTTGTGGATGACAGTCTTTCGTAGAAGTTTCTACGCAATCCATGGTGGAGGGTACATAAGATTCGGCCTGGCCGAACTTACGGCCGTATATACTTGTTTTCCTTATTAAGAAAGCGTATTATCCCCAGAACTTGATGTGAATAGTATAAACCAGTAGGCATTTTATTAAATTAATTTTATTAATTAATATTAAACAAATATTAACCACCAAAATCACTTTCTTCGGTATCTAACTCTAATTCCGTCCGTCTGTGTTTGTTGTCCGCAGGATACCGATCGCAATTATTACGCGATTTTGATAAAATTTGGTACAACATGTTATCTTGGTCAAAGAACAAACACTGTTGAATTTGGAAAAAATTGGATCAAAGTTAGATATAGCCCCCATATACATGTATCGCCCAATTTCGACAAATGAGACCATACTGCGCTTATTTGCTACCCGATTGTCTTCGAATTTAACACAAAGTAATTTTTTATAGTACCCTTAAAGTGTGCAAAATTTCATCAAATTCAGTTCAGATTTAGATATAGCTCCCATATAAATGTATGGCCCGATTTTCCCAAATTTGGCTATAAAACCCTTACATTTATTTTAGTATGGGCAAGGTTGGGCAGACAAACTTTACACTGAAAAAAATATTGTCGTGAGGTCAAAGATTTCATGTTTTTAAAATACGAATGCAAATTTTGCTTAGCATAGAAGACGCATTTCTCTAATACAAAGTGTTTTTCCTTGTCCAAAGTCGATAAACTTTTCAATGAAGTCGTATTGTCCTTATAATTAAGTGATGTGACTTAAAAATGGGTGTCATAACATGAAAGAAAAAATGTTTGGGCTAAGGTCAACTTGACTTTAATAATTCAGAAAAATTCTTTAAATTTAGTGAAATTGTCTTTAAATTTGTTGTCTTTTTGCATCTTGACTACAAAGCAAAAAATCGTTCAAATATAGGACATGTTTTTCAAAACTTTATTTTAAAGAAGTTTTTTTTACTTGAAACATAGCATAATGTCTACAGGAAGTCGAGTCTTAATTTGGAAAAAAAAGTTGCCGTTAACTTGTTTTTAAAGGACTTTGATATCATATGAAGAAAAAAAAAAAAGCTGAAACAGCGAAGAATTAAAATTTGCTTCCTAGAAGCAAGTACACAAAACCCAAATTTAAAAGAGAGTTGTGTCTTAAAGGTATCTTTACTTGTATTCTCCGCTTCTTTGGCTCGGAATCAATACCAATATTTTTAATGTAAAGACAAAAATTTTTGGAACCTGGCATGTTTTTTTTTTCAGTGTACAGTACGTAAAAATATACTTTCTCTTTTCATTAACATTCGTTCTAGTGCTATTTCTCGCAAATATACGTACATATGTACTAAAATTTTCACATATAAACAGCACTTTTGAATCTACAAATTCAAGTTCAAAAACAAATATATTATCTAAAGTGTTTACAACATTTTGAACTACTAAACCTCCTCTTAGAATCTACATTTAAAAGTTTTCTTTATTCACTTTTATTGCGAAAAAAAATTGAGGACGAACTTTTCCAATTTTTGCTCTCCTTGCACGCAACTTGCATAAATTTATGTAAACATTGGCAGCCTTTTTCTCCTGGACAGGGTTGCCAAGTTTTAAATTAACTTTCGATTTATACTTTCCAAGATGTTCTATAGTAATTTCAATTGGAACATCCAATAATTTTTCATTTTGAAAATTTATTTTTTGCCGCTATTTTGCGATATCCGCCCATAGTGCGGTGGAGGGCATAATTATGGTACGAACCTGAGCTCATTTACCCAAGTGGATTCATTAATTAATCATTTAAAAATCGACAAAAACGTTCAAGCAATTGAGATAAAGAATACTCCTGATGGATATTCAAGATGTAAGATCTAAATATCGATATATCTGGAATCTATATATTGAAAATGTGTTCGCTATTTGATTCAGACACTTAGTGTAATCGAATTTGTACATCTATTTCTTTAAGCTACAACAATATTAAGCATTTTTAAAATTGTTTGGGAAAATCGGAGTCCAGCTATATTTATTCGATTTTCATCCGAATATTTAGACGTAAATTAGGAAACATTTATTTGAAAATCGAATAGTTACAGCCCTTCACCTTGTCCATTCCCCTACGGTTAACTTGAAATCATGTCCTTCATTAAATAAATAATATGTTTTCTCTGTGACAAGTTTATTAACTTTAAACCGCTAAGGAGGTTTCCTTGCACGTTGTGCTAATATTTATGGAACATTTCAAGCGTTGTATGATGCATAGTCTAGGAAAAGCCTAGAGAAAATGAAGAAAATCTCAAGGAAAATAAAATGTAACTGCTATTTTTGCCCTAAGGCAGCCTTTTTGTTATCAGTAGACTGGCGATACCCACTCAAAGTCTGTGGATGAAAATTTTATGGAAAGGGTGACATCGCGACAAAAATGGGAAAACAGGAAACTGTGAAGGGCTAATGGTGGCATTCGAGAAGTTTTTCGGAGTAAGGGGTTTATTATCATTTTGCATAAATATTTTTGGTTTAACTTTTACGCGTTTCTCAACTCGCCCTCGCCAACTGCTTCTTTTGTGGTTTGTCCCCCTTTGGTGTATTTGGAGTACAAAGTAAAAGTTTTCGGTAATTCATACTTGGCTTTTGCCATTTTTATTTGTCTGTGTCAACACCAGTTACTTTGATGTTGGGTGGGTAGGTGGTGTGTAGGTAACCCCTTAATTTGACTTTATAGGTTAGTCATTCATTTGCTCCTTTGCGTTTTCTGCTTCCTTTTGACATCTTTACTTTGGAGCACTCACTTGAAATTCCCCCGAGGACAACCAAGAGACTGCTTGTGAGTATAGTTGTGTGCGTGCGCCTGTGTTTGCTTGTGGTAAGACATAAATCCGTAGAAGGGTATTTTTTCCTCCCCTCCCCATCAGTTAGTTTAAAGTCGTATTACAGTGTAAACATGTATTATGATCGTGATCTTATTGCATTTATGCGCGAACATTTTGTGGCCAGAATTTTGATGGAGTTTCACAGATTCCTAGCCATCGTTTCCCACAGATGAGTAACTTTTCGAAAAGTTTTCTCTTCAAGGGTAAAGTTAGACCACAAAATCTTTTACAAATATTTTATTAAGTGAGCTGTATATGCAGTCCTTGAAGGCAGCCATGCGAACAAGATATATTTATTGTTTTTGTGATTTAGAAAAGAGTGAGAGAGAATAAGAGAGCTTCAATATCGTTGTATTGGTATATATGTTCATATTTGAAAGATAACAATTATCTATAATTTTGGGGTATATTAAGGTATTTTTAATATATTTTAAATGTAGAGCTGTCTTTGTACATGTACTGAAAAAAAGCATGCCGGTTGCAAAGATTTTGTCTTTACTTTAAAAATTTTGGTATTGATTCCGAACCAAAGAAGCAGAGAATACAAGTAAGGATACTTTTAAGACACAATTCTCTTTTAAATTTGGGTTTTGTGTACTTGCTTCTAGGAAGCAAATTTTAATTTTTCGCTTTCTCATCTTTTTTTTTCTTCATATGCTATAAAAGTCCTTTAAAAACGAGTTAACGACAACTTTAGTTTCCAAATTAAGACTCGACTTCTAGTAGAAATTATGCTATGTTTCAAGTAAAAAACTTCTTTAAAATAATGTTTTGAAAAACATGTCCTATTTTTGAACGATTTTTTGCTTTGTAGTCAAGATGCAAAAAGACAATTTCATTAATTTTAAAGAATTTTTCTGAATTTTTAAAGTCAAGTTGACCTTACCCCATAAATTTTTTCTTTCATGTTATGATACCCATTTTTAAGTCAAATCAGTTAATTATACGACTTCATTGAAAAGTTTATCGACGTTTGGATAAAGAAAAAACTTTATATTATGCGAAGCAAAATTTGCATTCGTATTTTAAGGGCATGAAATCTTTGGTCTCATGACAATATTTTTTTCAGTGTGTACTGAAAAAAAAGCATGCCCCGTTCCAAAGAATTTGTCTTTACTTTAACAATTTTGTTATTGATTCCGAGCCAAAGAAGCGGAAAATACAAGCAAGGATACTTTTAAGACACAATTTTCTTTTAAATTTGGGTACTTGCTTCTAGGAAGCAAATTTTAATTTTTCGTGTTTTCAGCTTTTTTTTATTCATATGCTATCAAAGTCCTTTAAACACGAGTTAAAGACAACTTTATTTTCCAAATTCAGACTCGACTTCCAGTAGAAATTATACTATATTTCAAGCAAAAACGTCTTTAAAATAAGTTGTTGAAAAACATGTCCTATTTTTGAACGATTTGTTGCTTTGTTGTCAAGATGCAAAAAGACAACAAATTTAAAGACAATTTCAATAATTTTAAAGAATTTTTATGAATTATTAAAGTCAAGTTGACCTTAGTCCAAATTTTTTTTCTTTCGTATTATGATACCCATATTCAAGTCAAATCACTTAATTATAAGGACAATACGACTTCATTGAAAAGTTTATCGACTTTTGGACAAGGAAAGAATCTCCATATTAGAGAAATGCGTCTTCTATACTAAGCAAAATTTGCATTCATATTTTAAGGAAATGAAATCTTTGACCTCACGACAATATTTTTTTCAGTGGAGGTAGCGCCTTATAACCATACCTTTAGGCGATTTCTAATTAATTAAAATGTCTAAATGCATGCCACATCAAAGCAGGTTTGGCTTTGAACGGGATCCCGGGAAATGCGAAAAAAATTCCCGCTTTCTCGGGAATAGAAAAAGTCCGGGAAAAAGAAAACCCTTTATTTAATACAACAAACATAATCTCATAGAATTCGGTCACAATTTTAATACGTAAGAATTTTTTTCTGTTAGTATCTTAGAAGATACTGTGCGCAGTTCTCCATTAATAGTTTTATTAAATGAAAAATATTTAAATAATATTGAAATTAAAAAAAAAATAATTGAACATTTTATTCTGAAATAACAGGTTGGCTCATAAGTCCCTGGTCTGACACATAGATGGCGTCGCTAGTATTAAATGCATATTATTTTTATATAGTACCAACCTTCAAATGATTCGTGTCAAAATTTGTCGTTTGTAAGTCAATTAGTTTGTGAGATAGAGCGTCTTTTGTGAAGCAAATTTTGTTATTGTAAAAAAAATGGAAAAAAAAAGGAATTTCGTGTTTTGATAAAATACTGTTTTCTGAAGGGAAAAAATACGGTGGAAGCAAAAACTTGGCTTGATAATGAGTTTCCGGACTCTGCCCCAGGGAAATCAACAAAATTCAAGCGTGGTGAAATGAGCACGGAGGACGGTGAACGCAGTGCACGCCCGAAAGAGGTGGTTACCGACGAAAACATCAAAAAAATCCACAAAATGATTTTGAATAACCGTCAAATGAAGTTGATCGAGATAGCAGAGGCCTTAAAGATATCAAAGGAACGTGTTGATCATATCATTCATCAATATTCGGATATGCAGAAGCTCTGTGCAAAGTGGGTACCGCGCGAGCTCACATTTGACCAAAAACAACATCGTGTTGATTATTCTGAGCGGTGTTTGCATCTGTTAACTCGTAAAACACCCGAGTTTTTCCGTCGATATGTGACAATGGATGAAACATGGCTCCAAAAATTTAGCTGCAATGAATAGGTGTTCGCCGAAACTGAGGCCTATTTTGAGGCAAAACCGAAGGAATACTACCAAAATGGTATCAAAAAATTAGAAGGTCGTTATAATCGTTGTATCGCTCTTGAAGGGAACTATATTGAATAATAAAAACGAATTTTGACAAAACAATGTGTTTTTTTTGTTAGACTGGGGACTTATCAGCCAACCTGTTACATTGAAACCTTTTAAACTTGAATATGATCACCCCAAACATTTTTTGAGAGCAAAATGTTATTTTTGGATGGTAAGCATGGAACATTTTTGTCGCTAAAATGTTCTTTTCTCCGCAAACATATTTTAGCAATACTTACTAAATTTGGTTAAATTCGGTTCAGATTTATATATATATATATATATATATATATATATATATATATATATATATATATATATATATATATATATATATATATATATATATATATATATATATATATATATATATATATATATATATATATATATATATATATATATATATATATATATATATATATATATATATATATATATATATATATATATATATATATATATATATATATATATATATATATATATATATATATATATATATATATATATATATATATATATATATATATATATATATATATATATATATATATATATATATATATATATATATATATATATATATATATATATATATATACCCAGTGGGAAATCTGTCTATCATGAATTTGTCTTCAATGATGTCTTTAAGAAAATATTGCACACAATTTGCTTTCTATAGACACTTTAATAGCCACATTCTTGTATGTTGTCTACAAACCATTTATTTGAAGACAATGTAATCGATGCACGGTGAAAATGTCATCATGGACATGTTCGCTGCCAGCGTCTTGCATAGCGTCTTGCATCGTTTTGATTTTTGAAAATAACGGCATTTAAAAAAAAAACACAAACATTTGGTTGTTGACTAGATAATATACGTGATGTAGAAATGTCATCAACGACATGTTCACTGCCAATGTCTTGCGTAGTGTCGTGGACAATACTTTTTTTCCTCTGAGCTAATGAAAGTTAACGGGATATAAAATAACAAAAAAACAGTTGAAGTAAAAATGAATCATTTAAGTTCTGACAGCTGAAGTGACAAGACGTGTATTGTTAATTTTGTGTGTGCCTTATTAGAAGTGAAGTTTTTTAAAGAAAAATCTGGTAAGTATTGCTTAGCTCTACCCAAAAATGACTTCCCGAAGAACTATACAACGTCATATTGCTCTGAAAAAGAAAAACATTTTACAAGTTCTAAAGAATATTAAAGAAATTGAATTGACAATTAATGAGAATGGCGACAGTCGTAATATTATTGCAGCTAAAAACTCAAACGACTGCCAAATCCAAATGGATGAAACTCTTGAGCGTGAAGATAGTTTAGAACCTCAAAGTAAACCGGAATTGGTAGACAGACTCAGTCGAATATTTAAAAAACATCGTGTCAGTAGAAGATTAGGGGATGATATACTGAGGGTAATGAGCGATGAGGGACTTCAAGTTCCAAGAACTACAAAAAGCCTTTTTAATAGGAGAAAGGGAGGCATAATAATTCGAACGGTAAATCCAGGGCAATACTATCATTTCGGTATTCAAAATCAACTATATAAGCTTGGCGACCGTCTTCTAGACGTTAATGTAATAGAGTTAATGATAGGAATAGACGGACTACCTCTATTTAAAAGCAGTCAGACTGGACTATGGCCGATATTAGGAAAAGTCCTGAATTTAAACGTTAATATAGTTTTCCCTATCGGAATATATTGTGGAGTTTCAAAGCCTGTTTCTATTAATTGTTTTCTTCATGACTTTAATAATAATTTAATGGAAATAAAGAGAAACGGATTTTCTTACAAAGGCCATAATGTATCAATTATTATTAAATGTTTTTCGTGTGACGCTCCTGCAAGAGCATTCGTTACGGGCTGCGTCGGTCACAATGCTTTTCATGGCTGCAGCATGTGTCTACAGATCGGTAAAAAGGTGGAAAGAGTGACGGTGTATTCAAGCTTAAGGGGCGTACCTAGAACTGACCAAATGTTTAAAGAGCGAAGTTCCAAAGAACATCACCTGAATTTTTTCCGCGAAAATACTCACGATTTAGAAGTACAGGGCATTGGAATGGTTTCTCAATTCCCACTTGACCCCATGCATCTTTTTGACTTAGGAGTTACGCGTAAAATGTTAAATTTAATAGTAAAAAATTTAAATTCCAATCAAATTTGTTCAATGACAAATTCTCTGTTATCATTAGTTGGATATATACCCATAGAATTTAATAGGAAACCAAGATCCATAGATCAACTTAATAGGTGGAAAGCGACCGAATTTAGGATGTTTGCTTTGTACACAGGCATAGTAATTCTTAAAAATCTTTTGACAGAAAATGAATACTATCACTTTCTGCTTTTGCATTGCTCCTACAGGCTACTTTGCTGTCCTTACAATTACAAAAGCAATTTAGATAATGCCCAATTGCTTTTAGACGACTTTGTCAAAATTTTCTCCGATATATACGGAGAAAAATACTTAACATACAATGTACATGGTTTACTGCATGTAAAGGAATGTGTAAATTCAATTGGGCTACTAACAACGTTTTCTGCCTATGATTTTGAAAACTATATGCAGTTGATAAAAAAAAGTGTGAAACAACCAGGGAAAATTTTAGAACAAATAAGAAATACTTTCGAGGATGATGATATTATTAATGAAAATAAACCTCTATCCTGTAATAAAAAGTGGGGGAAAATTATTAATATTAACGGAACACGCTGCTATGTTGCAAGTAAAATTCCCAATAATTTGGTTTTATTAAAAAATAAGGAGAATTCCGAATTCTTACGAATATATAAAATAACAAAAATTCGTAACAATATACGCGGAACAAATATTAAACCTCAATAATTTCTTCAATTTACCCATTCCATCAATGCAATTGGGCATTGCAATTGTAAATAATTTGGACGGACAAGACGAAATTAAAATGGACGAAAACGACATTAAATGTAAAATGATGTATTTACCCCACGACGACAATTTTGTTGTTATGCCACTTTTACATAATTGTGTGTAAATGCATAGAATCACACACGTCTGTCCGTTACTTTACTGTTTTGTTATTTTACTTTATTTTGTTTTATTATTTTACTTTAGATTTTTAAAATGGAACAGCTTTCGAAGGAAATTGCAGGAATAAAATCCGATATAAATAAAATTTTTCGACAGCAAGAAGAGATGGCAAAATTAATTGCAGAAAATAATATTTTGCTGCGACGAAACATCAATTTTTACGAATCAGCACAAACTTTATTTCCCATTGACTCTGACGAGGCGCTTAAAAAGTTGGATGCTGACCTACGTACCGATAGGCAAGCTGGAATAGTAAGTAAAACATAATTGAATACTGTTTATTTCATTTATAATATTTTTATTTTATTTTAGGTTTCTGTGATGAGAAAAATTTTATTGGGTAACTTAATGAATATTGATCGTATCATAGCCAAGAGCATAATAATGGAACATAATTATGATGGGACAAAGGAGAAGAAAAGCCTTAAATCGTATTCAAATATTATAAACGGATTATATGGTAGGTTTAGCAGTAATACTATTTTTTATAATAACTTCTAATTTCACATGTTTTTTATACTTTCAGAAGCGGTTAAATGTGATGGTCTTACATACGAAGCTTTCGTCGAAAAGTTGCGAACAGCTATAAGAAGAATAAAAAATACCAGCCACAAACAAAATTCCCGCAAACTAAAAGAAAATAATATTTAAGTAATTTTATATATAAATATAAATTTCGATTTTTAATGAATTGTTATTTTTATTTTAATTTCTGTAATCTAAAATTCATTTATGCTATTTTAATATTTTATTTTTCATATAAAATAACACTTAGTCTTTAATTTTAATTGTTTGTCATATAAAATAAAAACATATCCATTATTTTATAAATACGTGTTTCTTTGTAATTATAGAGGAATCTTTAAAGACAAAATGCAGGACAGTGTCGTTAATATTGTCATTAACGAAAACGAGGTAGACAGTGTCTACTACTAATTCTTCAACGAAAATGTAGAAGACAGTATCTCCCACTATGTCATTGACGAAAATCTAAAGGATGGAGTCTCTTATAGTTTCATCGACGAAACTGTAGAAGACAGTGTCTCCCACTTTATCGTTGACGACAATGTAGACGACAGTGTCTGCCACTTTATCATTGACGACAATGTAGACGACACTGTAAGCGATGTTGTCGTCAATGACATGATCGTTCACATTGTCGCTTAGAATTTCGTGCTGGAAATTTGCGACATTTGTATGAAAATGTCGTCAACGATTTGTGTGAAGTGTCCACAGTATGTCTTCAAGGATTTAAAACGGTCGTGCACGATTCGTTGAGGATGTCTTGCAGACAAACACCACTGGGTATATATATATATATATATATATATATATATATATATATATATATATATATATATATATATATATATATATATATATATATATATATATATATATATATATATATATATATATATATATATAAAATTCAATCTATGTTTGTTTATTTGTTTGTATGTTCCGAGTTGGCTCCGAAACGGCTGCACCGATTTAATTGAAACTTTCAGAGATCGTATGGGGCGTTCATGTGGTGAAAATAGGGTACCTTATTTTTTGACACCTGGTCGCGGAGGGGGACTCCCCTTTGTCGGATTTTTTGAAAATTGGACCAAAGTTGACCGATTTGCTTGAAATTTTCATTGAAGGTTGGGGTTGGCATCTAGACAAAGATCCGCTACTTTATATTTCGATATTTGGAGGCGGAGGGGGACCTTCCCTTTGTTCGCCTTTTTTTAAAGTAACACTACAGTGAAAAAACAAAAATTCTCTAAATTATCTGAGATTTACAGAGAACATGCGGTGAGGTTATGGAATTAATATGGGGTACCTGATGATTTTATATGTGGACGGGGAGGGGACCTCCCCCTTGCCGTACTTTTTGAAACTTGGAACAAAATTATGCGATTGGCTTGAAATTGTCATTGAATGTTGGGGTTGGCATCTAGAGAAAAATCCGCTACATTATTTTTCGATATTTGGTCGGGGAGGGGGACTACCCCTTTGCCCGACTTTTTTTAAAGTACAGTGAAAACAAAACTAAACTCTCTCGACTGAAATTTTGCAGAAAAAATGGGTGAGGTTATGAAATTTATATCAGGTTCCTGCTTTTTTAATAAAAATAAAAGGGCATAGGGAGACATCCGCTTCTCTTAAGTACATACAGAGAGTTACTTGAAATTTACAGAGGACTGGGGAGAGGTTACGATATTAATAGTTGATACCTGATTTTGTGATATTTGGACGGAAGAGAGGCCGCCCCTTTAGTCTTATAATTTGCTTGACATTTTCTGGGACTGCAAAAAAAAAAACAAAAATTCTTAAGTTTTCTTGAAATTTACAAAGGCAGTGGGGGAAGGTTATGGACGAACAGGCAACCTTCCTTGCCCCACACTTGAAGGAAAGTTTCAAAAATTTTCAGGCAAGGTTAGGGGTGCTATTCACTACGGGTTTTTGTCGATATTGTATCGGGGAAAGTGACGTCCCTTTAAAACAATAGAGCAAAATTTAAACATCTCCGATCTACTTGAAATTTAGAGGGAACGTGGGAGGAGGTGATTAAATTTATACATGGTTTTTAAATTAGTATATGATTTTTCGATATCTGGTTGGGGAAGGGGAAATTGAAATAAACTTTGTCGATTTACTTCGATAGAATTTATAGGGACCATTGAGTAGTTGCGAAATTAATATAGGGTACGTGATAGTCCGATATCAGGTCGGAGTGGAGCGAAGGTGGGGAGCGAAGGTGGGGAGAGGGTTCCCTTTTGTCCTTTTTTTTACATTGAAAGTAGAGTTGTTCGTAAATGGAAACTCGGTACATAATTTTATGATTTTTGCTTAGGCTTCTGCCAGAATTCTTTTTAGTAAAGAGCTTAAATTTACATGAAATTGGCAGCAGGGTGCATAATTTTCCAACATTTTAGCAAATGTTAATGTGGTAATATTGTTTACTACTTTTGCATTTTCCGATTTATTGGATGGGAAACAGTAATTCTTTGTATGTTATTATAATATAGTGCTTACTTTTTTTTAAGATATGTTGAGGAGAAGGTTACCTTTCCTTGACAAACCACACTTAAAATTCACAAGATATATAGAAGATTGCCCAACTACTTCAATACAGAACATTATTTAAAAAATTTGGAGGAAAGAGTACTCCCTCTCCCCGACAATTTTTAAGACGAACCGTTTTACATATGCATATCCGCCGTATTTGTACCTATAAACGAAAAAGCAAGTAGTCCGATTTTTTGAAAGAATTCAAATTTTTTCGAATTTTTTTTCAAAATTCGTTTTTACTATTTAACATAGTTCCCTTCAAGAGCGATACAACGATTATAACGACCTTCCAATTTTTTGATACCATTTTGGTAGTACTTCTTCGGTTTTGCCTCAAAACAGGCCCCAGTTTCGGCGATCACCTCTTCATCGCAGCCAAATTTTTTCCCTGCGAGGTCTGAGAACAAGAAAAAGTCGCTAGGGGCCAGATCTGGAGAATACGGTGGGTGGGAAGCAATTCGAAGCCCAATTCATGAATTTTTGCCATCGTTCTCAATGACTTGTGGCACGGTGCGTTGTCTTGGTGGAACAACACTTTTTTCTTCTTCATAGGGGCCATTTTGCCGCGATTTCGACCTTCAAACGCTCCACTAACGCCATATAATAGTTAAGATAATCGATAAAAATTATTCCATGCGCATCCCAAAAAACAGAGGCCATTACTTCGCCAGCGGACTTTTGAGTCTTTCCACGCTTCGGAGACGGTTCACCGGTCGCTGTCCACTCAGCCGACTGTCGATTGGACTCAGGAGTGTAGTGATAAAGCCATGTTTCATCCACTGTCACATATTGACAGAATAACTCGGGTGTATTACGAGTTAACAGCTGCAAACACCGCTCAGAATCATCAACACGTTGTTGTTTTTGGTCAAATGTGAGCTGACACGAATCGTTTGAAGGTTGGTACTATATAAAAATAATATGCATTTAATACTAGCGACGCTATCTATGTGTCAGGCCGGGGACTTATCAGCCAACCTGTTATTTGAAGCGTTTTTATCTTAAATATAAAGGTTCAATATTTCAGTTAATTTTGGAACAATTTCTTCAAATAAAAAATATGCTTCTTTACCTAAAGGAAAATTAGTCTTAGTTCAAAGACATGCGACTTTAAAATTTAAATTTACAAAATTTGTGTCCTAAATTTAATGAAAAACATTTTTTTGAAGCAAAGATTATAACTTTATTTAAATTAAAATTTCATTATTGTAAAGAAATTTGTCTTAAATATTTTGTAAATTTCGAATCCTACAACTCAGGTTGCGTAATCTTTAATATCAAGTAAATATTTTTTCAG
Organism: Haematobia irritans; assembly: GCF_050003625.1. NCBI lineage: Eukaryota > Metazoa > Arthropoda > Insecta > Diptera > Muscidae > Haematobia > Haematobia irritans. Next base: position 133,771,402 of record NC_134398.1, on the reverse strand, counting down.
TGTACCTAAATCGGAATATCGATTCCATGTCAATCATGCCAAAGGGGATTTAAAACTCGGCCCCGCAAAGCTTTTTTCATCATATAACTTCCCCTAGGAAGTTTCTTCGATATTGTGGCAAATATTTCTAAATGCAAAATTCTTCGCCACATAGTTCATGCCTACGATGACTGTATTCAAACAAATCCAACGGAATGCAATGAGATGGTGTTTATCCTAAATAATAGGAACATTGAGGATGCTGTTTCTGTCTGCAATTGGAAGAAGTAGGAAACAAATGGCCACAAAAAAAGTAGCAACGAAAGTAAATTGATGTTTAATTATTTCGCTGTACTCAAGAATTGACATTTGTCACCGGCACTTTAAAGTGATTTATGTCAGATGTGTTTCCACTTTCAAACCAAATGGCAGTGGACAGCACAAAAAAAAACATAATAAAATAAGGTAGCAAAACGACAAAAATTCTCAGCTCTCAATGAAAACAACCACGAAAATATTTCACTATTTTCATTCGTCGACGTCGTTTGGTTTTTTTTCTTGCCTTTAGTTTTTGCTCAAATTGAACCATTTCGATTTTAAATGATTTCTCGATGCGCCACATATTTCGTAGCAAAAACTGCAATTTCTGTGGTGGCAGGGGCATACAAAGAATCGTACAAAAATCCGTCAATGATATGCCTATTAGAGAACGATCAAAAGAATGTGGATGTGCAGCTAGCGGCGTGTATTCCAATCACCATCTGAATGCAATTTTGCATGAACGAATATTTGCTGCTGCTGCTTCGACCATATTGCCAGTGGTTGTGTTTGTGAATTTGCATCCATTTCACACTGGCAATAATTATATTTTTAAAACACTTAATTGCAATATTACAACGAATTGTTGTTGGTTTTGCTGTTGATGAAGTCGACAATGTTGAATGATATATAGTGAACAGTGACTCAATGGGATATATTCATGTTCTTAGGGACCAACATTTAAAATTGACTTTAGACTTTGTTTGAATTAGCGGTGGAACAGCTAAGAGAGCTTCTCTGCACTGCAGTGATCCGCCAATTTTTTATAAAATCCATTCGTTTATAACTACAAATCCACTCACCAAATTCTGTGAAGCCCATAGTGCAATGCGACGTGGATTTCGATCAAATCGGGCAGTGTTTGTTTATAGTACCATTTTTTTCTCCATTTACACCCAGAAAAAAGTGACCCCTTCTTTAAGTTAAAATGAACTCATTGTGAAGAAAGTTGAACATCGTATAGCGCCAAAGACATTTTTATTTGTTTGAACGATGTGATTTTCGTAGAAATTAGGTATAATGCATTCCATATATTAGTTAACGTTTTCCTATATTTATGTACCACTATACTACAGAATGAAAAAATTTAACTGATTTGAATTCATATATGGAATAATTTTATTGAAAATTTTTCATTCATTTGGACAAATCTTACACATTTGTGGTAAAACTTTTACTTCCTAATTAGAACTGCTTACCTTCGTTTTTAAATACAATTTTATTTATTTATACACGCAAAAAAATAATTCTTTCCTCCCAAACGAAATTTTAGACAAACAAAGTTCGTTTCTCATTTCCTTTTCGCTGTAAGGAAGTGTATTTGGAAGAAAAGTATATACTTTTTGTGATAAACGTTTATTCTTTTCCAGGATGTAAAAACAATTTCATAAAGACTAACTCAAAAAAAAACATTGTTTTCTTGCTAATTGTATTTTCCCTCACATCTTTCTCACATCCACCAGGTTTTTTAGTTCTGAACACCTTTTCCTGTAATACCAACAATGTAGAAGAAATTATACGATTTTATAAATTTTTAAAATTTTTTTACCTTTCGCCTGGACGGAGAATCGAACCGCGGACCATGCACTTTGTAAGCCAACACACTAACCACTGAGCTATGTACCTGTTATGGTCATCAATAGATAAATATCCATATAAGTTATATTTATATAGCATAGCTTGCGGCGCCCACGAACCGAATAAACAAAGTTTATTTAACAGAAACAAACATTTAGTTTGGCACCGTGGAGTAGTGGTTGCTACGTCCGACTTGCATGCCAAGGGTCGTGGGTTCGATCCCTGCTTCGACCAAAGTTTTTTTTTTTTTTTTAACATATATTCCAAATATGTTCGGAAGATTCCGAAAAAATGTTCAACATTACATTGTACTATATTAAATTTTGAACTGCAAAATGTGTCTTATTAAAGACCTAAAGTCAGAAAAGAACAGTGTTTGATATAAACGAAATGGACTGTGTTGTTGTTTCAAAAATAACTTTTTTTATTGGAAAAATAAAAATTTTGTAACAAACGAATTTTTTTGGCGATAAAAGTTTAAAATTTTCGAAGCAATGCAAAAAACTCTTACAAAAGAAAAACATTTTCGGTACACGTTTTCCAAACGTTTTTTTTCTTTGCGTGTATGGTAATTTTTTCTTCAATAAAATACACGTTTTATTAAGATATTAAATATATTTATTAAGAATCAACAGCATCAACTGGCCTTGAAATACTAGTTTATTATTCCACTATTTCTAATTTCCATGTAATGTCATCAACTGTAAAACACATTTTTCTTCTTGTACCTTTCACTTTTAATAAGTTGCTGCCTAACGATTTTGCCCTCCTTTTATAATTTCAATACCTACAAATATAAAAAATCATATACCATTTTTGTTACAAAAGGTTAGCGTCACTGAATATTACCTGATAATTGAAGATTCCAAAATGAAGGCAAATGAAAGGGTTGTTATTCTGCTGGTATTTTCTTTCTTTATACGCCATCACGAACATTGATAGATTTATTTTCAAAAAACGAAAATTGTTCTCACTAATTTAAAATAATAAATATTTTATATATTTTATTTGTTATTTATTATATTATTTTACCATATTATTTTTTCACAATCTCTCCGTATACCACAACAACGCGATTCCAACTAAAAAACAACCCACGCGCAAACATATCGATTACGCCCACGCGCAAACACATCGATTACGATGACAGGTATCGATTACAGGTAGACAATAGAAATATAGAAAAATTTCCTATATTCTAACATGTGTGTTTCCTTAAGTTTTGAAAGGATTGCATACTTCTTAGTACGAATGAACTAAAATATTTTTTTATGTCAAGTGTTGTTCGTATGTATGAAAAACTTTCTATTATAAAGGAAGTCGCAATTATCATTTTATAAGAAATTTTACTAATTTTGAGGAAACTTGGTTTTAGTTCGGTTTTTGTTTATTTTTACGAATGCTTTGTTATCGGTGAATAAAATTTTCTTGTTCAGTAGTAAATTCTTATACCCAGCGAAGAAAATAGTATGAGTAAAATTCCATGCCTTATTCTAGTTAATGAACTATTCCTAACTGCTTACAGTTTAGGTTTTTTTTACTGAAACGAGTAAATTTTATTATTTCTCACAAAAATTTACCTTAATGGAAATAAAATGGATAAACTATATTGATGAAAAATCTTTCCTTTAGTTTCGAAGGCACTTTTTTCTGGGTGTATGGACGCGTACAACATGCCAGCACCGCAGTAGCGATGAATTGAATTTCGTCACGAATAACTTTATTTCTGAATGCAATATGTTAGATCAAAATGATTTCGTAATCATGTGAACAATAAATTAGTCAGCTATCAAACGCGTGGTTTAGAAATCATAGCAACACTAAATTAGTTGTAATGCAACTCAGCCACACTGTAAAGTGATCCGCAGATTTGACGTCAGGGGCCGTAAATTTGGCACTTGATGTTAGTTGACTATAAATTCATATTTATATGTAGCCCCCAATAAGCCGTTCCCGATTGACCTCTGTGGCCTGTGGGAGGAACAAAATTGGTCCGATACGGTTGAAATTTGTTATATCCACACTGAAAAAACAGTGAACCCACCAGAAAGAAAACTTTCGGTTAATTTTAGAAAATTTTTAATATTTTTAGAAAATTTTAACTAAACAGTATTACAAACGCAGGCATCACGCCGATGCCAATAAATATTTTTCGACAAATTCAAGAAAATTTATTATACATAATTAAGAGTTTTCACTTGTTAAAGAAAAAAATCGTAGTTTGAAGGAAAACAAGTATATACGGCCGTAAGTTCGGCCAGGCCGAAGCTTATGTACCCTCCACCATGGATTGCGTAGAAACTTCTTCTAAACACTGCCATCTACAATCGAATTACTTGGGTTGCGGTAACAATTGCCGATGGCAAGGTATCTTAAAACCTTCTAACACCGTCTTCTAAATTGTACGTAAGTCCATACGTGGTATATATTAAATTAAAAAAGGCCGATTAAATACGTATATAATTTAGTTTGACAAAATTTTCTATAGAAATAAAGTTTTGACAAAATGTTCTATGGAAATGAAATTTTAAAAAAAATTTCTATTGACATAAAATGTTAACAAAATTTTCTATAGAAATAAAATTTTAACAAAATTTTCTATAGAAATAAAATGTTGACAAAATTTTCTATAGAAATAAAATTTTGGTAGATTATTTTTGGCTCGAGGGGCAACCATGATTATGAACCGATATGGACCAATTTTTGTGTGATTGGGGATCGGCTATATAACTATAGACCGACATGGACCAATTTTTGCATGGATGTTAGAGACCATATACTAACACCACGTTTCACATTTGAACCGGATCGGATGAATTTTGCTCATCCATGAGGCTTCGGAGGTCAAATCTGGGGATCGGTTTATATGGGAGCTATATATAATTATTGACCGATGTGGACCAATTTTTGCATTGATGTTAAAGACCATATACTAACACCATGTACCAAATTTCAGCCGGATCGCATGAGTTTTGCTTCTCTTAGAGGCTCCGCAAGCCAAATCTGGGGATCGGTCCATAATTATATATAGCCCCCATATAAACCGTTGGAGGGTACACTGAACAAAATATTGTCGTGAGGTCAAAGATTTCATGTCTTTAAAATACGAATGTAAATTTTGCTTAGCATAGAAGACGCATTTCTCATATATAACGTTTTTTTCCTTTGTTCAAAAGTCGATAAACTTTTCAATGAAGTCGTATTGTCTTTATAATTAAGTGATTTCAATTAAAAATGGGTCTCATAACATGAAAGAAAAAATGTTTGGGCTAAGGTCAACATGTCTTTAATAATTCAGAAAAATTCTTTAAAGTTAATGAAATTGTCTTTAAAGTTGTTGTCTTTTGCATCTTGACTACAAAGCAAATAATCGTTCAAATATAGGACATGTTTTTCAAAAATTTTTTTTAAAGACGTTTTTTAATTGAAACATTGCATAATTTCTACTGAAAGTCAAGTCTTAATGTGGAAAATAAAATTGTCGTTAACTAGATCGTTAAAAGCTGAAACAGCGAAAAATTAAAATGTGCTTCCTACACTGAAAAAAAAACATGCCCGGTTCCAAAGATTTTGTCTTTACTTTAAAAAATTTGGTATTGATTCCGAGCCAAAGAAGCGGAGAATACAAGTAAGGATACTTTTAAGACACAATTCTCATTTAAATTTGGGTTTTGTGTACTTGCTTGTAGGAAGCAAATTTTAATTTTTAGCTTTCTCATCTTTTTTTCTTAATATGCTATCAAAGTCCTTTAAAAACGAGTTAACGACAACTTTATTTTCCAAATTAAGACTCGACTTCCAGTAGAAATTATGCTATGTTTCAAGTAAAAAACTTCTTTAAAATAAAGTTTTGAAAAACATGTCATATATTTGAACGATTTTTTGCTTTGTAGTCAAGATACAAAAAGACAACTAATTTAAAGACAATTTCATTAAATTTAAAGAATATTTCTGAATTGTTAAAGTCAAGTTGACCTTAGCCCAAACATTTTTTTTTCATGTTATGATACCCATTTTTAATTCAAATCACTTATTTATAAGGACAATACGACTTCATTGAAAAGTTTATCGACTTTTGGACAAGGAAAGTCGATAAACTTTGCTAAGCAAAATTTGCATTCGTATTTTAAAGACACGAAATCTTTGACCTCACGACAATATTTTTTTCAGTATATAAGCACGTACGCAAAACCCAAATTAAAAAGAGAATTGTGTCTTAAAAGTATCCTTACTTGTATTCCCCGCGTCTTTGGCTCGGAATCAATACCAAAAATTTTAAAGTAAAGACAAAATCTTTGGAACCGGGCATGCTTTTTTTTAGTGTACATAAGATTCGGCCTGGCCGAACTTACGGCCGTATATACTTGTTCACTTTCTGTCCATTTGACTCAAAGTCAGGATGTGGAATTGAGTTAAATTTACACTTCTCTGACTAAAAAAAATATGCTAAAATAACCAATCCTACACGCAGAGAAGGAATATGATCACCCCAACCATGTTCCAAGAGCAAAATGTTACTTTTTCACGGGAAACATGTTTGTCGAAACCATGTTCTTTTCTCGGAAATTATGTATCTGATTTCGGAAAGAATGTTATGTTTGACGAGAAAAGGATATTTTTGCGACAAAAATGCTACATGATTGCTGTGAAAAAGTAACATGGTACTCTTGAAACATGTTTGAGGTAATCATATTCCTTCTCTGGGTGTACCCTCCAAAGGCTTGCCGGCCCAGTCTAGCCTTGTGTGTCTTCTGGTATCAAATTTAAATACATATATATCCGAAGACATTCATTCATTCTAATATTAGAGGTAGATACAATAGGCTGCCATCATGCCAGCCGTCGTGGGTTCAACCCCAGTTTCTACCGAACAACAAAAAGTTTTTCAGCGGTGCATTATCTCCTCTCAGTAATGCTGGTGACATTTCTGAGTGTTTTAAAGCTTCTCTAAGTGATTTCACTGTAAAGTGCCCCTTATCATTGAGTAAGTAAGTCCCTTATCATTGAGCTAAACATAGAATCGAACAGCACTAAGTGATAAGAGACAAGTGCATCACTGTGGTATCACAATGGGCTTAATAGTCTAAGTGAGACTGAAATACTGGGCTGCAACTCTAACCTAATATTAGATGTCAAGAAACAATCGAAATACGTTACACTAACCACTGTATCCCATTGAATGCATGATATACTACTTGCCAGCCTGTTACGGGTGTTGGGAGGTGTAAATGCCTTTTGGTTATTTCCACCATACATCTGCTTAATGCATTTATATATCGGATATAACTGCATACAAATATAGCCAGATGAGCATAAATACTTTTGTAAGATGAAAACACTCTCACATAAATGAATCGACAACACACACATCCACATTGAATGCTAACAAAAAATCAAATTATATCAACCAATGACATGTCATTACAATTAACAACAACAACAGCAGCAGCAGAACACTGATACATTCTCAGCATTGGCATCAACATCAATATAAATAAAACTTACAATTTTCTCGATAATTCACGAATTGTTATACACATCGCGAAAAAATTGATCGGTCATTTCTGGTTTATCATTCGATATGCTCAAGGAGAGGGAAAATAGATTTGAATTAGAACTATATTCATTCTCGATTTTCAACACCAAAATCTCCTAATAAATGTAAAGTTATCATCTTAGCAGAAATATGGAGATTTCTTTAATTTATGAACTTAGCAGCTGTTTTTTTTTTACAAGCAGAAAACTTAAACATTGGAACGTTTTTGAAACATCAAGTGAGTTCAGTTCGTTTGTGGCCAATAACGTAGTATTATTATGACTCACCAGAGGCAAGTGAGACCTCCATCCTGGATTGCGTACAAAGTTGCACTAGAGACTGTCAGCCACAAGTACCACAAGTAGGAAGTACGGAATTAGGCCGTTTTAAGTGAAAATTTAAGTTTTGGTCATTTTAATTTCGCAAAAAAGAATATAAAATCAATAAACAAAGTAAAAAAAATAATAAAAAAAACATCCCCACTTGGGATTTGAACCTGTGCCATTTGACTTTTTCACTTCCATGGAAGCTATTTTGAGAAGGTTTTGCAAATTACGACAAGTTTTAATTTTTTGTTGAGTTTTAATGGAAGAATATATTTATACAAAAATATATTCCAAAAAAATAATAAAAACAAGTATATACAGCAGTAAGTTCGGCCGGGCCGAATCTTAAATACCCACCACCATGAACCAAATATTAGGATTTCCTTTGAAATTTCAGGAGGGCTTGAGGACACTTCCCGAAGATACATTTAAAGATTTCACCTATGAGGACTATATCAGATTCTGGATTTATAAGAACCATTTTTGTTTGAGTTTTAGAGGAATCATTAACATCTCTTGTAAGTGTGCAAGAAAATTATAAAATAACGTCTTGATTTGAAATTTTAAATCTGTAGATTTTCACCCGAAAAATAAAATCTGGAAATTTTACATTGAGTTTCAAGCAATTTTCATGATCAGTGCGCCTTCTATACTCACAAGAAGTGAAATTGGTCTATATGGAGGCATTACCAAATGGACCGATAAAAACTTAATCCGATACACGTTTTTGTGAGCCTTAAATACGAGAATATTTACAATTTCAGGCAAATCGGATAAAAACTACGGTTTCTAGAAACCTAAGGAGTTAAATCGGGAAATCGTTCTTATAGGGGCTATACTAAAATACCGACCGATACTAACCGTTTTCGGCCCAAAAATACCTCTAGATTTCCAATTTCAGGCAAATTGGATAAAAACTACGGTTTCTATAAGCCCAAGAAGTAAAATCGGGAGGTCGGTTTATATGGGGGCTATACCAAAACATGGACCGACACTCACCATTTTTGGCACACCTCTTCAAGGTCCCAAAATATCTCTAGATTTTCAATTTCGCACAAATTGGATGAAAACTACGGTTTCAATAAGCGAAAGACCCCAAATCGGGAGGTCGGTTTATATGGGGGCTATACCAAAACATGGACCGACACTCACCATTTTTGGCACACCTCTTCAAGGTCCCAAAATATCTCTAGATTTTCAATTTCGCGCAAATTGGATGAAAACTACGGTTTCTATAAGCGAAAGACCCCAAATCGGGAGGTCGGTTTATATGGGAGCTATACCAAAACATGGCCCGATATAGCCCATCTTCGAACTTGACCTGCGCGCAGACAAAAGACGATTCTGTGCCAAATTTCAGGATGATAGCTCCATTATTGAATGCTGTAGCGTGATTACAACAGACAGCCAGACAGACAGACAGACGGACAGACGGACATGCTTATATCGTCTTAGAATTTCTCCCTGATCAAGAATATATATACTTTATATAGTCGGAAATCGATATTTCGATGCGTTACAAACGGAATGACAAACTTATTATACCCCGTCACCATTCTATGGTGGTGGGTATAAAAAATATTTAATAAAAAAATTCCGTTGGTGAAATTTGAAGCAGCGTTCTTTATTATACCCTCCATCATAGGATGGGGGTATATTAACTTTGTCATTCCATTTGTAACACATCGAAATATTGCTCTAAGACCCCATAAAGTATATATATTCTGGGTCGTGGTGAAATTCTGAGTCGATCTAAGCATGTCCGTCCGTCTGTTGAAATCACGCTAACTTCCGAACGAAACAAGCTTTCGACTTGAAACGTGGCACAAGTAGTTGTTATCGACGTAGGTCGGATGGTATTGAAAAAGGGACATATCGGTCCACTTGTACGTATAGCCCCCATATAAAGGGACCCTCAGATTTGGCTTGTCGAGCCTCTAACAGAAGCATATTTCATCCGATCCGGCTGAAATTTGGTACATGGTGTTGGTATATAATCTCTAACAATCCTGCAAAAATTGGTCCACATCGGTCCATAATTATATATAGCCCCCATATAAACCGATCCCCAGATTTGGCTTGCGGAGCCTCAAAGAGAAGCAAATTTCATCCGATCCGTCTGAAATTTGGTACATGATGTTGGTATATGGTCTCTAACGACCACGCAAAAATTGGTCCACATCGGTCCATAATTATATATAGCCCCCATATAAACCGATCCCCAGATTTGGCTTGCGAAGTCTCCAAGAGAAGCAAATTTCATCCAATCCGGTTGTAATTTGGAACATGGTGTTAGTATATGATCTTTAACAACCGTGCCAGAATTGGTCCATATCGGTCCATAAATATATATAGCCCCCATATAAAACGTTCTCCAGTTTTGACCTCCGGAGCTTCTTGGAGGAGCAAAATTCATCCGATCCGGTTCAAATTAGGAACGTGGTGTTAGTATATGGTCGCTAACAACCATACCAAAATTGGTCCAATCACACAAAAATTGGTCCATATCGGTTCATAATCATGGTTGCCACTAGAGCCAAAAATAATCTACCAAAATTTTATTTCTATAGAAAATTTTGTCTAAATTTTATTTCTAGAGAAAATTTTGTTAAAATTTTATTCGGTTCATAATAAAATTTTCATCATTGTCAAAATTTTATTTCTATAGAAAATTTTGTTCAAATTTTAGTCGGTTCATAATCATGGTTGCCACTCGAGCCAAAAATAATCTACCAAGATTTTATTTCTATAGAAAAAATTATTTCTGTAGAAATTTTGTCAAAATTTTCTTTCTATAGAAAATTTTGTCAAAATTTTTATTTCTATAGAAAATTTTGTGAAAATTTTATTTCTATAGAAAATTTTGTTAAAATTTTATTTCTGTAGAAAATTTTGTCAAAATTTTATGTCTACTTTGTCAAACTGAATTATATACGTATTGGATCGATCTTTTTTGATTTAATAGATACCACGTATGGACTTACATACAATTTAGAAGATGGTGTTAGGAGCTTTTAAGATACCTTGCCATCGGCAAGCGTTACCGCAACTTAAGTAATTCGATTCTGGATGGCAGTGTTTAGAAGAAGTTTCTACGCAATCCATGATGGAGGGTACATAAGCTTCGGCCTGGCCGAACTTACGGCCGTATATACTTGTTTTTTTTTTTTTTCATTCGTAATAATAAAGGACATCTCAGGAAGTAGTTAGAATGTCATGCCGTTGTGTCATATTAGGTTCATGTCACAATCATTTGAGACGTTTTGATGCATCGTGTTCAATGGCGTTTGTGGCTGAGTGCGCTAAGGCGTTCTGTGGAAGCTAAGAAGTTTTTCAATATGTAAAAATTAGATAATAAGAAAATAAAAGTGTTACGAATTCTCATAAAAATAAAAAGTGACATTGAAAAAAATGTTTTTTAATTTTTTAGATTTCTTAATGAAAATGAGATTCCACGGCACAACTTCTAAAGCAATGCAAAGGATCCGTCCTATGACAAGCCCATGTAAAATTCATTGGAGATAATCCTAGTTTGCACTACTTCCGGATCAAAAATTGGGGATCCAAACTCCTTTTTTGGAAGCTCTTTTTCTGCTGGGTTCTTAACATTGTCTAAATTAGGTAAAATAGACACACAAGCATGCTCGGTTCTAAAGATTTTGTGTTTACTTTAAAAATTTTGGTATTCATTCCAAGCCATGACTCGACTTCGAGTAGAAATTATGCTATGTTTCAAGTGAAAGTCTTTAAAATAAAGTTTTGAAAAACAAGTCCTATATTTGAACGATTTTTGCTTTGTAGTCAAGATGCAAAAAGACAACAAATTTAAAGACAATTTCAGTAAATTTAAAGAATTTTTCTGAATTATTTAAGTCAAGTTGGCCTTAGCTCAAACATTTTTTCTTTCATGTTATGATACCCATTTTCGATTATAAGGACAATACGACTTCATTGAAAAATTTATCGGTTTTTGAACAAGGAAAACAACTTAATATTAAAGAAATGCGTCTTATATGCTAAGTTAAATTTGCATTGGTAGTTTAAAGACATGAAATCATTGACCTCACGACAATATTTTCTTCAGTGCATATTTGAAAATTGCTCCTCCAGAAGTCAAATCTGGGCCTATATATAGAGAAAATATTTTGACGTGAGGCCAAAGATTTCCTTAAAATACGAATGCGAGTTTTGCTTAGCATACAAAGAAACAAAATATCTTTAGAAATTGAGTTTCAAGCAAATCGGCTAAAAATTACGATTTATAGAAGCCCAGGATGACGAAGTTAATATATCCCCTATTCTATGGTGTGGGTAAATTTTTTCTTTTGTATGTATTTCTTGTAGAAGACTATTTTCTATATTCTTCGGGTGGTGTATTACGAGGTCGACCTATAGCGGCTGATTAATGTCTTTCACTTTGTTGCATTCACATATTATTCAGGCTGTCTGCAGACATTGCACACTATCTGCTTGCTACGCTGCCCGTGTGTCATTCAGTCAATCGACAATGATACGGTATAAGCATATTTTGGCCAATATCCAAGAATTTTCCTTTTTTAATCAGCACATTAAAAATGTAGTATTTTGTATTTAACACATAAAGAAGCCACCAAACCCAGAATATGCAGTCGATCGATACGACTTGTGTTTCTTATTGGCCGACAGTCATTGTTTTGTGATTGATTTGAGGGAAAAATCACCACATACCGTAGAGATTAAATAGTTTTGGCTACTGTGCGGGAAATATGTGGACTCAAATGTCCCCTAATTACATGGGAAATTAAAAATTATAGTTTTAATTTAATTCGCTACACACACAAAAATAATTATTTCGAAGCGAAATGTCAGTCCAAGGAAATTTTCTTTTATTAATAATGTAAATTAAAGGGAAATAAATCTTTGTTTCTCTACCCATTACGACGTTTGCACCCAATGAACTTTGTTTAAGCTGAAATTTATAGCAACATATGAAAATTTCGTTGGTCTTTCCAAAGAATAAATTGTTTTTTTTTTTCGTGTCCCCTGGAATATTTGAGGAAGTTCCTAATCATTCTAACTCATCATATAAGGCGAGTATTCTGCTGCGCTGCCATCTCGTTAGAGTGTTGTAGGTGTCTTTGGAACACGGAGTTTATGAGTATTTGATTGAAATCGACTAAGTTTATGTTAAATTTGTTGGATTATTACGTTTATAGATAATCTTTTAACCTGAAAAGTGCTATATATTAAATAATTTTTATACCCTCCACCATAGGATGGGGAGGTATATTAACTTTGTCATTCCGTTTGTAACACATCGAAATATTATTCTAAGACCCCATAATGTAATGTGCGTGAAGATAAATTGTAAATTTAACTAGTCGAGACACAAACCAGGTAGTTTTTGCCTGCGCACCTAATGGGTTAATTACAATTTGGGGAGATAAAATATTTAATGAAATTCAGCACTTTCCAACATATTTGCGCAAAATATTTTGGTATTAAACGAAAGATCTTGACAAGTACTATAAATGCAAGTGGTTTTCATGTTCGAAAGCGTCCCATAAATGTTAGTTTTGCAGCTATATTTTAAAAGTCAGTTTGTCCAACTTGAAATAAAGTTAAACTACGCCCACTGTGCAATACCTGCTCTAGATTTTTTGGTATCAAATGAAAGCTCTTGACGAGTACTATAAACGCGAGTGGTTGTTATATTCGAAAGCATCATAAAAATATCGATTTTTATCAAAAAGAAAATTACTTTTTTAGAATTTCAAAAAAAGTGCATATTGGCCCACTGTGCAACACCTGCTCTACAGTGTTTGGTATTAAAACTCTTGATGAGTACTATAAATGCAAGTGGTTTTTATTTTCGAAAGTTTCCCAAAAAAATTGTTTTAAGCAAAAGTAAAATTAATTTGCGAAATTTTAGAAAATATCGCACCAGCGCCCACTGTGCAAAACCTGCTCTAGATTTTTTGGTATCAAATGAAAGCTCTTGACGAGTACTATAAACGCAAGTGGTTGTCATGTTCGAAAGCATCATAGAAATATCGATTTTTATCAAAAATATAATTAATATGTCAGAATTTAAAATATAGTGCACGCGGGCCCACTGTGTAATACCTGCTCTAGATTTTTTGTATCAAATGAAAGCTCTTGATGAGTACTATAAATCCAAGTGGTTGTTATATTCGAAAGCATCACAGAAATATCGATTTTTATCAAAAAGAGACTTTGTTTGCACGAAGTTATAATATAGGACACCCGTGCCCACTGTGCAAAACCTGCTCTAGATTTTTTGGTATCAAATGAAAGCTCTTGACGAGTACTACAAATGCAAGTAGTTTTTATTTTCTAAAACATCCCAGAAATGTAGGTTTTTGTTAATTTTTTTTTTTTAATTTAATCGCCACAATTTGAAATAAAACTGAAATGCGCCCACTGTGCAATACCTGCTCTAGATTTTTTGGTATCAAATGAAAGCTCTTGATGAGTACTATAAATCCAAGTGGTTGTTATATTCGAAAGCACCACAGAAATATCGATTTTTATCAAAAAGAAACTTAGTTTGCACGAAGTTACAATATAGGACACCCGTGCCCACACTAATAGAAAAAATTGCGTTTCACAATCGTGAATGGACGTTGTCAAAATGAAACGGAAACGTTCACAAAAAATCAAAACGGAATGTTCACGATTTCGTCCACGGGCGTTCACGATTTCATGAACGCCATTCGTTTTTCTTTGGTCATGAAATGTCTTAAAATAATCGTTAGACGTTGTTATGTCAACTCCGCCGTTGGTGCAATGTGCTAAGGCGACTGTTAACGTGTATCGTGCAGGCAACACAGGTTCGAGTCACGGTAGGGGAAATTTTTTTTTTTATTTTTTATAAATTCGTAACCATTACGTTTTCAGATCATGAACGCTGGTTGTTGTTTTGAAAACTTATGGTGTCATTTTTACGTTGTCAGATTGTCCCCATCTGTTCTCAGTTTGACAACACATGTGTGTTGATTCACTTTCATGAACGGATCGTTTCATAATGACCACGCCGTTCATGATTTTTTCTATGGGTGCACTGTGCAAAACCTGCTCTAGATTTTTGGTATCAAATGAAAGCCCTTGACGAGTACTACAAATGCAAGTAGTTTTTATTTTCTAAAACATCCCAGAAATGTAGGTTTTTGTTAATTTTTTTTTTAATTTAATCGCCACAATTTGAAATAGATTTTTTGGTATCAAATGAAAGCTCTTGACGAGTAGTACAAATGCAAGTAGTTTTTATTATCTTAAACATCCCAGAAATGTAGGTTTTTGTTAATTTTTTTTAAATTTAATCGCCACAATTTGAAATAAAACTGAAATGCGTGCACTATATTTTAAATTCTGACATATTAATTATATTTTTGATAAAAATCGATATTTCTATGATGCTTTCGAACATGAGAACCACTTGCGTTTATAGTACTCGTCAAGAGCTTTCATTTGATACCAAAAAATCTAGAGCAGGTTTTGCACAGTGGGCGCTGGTGCGATATTTTCTAAAATTTCGCAAATCAATTTTACTTTTGCATAAAACAATTTTTTTTGGAAACTTTCGAAAATAAAAACTACTTGCATTACTCATCAAGAGTACTCATCAAGAGTTTTCATTTGATACCAAACAAATTAGAGCAGGTGTTGCACAGTGGGCCAATGTGCACTTTTATAAAAATCGATATTTTTATGATGCTTTCGAATATAACAACCACTTGGATTTATAGTACTCATCAAGAGCTTTCATTTGATACCAAAAAATCTAGAGCAGGTATTGCACAGTGGGCACGGGTGTCCTATATTGTAACTTCGTGCAAACTAAGTTTCTTTTTGATAAAAATCGATATTTCTGTGATGCTTTCGAATATAACAACCACTTGGATTTATAGTACTCATCAAGAGCTTTCATTTGATACCAAAAAATCTAGAGCAGGTATTGCACAGTGGGCGTAGTTTAACTTTATTTCAAGTTAGACAAACTGACTTTTAAAATATAGCTGCAAAACTAACATTTATGGGACGCTTTCGAACATGACAACCACTTGCATTTATAGTACTTGTCAAGATCTTTCGTTTAATACCAAAATATTTTGCGCAAATATGTTGGAAAGTGCTGAATTTCATTAAATATTTTAAAGGGTGATTCTTTTGAGGTTAGGATTTTCATGCATTAGTATTTGACAGATCACGTGGGATTTCAGACATGGTGTCAAAGAGAAAGATGCTCAGTATGCTTTGACATTTCATCATGAATAGATTTACTAACGAGCAACGCTTGCAAATCATTGAATTTTATTACCAAAATCAGTGGCAGAAAATCCGCTTTTTTATCGACAAATTTTGTTCAGCGATGAGGCTCATTTCTGGTTGAATGGCTACGTAAATAAGCAAAATTGCCGCATTTGGAGTGAAGAGCAACCAGAAGCCGTTCAAGAACTGCCCATGCATCCCGAAAAATGCACTGTTTGGTGTGGTTTGTACGCTGGTGGAATCATTGGACCGTATTTTTTCAAAGATGCTGTTGGACGCAACGTTACGGTGAATGGCGATCGCTATCGTTCGATGCTAACAAACTTTTTGTTGCCAAAAATGGAAGAACTGAACTTGGTTGACATGTGGTTTCAACAAGATGGCGCTACATGCCACACAGCTCGCGCTTCTATGGCCATTTTGAGGGAAAACTTCGGAGAACAATTCATCTCAAGAAATGGACCGGTAAGTTGGCCACCAAGATCATGCGATTTGACGCCTTTAGACTATTTTTTGTGGGGCTACGTCAAGTCTAAAGTCTACAGAAATAAGCCAGCAACTATTCCAGCTTTGGAAGACAACATTTCCGAAGAAATTCGGGCTATTCCGGCCGAAATGCTCGAAAAAGTTGCCCAAAATTGGACTTTCCGAATGGACCACCTAAGACGCAGCCGCGGTCAACATTTAAATGAAATTATCTTCAAAAAGTAAATGTCATGGACCAATCTAACGTTTCAAATAAAGAACCGATGAGATTTTGCAAATTTTATGCGTTTTTTTTAAAAAAAAAGTTATCAAGCTCTTAACAAATCACCCTTTATCTCCTCAAATTGTAATTAACCCATTAGGTGCGCAGGCAAAAACTACCTGGTTTGTGTCTCGACTAGTTAAATTTACAATTTATCTTCACGCACATCATAATGTATATATATTCTGGGTCGTGGTGAAATTCTGAGTCAATCTAAGCATGTCCGTCCGTCCTTCCGTCCGTCTGTTGAAATCACGCTAACTTCCGAACAAAACAAACCATCTACTTGAAATTTGGCACAAGTAGTTGTTATTGATGTAGGTCGGATGGTATTGCAAATGGGCCATATCGGACCACTTTTACGTATAGCCTCCATATAAACCGAGGCTCAGATTTGGTTTGCGGAGCCTCTTGGAGGAGCAAAATTCATCCGATCCGGTTGAAATTTGGTACATGATGTATACGCTCTCTAACAACCATGCAAAAATTGGCCCATATTGGTCCATAATTATATATAGCCCCCATATAAACCGATCCCCTGATTTGGCTTGCTTAGAGGCTCTAAGAGAAGCAAATTTCATCCGATCCTGCTAAAATTTGGTACATGGTGATAGTATATGGTCTCTAATAATAAATCATGCAGTCTATAGGGATTTGCCCAAATAAATTTGACAAGCATACTTTTCCTCTGTTCGTTAAGCTACACTTGTAGTTTAGTCAATGCATGGTTTTAAGCTGAGATCAAAAACAACAATAAAAATTTTTAATTTCACATCAAAAACACTGAATTCGGGTCACACCTTAAGAAGTGTTTCAAATTCAGTGCAACAGCTGTTAAAATGTTGGACATCCGTTCTATGACAAGCCCATGTTAAATTCATCGCTTCTGCGGCAATTTTGCACCACTTCCGGATCCAAAAAGAACATTTTCAATACTTGTTTGGCGACGCTTTTGTTGTTGGGAAGTTTTGAAAAAATCTATTAAATTTTTAATCAAGTATACTTTTTGTGCCAAATTACTTCTGTGAATACCATAATTTTAGTGACTGAAACAATTTCAATTAAAAAATCAGTTGGTTCAATCGCGATTGAATCGGAAAAAATTGTATCTGTTAGTCATTATTTTGAGGTTCTCTTTCCGAGGACATCCCGAGTATAATGTAACTTTACTCATTCACCAAGTGGATTTTAATGCTTCCTTAACACATTGATTTGTCTAAGGAATCTTTCGTCCTTTGCAATACATAATTAACTCTTTCTTGGAAGGATATGTTTCTGGTCTATTCTCACTCACTCATTCGCCTATCATTTGCAGGGTATTTTCCAGAAGTTTCAATCGTATCCTCTTTTGGGAGTGTATCTGTTCACACACCAACGGTATTTGCTTCCATGAGAAGGTTAAACGTCTCTTCGTTAGGAGTTCGCCTAATCCCATGATCAACTGTTAAAGTTGACAATGAATTGCACCCTCAAAAAAAATCGCTTCTTTAACATATGTTCCAAACATATTTTGAAGGAAGCACATATATTATTGGATACTGCCGAAACATTAATATGTTTGTTTTATGTAAACATATTATATGTTTGGAAGCGTTTTGAGCCCAAAAATATTATATGCTTGGAAGAATTTTTCCCAAAGACGATTGTGCTCATTCCCTAACATACTCGTAATTTTCACTTCTACGAAATTTTTTAGTTCTTGGCACCTTTTTCTGTAATACAAATAATGTTGAAGAAATTATTCACTTTTATAAATTTTTTAAATTTTACCTTTCGCCTGCACGGAGAATCGAACCGAGGACCACACAGTTTGTAAGCCAACACACTATCCACTGAGCTACGTAGCTGTTATAGTCACCAGTAGATAATTATCGTTATAAGTTATATTTATATAGCATAGTTTGCAGCGCCCACGAGCCCATGCAAACATAACATTATTTAACAGAAACATACATTTGTTTGCCACGTGGAGCAGTGGTTAGCATGTCTGCCTTGCATGCAAAGGGTCGTGGGTTCAATCCCTGCTCCGACCGAACACTTGATATAAACTAAATTGACTAATTTTTCTCAAAGATTTTTTTATTGCAAAAATAATAATTTTGTAACAAAAAACTGTTTTTGGTACAAAACTTTAAAGTTTGGAAGGAATTCAAAAACTCTAACAAAAGAAGGACGTGGAGTCGAGTATAAACATACATAAATAATTTTATAATACAAACATAAATTTATTTAGGCGTGAACAGTTTTTTTACTAGCATTTAACACCATCGCTCTAAAATGCCTTTATTTTTCTTTAATAATTCATTTTAAAGAAAATAAACTTTCTAAATTGTTTTAGCTGCAAAACTCGAACTTAATGCCCGCTTTTATATTTGAAGGTGTCCGTCAACTCCTCGTGGACTACTTCTTAATAAAGAAGAACTAAACTTTGTTTTTATACATTTTACTGTGTAATTTTTCACTATTTCCTCTTTATTTCATTTTACTCTCCCAACTCTAAAAAGAGTATAGTGCCCTTTCGTTATTTTTATGAAGACCCCTGATTTCTTTTAACGAACCAAGAAAAATTTGTTTGTTAAATGACTATTCTCTTGGTTCCGAATGTCTATTCTCTTTATTCAAATTAAATAATATTTAGACTTAAGCATATTCAATTTTTGTCCTTATCATAAAACAGTTTTCCGAAACAACATACAAGCGGTTTCACAGAAATTGTTCTCTTTTGATTCTTTTGCTGTGTTATGTTGATATTTTTCGTCAACTCTCCCGGTTTCCATCTCTATTTCTTTCTCTATACTCTCTCTCTCTCTCTGTCGCTTGGACTAAAATATCACAACATATGTATGTTTAGTCGAAATTTGTAAATTTATATATGTTTGCATTCACACATACGATTTTTATGAAACATTCATGCCCCAAACATAATATATTCTAACATATTAATATAGATGTCCCAAAGATTTTGTGTTAGTTTAGGAACATTACATGTTTGCACTTAAATATATTGTGTTTTAAAATTGTGCACGAAACACATTTTGTTTATATCGGAACATATGAAAAACATATTTTTCTAACAGTGTGATTATTGAAGTTCGATTGGTGTTATCCATTAGTGTCCCAAGTCTTATCATTCCCTCCCTGGGAGCCACCGTGGTTCAATGGTTATCATTACCGCCTTAGGATAGGTTAGGTTAGGTTAGGTTAGGTTAAAGTGGCAGCCCGATTAAGATTCAGTCCATTGTGATACCACATTAACTAAAAGTACCTATTACATATGGGCACTTCTAGTTTTAACCGCTTAACCTTCTTGATTATTTTTCTTTGTTGAACCAACCAGATTGTTCCAAAAACATTAGCAGACTGCTTAAGTTAACGTTTTCCAGATCCGCCAGCTCCTAAAAGTTGCTTGCGCTTTACACAAAATACAGGACACTCACACAAGAGGTGTTTAATTGATTCCTTTTCCTCCGCATCATGACAGCTCATACAATAGTCATTATACTTCGCGCCTATAGTTTTTGCAAAATCGCCTATCAGGCAGCGACCCGTTATAGCAGATATCAGGAGTGATATCTGACGTCTCGAGAACACTAGCATATCTAGTGTGCGGTTTAAGTTTAAATGGGGCCATATTTGCTTGGTGTCGTTACAGCCCTTGCAATTGTCCCATCGAACATTTGCCATCATAACAGCCTTCTCACGCAGCATGAGCTTGCAGGTAGCCAGGGGCATACCAACAGATTCTAGTTCCCCTGGAATATGTAAGGTAGTCCCTAGCCTTGCCAACTCATCCGCTTCGCAGTTCCCCGGTATGTTCCTATGGCCAGGCACCCATATTAGGTGAATATTGTACTGCTCAGCCATCTCGTTGAGAGATTTGCGAGTTAAGGAACACAGAGTCCAAGGATTTTATTGCAGGTTGACTGTCTGAGTATATATTAATGCCAATATTTGTTGGAACATTACTTCTCAGCCAATTCACCACCTCTCTTATTGCCAATATTTCAGCCTGAAAAACACTACAGTGATTATGTAATCTTTTCGCTATTCGAATTTCCAGATCTTTAGAATACACTCCGAACCCCACTTGTCCATTCAATTTTGAGCCATCAGTATAGAAATCTATATATCTTTTATTCCTCGGAGTCTGTGTACACCACGCCTCACTGTTGGGAATTAGAGTTTCAAACTTTTTGTCGAAAAGTGGTTTTGCCAGGGTGTAATCCACTACGTTAGGCACATCTGGCATTACTTTGAGGACCGAACTATGACCGTACATTTTTTCCGACCACAGCGATAGCTCGCGCAACCGCACAGCCGTTGTTGCAGCTGACTGTTTGGCCAAAATGTCTAAAGGCAATAGATGTAGCATGACATTAAGGGAGTCTGTTCCTGTCTTACTAAATGCGCCTGAGATACATAAGCTCGCCATACGCTGAACTTTATCTAAACAAGTCGGTTTCTGAAGTGCCGGCCACCAGACTACAACACCATATAGCATTATAGGTCTAACTACTGCCGTGTATAGCCAATGCACAATTTTTGGTTTTAGTCCCCACTTTTTCCCTATTGCCTTTTTGCACGAGTACAAAGCTACCGTGGCTTTTCTCGCCCTCTCTTCAATATTAAGCCTAAGATTCAGCTTCCTGTCCAAAATAATGCCAAGGTATTTTGCACACTCACCAAAGGGAATTTCAGTACCCCCTAAGGAAATGGGCCTAACCGTGGGAGTTTTGCGATCTTTGCAGTACATGACTAGTTCTGTCTTTGCTGGATTTACACCAAGACCATTATCTTTCGCCCATTTCTCAGTCATCCGGAGAGCTCTCTGTATAATATCTCTGATTGTGGATGGGAATTTTCCCCTGACTGCTAGCGCCACATCATCTGCGTATGCCACCACTTTTATCCTTTCTTTTTCTAGGGAAACCAGAAGGTTGTTTATAGCAACATTCCAAAGAAGAGGTGATAGAACTCCTCCTTGGGGAGTGTCTCTGTTCACATACCATTGTATGTTTGCTTGCCCTAGTGTGGCTGAAATAAGTCTCTTTGTTAGAAGTTCGTTTAACAGCCTTAGTATACCTGGATCAACATTCAAAGTTGTCAGTCCATTTAATATCGAGCTCGGAAGGACATTATTGAACGCCCCTTCGATGTCTAGAAACGCCACGATTGTGTATTCTTTGACAGATAGTGAGCTTTCAATAAAGCTGACTAGTTCATGCAATGCGGTCTCAGTAGACCTGCCCTTCGAGTATGCATGTCGTCGTTTCGAGAACAAACTTGAATCGACGCTAGTTCTAAGATAAATATCTATCATCCTCTGCAAAGTCTTAAGTAGGAATGATGATAAGCTGATTGGTCGGAAATCCTTCGCACTCGAGTGAGAGGTTTTTCCTGCTTTAGGTACGAAGACGACTTTTGTTTCCCTCCACTTTTCTGGAATATATGCTAAGTTTACACATCGTTTATATATCACCGTCAACCAGGGGATAATTCTTTCAGTCACTGCTTGTAATTCCGCCGGAGTAATTCCATCAGGTCCGGGGGATTTGAATGGTCCAAAGCTATTTAAAGCCCATTTTATTCTAGATTCCGACACAATTTCCTCGATAGGAAATGACCGCTGAGCCTCTGTTACACCACCAGTACATGGTTCAACCGTCTGATTTCCAGGGAAGTGTGTGTCCAAAAGTACCTCCAACGTCTCCACACTGAACGTTGTCCAATTTCCCTCCGATGTTTTAATGAAACCTGGAGCGGTGTTACTGGATGCTAGTACCTTCCGTAGTCTGGAAGCCTCTGACGTATTCTCAATACTGTTACAGTAATCATCCCAAGAGTTTTGTTGAGACCTTCTCAGTTCTCGTTTATATGCTCTCAGATTCATCTTGTAAGTGTCCCAATCCTCCGGAGCTCTTGTGGACTTTGCTTTGTTAAAGAGCTTCCTGCAGGATTTCCTCATATACTTAACTCCGTAGTCCACCATGGCGGCCGAGTTTTTCCCCTTGGCTTTCCTCTAGGGCAAGCAGCTTTCAGTGACATGTTGAAGGCCTTAGTAATCCGCTCCACTGCATGTTCGATATCTTGCACAGTGCTCATTACCGCCTTACTTACACAAGGTCGTGGGTTCGATTCCTGCTTCGACCGAACACCAATATATTTTTCAGCGGTGGATTATTCCACCTCAGTAATGCTGGGTTCGATTCCACGGAACGCCGTTCGGACTCGGCAATAAAAATGAGGTCCCTTGTTATTGAGCTTAACATGGAATCGGGCAGCACTCAGTTTTATTTTTCGTGTTTATTCTTTCAAATTTTCTATATAATGTATAACTATAATAAACGATAGTATATAATATTTTCTTCAACAATACTTGATCCCTTAGTCGGGCTCTCGAGTACAATAATTATGGTTGATATTTTCTTTTGGGAAAATATGATTGGGCAACACTCAGTGATAAGAGAGAAGTTCACCACTGTGGTATCACAATAGTCTAAGTGAGCCTGACACCTTCCCTCAGTTTACCCCATTTACGTTTTGGGAACATATATCGCCCGCTGCTCCTTTGGCAATTGAGGCAATCCGTACATGGGTCTATTGACCGTAAATTTATTCAGCACAAACGTCTTTCTGGAGGAATTACCACATTCGTCTATTAGAGTCCTTAAGTTGGCTGACCAGCGATGTCCTGTTGTACGAAAACACTCGAAATCCTTAAAGGTGACACTTAACCCTTAAATCCACAAGATCCCTGATTCCTCCGAACAAAAAAATACAGTGGGCATTTAAGTTAATGTAAATTTTCCGATTGTTATGACGGTTGATATACTGGCAAGAAAACCGAATATGACTGCTTCTTTCGTTGGGTTATTTTTTTAAATTCAACCAACTTTTTCAAAATTTCCAGACAGACAATAGGCCAGTTGAATCTGGCAGCCCTAGGTGTAACAAACATTTGCATTAACTTAAAATACCCTATCCAATAGTAGCGTTACAAGGTGTAATGAATTTAAGATCACAAATGTCTCCCCATTTTTCCCCTTCTCAAGCATTAGCGCACTTACATTGTGGTAAAACAATCAAAATAAATTTTTATTTTTTATAGTTTTCTTCGTTTTTTTTTTGTGTTTTGTGTCAGTGCAAATTATTTTTACATTGCTTGGACATTAATCGACACCAAGGAAAATTTTTCATTTAGTAATGTTATACATTTTTAATTTAAAAAAGAACAGAAAAAAATCAACTAAATCAATGAGAAAAATAAATCGCAAAACTAAAAATATCACAATTATTTTGCAAACAATAATAGGACCAATTTTTACAGTTGTTTGCTAAAAGTTTAAAAAAAAAATAAATAAAAAATCAGCCAACAAAAATTAGCAATTTTAAAATGTCAAGTGATTGATTTGCAATGACGAAAAAAAAAATAGATTACGACTGCATAGAATACCAAAAAACAAAAATCGATTGAAAACAATTTAAGAAATTTGCAGTAATAGAAAAATGAAAATATTCAATGATTCATCGGTGGTTTTTGGTATGAAGATTTTTATACTTCCCTTGGGATGCAAGGAGAGATTGAAGGAAAAATAGACAACAACAAAAAACGAGAAAACCTTAAAGCAAGTGATTTTATTACTTGCTGTTTGATTCTAGCAAAGTGGTGTTGGAGTTAAAATGAAATTCACAATAAAAGTGATTGTACTTCTTCGTAGGGACCATTTTTGTTTTCAAAGTTTTATAATTGCAGAACCTATAAAATTTTTAAGGTTTCTCATATTTGCCAATGGATTTTAGTATTCATTTCGAGCAAAAGACGATGCTCGTTTAAAACAAATATATATAAGAAGAAAGAATTTAAAGAAATCTGTTATAACCCAGCAAAAAAATTTGGAAGTTCTTCTGAAGGCACAACTTTAAAAGCGCTTCCAAAAATGTCCTCCCAAAGATGTTCTTTATTTTAACTGCACAGGAACTTCATTTGAGTCAATTTTTTATAACTCGCTTTTTTCACATTTTTAATATGAAATTTAAAGTTTTATTGTTTCAAATAGGTTAAAAACAGATTAAAAATTAATAAAATAGTGCAAATTATTTAAATTTTGCCGAAAAAAATGCTAAATCCTTTCTAGAAAAATTGCGAATTTTTGAAAATATTTGATGTCAACGTTCCAGACAAGCGTTATAATGCATTAAAAATCATATAAAATTTTAAAAATTATTTAGTTGTCAAAATATCACAAAATTTCTTAATTCACATCCAAATAACTGGATTCGCATCACACCTTAAGAAGTGATGCAAATTCAGTGCAACGGCTGTTGAAATGGTGGACATTCGTCCTATGCCAAACCCGTGTTAAAATCATCGCTTCTGCGCCAATTTTGCACCACTTGCAGATCCAAAAAGAACATTTTCACTACTTGTTTGGCGACGCTTTTTTTGCTGGGAAGTAACTTAACCCTCTTAAAATTTAGGATTCATAATTGTTTGTATAATGTGTGAACGTATATTTTCTACTATTGGATGGAGGGTATAATTAACTTTGTCATTTCGTTTGGAGTGCTTAAAAATATTGGTCTCAAACCCCCCATAAATTATTTTTGTCCTTGGTCGTGGAGAAATTCTGAGTTGATCTAGCGATGTCCTTTCGTCGGTAGAAATCGCGCAATCGCTTCCCAATGAAACAGGCTATAGACTTCAAAAACACAAATAATGATTATTGATCTATGTAGGATTATAAGTTTTTTTTTTCAGTGTTTTTAGTACATTTTGCAAAAACGGCTATTCAAAATGTGAACTGGTTCAAACTTGTTTCAAAACAATGCAATCGGTAATTAAATTTTTAAAGATTAAAAAATATTAGGAACAGCTTTTCATAGTATGCCAATGAAATCACCATACAAACCTAAATGGAACTCTTCTTTGCCATAATCAATCTGCCATTCCGTTAAGGAGGTATTGTATTTTAATAAAACCCCTTATCACCATAGCAAACAATTAATTTAGCAAACCACAAAAGTCACATTTTGGCGAAGCTAAATTTAATATAGTTCATGGTAGAAAATGAGTTCAAACAAAATGGAATTTGCATAAAACCAAAGCTAAAATTGAAAAAAAAAACACCAAATATAATTAATTAAAAATGTTGTTATCTCCAACAAACGTAGTTTGGTAATGGCAAATTGTTGGAATCAGAAAGAAAAATGTATGAAACTTTGAAAGCATAAAAGAAACTAGAGGAACAAAACTGAAAAAAAAAACAAACAATTAATTACCCTGATATACACGAACTCATAGTTGAAAGAGATAACAAATAATAAAACTTCACGCCACCAAACCAAAAATTATACAATTATGCATTTCGCAAAAGTACAGGTGAGGTTAGGCCAATGGGCTCTGTGATTTGAGGGCACCGAGTGGCTTGAATTAAGGTAAGACCAATAGGTCTCGGATTGCATAAAGTAAAGGGTGATTCTTTTGAGGTTAGGATTTTCATGCATTAGTATTTGACAGATCACGTGGGATTTCAGACATGGTGTCAAAGAGAAAGATGCTCAGTATGCTTTGACATTTCATCATGAATAGACTTACGATCTGCCACAACGTCGAATTTTCAGTGAATGGGCCCTAGAAAAGTTGGCAGAAAATCCGCTTTTTTATCGACAAATTTTGTTCAGCGATGAGGCTCATTTCTGGTTGAATGGCTACGTAAATAAGCAAAATTGCCGCATTTGGAGTGAAGAGCAACCAGAAGCCGTTCAAGAACTGCCCATGCATCCCGAAAAATGCACTGTTTGGTGTGGTTTGTACGCTGGTGGAATCATTGGACCGTATTTTTTCAAAGATGCTGTTGGACGCAACGTTACGGTGAATGGCGATCGCTATCGTTCGATGCTAACAAACTTTTTGTTGCCAAAAAGTGGAAGAACTGAACTTGGTTGACATGTGGTTTCAACAAGATGGCGCTACATGCCACACAGCTCGCGATTCTATGGCCATTTTGAGGGAAAACTTCGGAGAACAATTCATCTCAAGAAATGGACCGGTAAGTTGGCCACCAAGATCATGCGATTTGACGCCTTTAGACTATTTTTTGTGGGGCTACGTCAAGTCTAAAGTCTACAGAAATAAGCCAGCAACTATTCCAGCTTTGGAAGACAACATTTCCGAAGAAATTCGGGCTATTCCGGCCGAAATGCTCGAAAAAGTTGCCCAAAATTGGACTTTCCGAATGGACCACCTAAGACGCGGCCGCGGTCAACATTTAAATGAAATTATCTTCAAAAAGTAAATGTCATGGACCAATCTAACGTTTCAAATAAAGAACCGATGAGATTTTGCAAATTTTATGCGTTTTTTTTAAAAAAAAAGTTATCAAGCTCTTAACAAATCACCCTTTACATACATCATTGATCGTTAGGAATTTCTGAGTCGATCTAGCCATTTCCGTCTAATCCAATTTCTGAAACTTTCCACAACAATTTAAAATTACTACTGAAATATGCCATACCGGCCCATCGGTACGAGACCCAAGTTTTCATAAAATTTTCACAAAAATTGTCCAACATAACGGGCAAGGTACAGCAAAACAAGTATATACAGCAGTAAATTCGGCCGGGCCGAATTTTAAATACCCACCACCATGAACCAAATATGATAGTTTACTTTGAAAACTCTTCGTCGTAGTGGGTTACTTGATAATATATAGAATTGTAGGGGGTTTGATGTCAAATCTTCTCCCAAGCAAGTCAGTTCCCGAAGACAAACTTTAAAGATTCTACCTATGAAGACCAGATCAGATTTTGGATTTATGAAAACCAATTTTGTTTGAGTTTTAGAGAAATTATAAACATATCGTGTATATGATGAAATTACGCCTTGATTTGAAATCTTAAATCTATAGGTTTTTTCCGCCATTATTTTAACAAATACGATGAGTAAAATCTGGAAATTGTATTTTCAGTTTCAAGCAATTTTCATGATCAGTGCGCCTGCTATACCCTAAAAGAAGTGTTTTCTTTTTTGAGATACGTAATTTTAGACAAGCAAAGTTTTCTTTTGACACAAATTTTAGAGACAATCGTTGAATAAACGAAAATACTTTATAAGAAAAGGAAATTTCGTTTGTCTAAAATTTCATTATAGATTACTAATTTCCAGCAAATCGGATAAAAACTACGGATTCTAGAAGCCCATGAAATAAAGCCGGGAGATCGGTGTATATGGGGGCTACACCAAAACATGGACCGATAGGCACCATTTGCTACTCACATATTTGTGATCTTAAAATACCTCCAGATTTTCAATTTCAAACAAATCGGCTAGAAAATATAGTTTATAGACGCCCAAGAAGTAAAAATCGAGAGATCAGTCTATATGGGGGCTATACCAAAAATGGCACCTTTTTCGACACACCTTTTTCAGGAAAATCGGATAGAAAATATAGTTTCTAGAAGCCCAAGAAGCAAAATCGGGATATCAGTCTCTATGGGGGCTATATAAAAACATGGACCGATGAGCACCATTTTCGGCACACCTTTTTATGGTCCTCAAATACCTCTAGATTTCCAATTTCAGGCAAATCGGGTGGTAAATATAGTTTCTAGAAGCCCTAGAAGCAAAATCGGGATATCGGTCTCTATGGGGGCTATACCAAAACATGGACCGATGGGCACCATTTTCAGCACACCTATTTATGGTCCTCAAATACCTCTATATTTCTAATTTCAGGCAAATTGGATAAAAACTACGGGTTTTATAGGCCCAAGACTCCAAATCGGGAGGTTGGTTTATATGGGGGCTATATCAAAACATGGACCAATGGACACCATTTTCGACACACCTCTTTATGGTCCCAAAATACCTCTAGATTTTCAATTTCATACAAATCGGATAGAAAATACTGTTTCTAGACGCGTAAGAAGCAAAATCGGGAGATCGGTCTATATGGGGGCTATACCAAAACATGGACCGATTCGGACCATTTTCGACACACCTCTTTATAGTCCCACAATACGTATAGATTTTCAATTTCAGACAAATCGGGTAGAAAATACTGTTTCTAGACGCCTAAGAAGCAAAATCGGGAGATCGGTCTATATGGGGGCTATACCAAAACATGGACCGATACGGACCATTTTCGACACACCTCTTTATGGTCCGAAAATACCTCTGGATTTCCAATTTCAGGCAAATCTGATAAAAACTACGGTTTTTATAGGCCCAAGACCCCAAATCGGGAGGTCGGTTTATATGGGGACTATATCAAAACTTGGACCGATATAGTCCATCTTCGAACTTGACCAGCCTGCAAACAAAAAACTAATCTGTACCAAATTTCGGGACGATAGCGCCATTATTGAAGGCTGTAGCGTGATTACAACAGACAGACAGACAGACAGACAGACAGACAGACAGACAGACAGACAGACAGACAGACAGACGGACAGACGGACATGCTTATATCGTCTTAGAATTTCTCCCTGATCAAGAATATATATACTTTATATAGTCGGAAATCGATATTTCGATGTGTTACAAACGGAATGACAAACTTATTATACCCCCGTCACCATTTTATGGTGGTGGGTATAAAAACTCCACAGAGGGTGTGCTATTACTGACACTGCTGTGGATTATCACTATTCACGATATTTTACGGATTCTTTTGTCTGGTTTGAGTTCGTCCTTTATGGAGACAATATTATAGTACTTCTGTTCGGGACGGGAACTCTGTAGGAGTTCCAAGCGACTCCCAAGAAACACAGAGCTATGAAGTATAAATTAGAGCAATAAATCGAAAGCAGAGCTACACCAGTTTGCTATGAAGTCTAAATTAGACCAATAAATCGAACTTAGGAGTACATCTTAGACAGTACAAGTAATGGAAGGTGTCACATCATAGGTAGGACTGAGAATGTCCTTTGCAGATGAACTTTTGCCTCAACATGGAGTCTGAGCTTAGAGGCATTTAATATACTGGATATACACAAGTGAAATTACTCCGAATTCATCGGAAATCTGATGAACACGGGTGGAAATGAAATGCAACATAAGAAAGAGTACAATAACCGAGACAACAAGAACTTAGGAAATGATTCTGGATTTTAGACTTTAGAATGGTACATCTTGTAAGAGGCCATTATGACGGTGATAGTATAGAACATTTTGGGAGAATGGATGGAAGCATGAAACATGATCATAAGGGGGATGTAACAGAATTCTTTTATCGTATACTTGATTAAAACCACTGAGTGTATATCTCTGATTCCAGAAATACAGTTGTGGGAGTTGGGGAACAAACATTAGATAGATCGAAAATGGATGTATTTGGATACTGAGATCCTATTCTGATTACTTACACAATTCCTCAGTTTTTTGTGCTTTATTCCTCCCTCCATCATTGGATGAGGGTATACAAGATTTGTCATTCCGTTTGTAACACATAGAAATAATGATCTCACACCCCATAAGTTATATATATCCTGGGTCGTGGTTAAATTCTGAATCGATCTAGCGACGTTTGTACGTCCATCTATTGAAATCGCGTAAACCTCACTCAAAAAAAGTGCACTACAAAAAGTGAACCCTCTGTTTCACTAAAGCTAATTTAACTTTATTTTAGTTCATGGAATTATTATGTTTGGAGAAAGTTTCCTTAACTCTAATAATTATACCCTGCCCCACACTGTGGAACAGGGTATTATAAGTTAGTGTATATGTTTGTAACACCCAGATTGAGACGAGATAGACACATGGTGTCTTTGGCAATAATGCTCAGGGTGGGTCCCTGAGTCGATATAACCATGTCCGTCTGTCCGTCCGTCCGTCCGTCCGTCTGTCTGTGAACACATTTTTGTGATCAAAGTCTAGGTCGCAATTTAAGTCCAATCGCCTTCAAATTTGGCACATGTTCCTAATTTGGGTCAGAATAGAACCCTATTGATATTGGAAGAAATCGGTTCAGATTTAGATATAGCTCCCATATATATCTTTCGCCCGATATGCACTAATATGCCAGCCAGCAGCCAGAGTTTTATATCGATTTGCTTGAAATTTTGTACAAACATAACACTTAGTCGTATAGTCAAGTGTGCAAAATTTGATTGAAATCGGTTCAGATTTAGATATAGCTCCCATATATATCTTTCGCCCGATATGGACTTATATGGCCCCAGAAGCCAGATTTTTGGCCGAATTTCGTTGAAATTTTGCACTAGGAGTACAATTAGTAGTATTGACAAGTGCGCAAAATTTGATTGAAATCGGTGCAGATTTAGATATAGCTCCCATATATATCTTTCGCCCGATATGGACTAATATGGTCCTAAAAGCCAGAGTTTTGACCCAATTTGGTTGAAATTTTGCACAGGGAGTAGATTTAGCATTTGATTGAAATCGGTTCAGATTTATATATAGCTTACATATATATATTTTTTTTAACCGATATGGACTTATATGGCCCCAGAAGCCAGAGTTTTGGCCTAATTTGGTTGAAATTTTGCACTACGGGTACAATTAGGAATATAGTCATGTGTGCCAAATTTGATTGAAATCGGTTCAGATTTAGATATAGCTCCCATAAATATGTTTTTCTGATTTCGACAAAAATGGTCGAAATACCAACATTTTCCTTATTAAATCGCCACTGCTTAGTCGAAAAGTTGTAAAAACGATTCTAATTTTCCTAAACTTCTAATACATATATATCGAGCGATAAATCATAAATAAACTTTTGGGAAGTTTCCTTAAAATTGCTTCAGATTTAAATGTTTCCCATATTTTTATACCCTCCATCATAGGATGGGTGTATATTAACTTTGTCATTCCGTTTGTAACACATCGAAATATTGCTCTCAGACCCCATAAAGTATATATATTCTGGGTCGTGGTGAAATTCTGAGTCGATCTAAGCATGTCCGTCCGTCCGTCCGTCCGTCCGTCTGTTGAAATCACGCTAACTTCCGAACGAAACAAGCTATCGACTTGAAACTTGGCACAAGTAGTTGTTATCGATGTAGGTCGGATGGTATTGAAAATGGGCCATATCGGTCCACTTTTACGTATAGCCCCCATATAAAGGGACCCTCAGATTTGGTTTGTGGAGCCTCTAACAGAAGCATATTTCATCCGATCCGGCTGAAATTTGGTACATGGTGTTGGTATATGGTCTCTAACAACCATGCAAAAATTGGTTCACATCGGTTCATAATTATATATAGCCCCCATATAAACCGATCCCCAGATTTGCCTTGCGGAGCCTAAAACAGAATCAAATTTCATCCGATCCTGCTGAAATTTGGTACATGGCGTTCGTATATGCTCTCTAGCAACCATGCAAAAATTGGTCCACATCGGTCCATAATTATATATAGCCCCCATATAAACCGATCCCCAGATTTGGCTTGCGGAGCCTAAAAGAGAACCAAATTTCATCCGATCCGGCCGAAATTTGGTACATGATGTTGGTATATGGTCTCTAACAACCATGCAAAAATTGGTCCATATCGGTCCTTAATTATATATAGCCCCCATATAAACCGATCCCCAGATTTGGCTTGTGGAGCCTCTAAGAGAAGCATATTTCATCCGATCCGGCTGAAATTTGGTACATGATGTTGGTATATGGTCTCTAACAATCATACAAAAATTGGTCCACATCGGTCCATAATTATATATAACCCCCATATAAACCGATCCCCAGATTTGGCTTGCGGAGCCTCAAAGAGAAGCAAATTTCATCCGATCCGGCTGAAATTTGGTACATGATGTTGGTATATGGTCTCTAACACCCATGCAAAAATTGGTCCACATCGGTTCATAATTATATATAGCTCCCATATAAACCGATCCCCAGATTTGGCTTGCGAAGTCTCCAAGAGAAGCAAATTTCATCCAAGCCGGTTGTAATTTGGAACATAGTGTTAGTATATGGTCTTTAACAACCGTGCCAGAATTGGTCCATATCGATCCATAATTATATATAGCCCCCATATAAAACGTTCTCCAGATTTGACCTCCGGAGCCTCTTGGAAGAGCAAAATTCATCCGATCCGGTTCAAATTAGGAACGTGGTGTTAGTATATGGTCGCTAACAACCATACCAAAATTGGTCCAATCACACAAAAATTGGTCCATATCGGTTCATAATCATGGTTGCCACTAAAGCCAAAAATAATCTACCAAAATTTTATTTCTATAGAAAATTTTGTCAAAATTTTATTTCTATAGAAAACTTTGTCAAATTTTATTTCTAGAGAAAATTTTGTTAAAATTTTATTCGGTTCATAATCATGGTTGCCACTCGAGCCACAAATAATCCACCAAGATTTTATTTCTATAGAAAATTTTGTCAAAAGTTTATTTCTATAGATAATTTTGTTAAAATTTTATTTCTGTTGAAATTTTTGTCAAAATTTTCTTTCTATAGAAAATTTTGTGAAAATTTTATTTCTATAGAAAATTTTGTTAAAATTTTATTTCTGTAGAAAATTTTGTCAAAATTTTATGTCTACTTTGTCAAACTGAATTATATACGTATTGGATCGATCTTTTTTGATTTAATATATACCACGTATGGACTTACATACAATTTAGAAGATGGTGTTATTAGGTATTAAGATACCTTGCCATCGGCAAGCGTTACCGCAACTTAAGTAATTCGATTGTGGATGGCAGTGTTTAGATAAAGTTTCTACGCAATCCATGATGGAGGGTACACAAGCTTCGGCCTGGCCGAACTTACGGCCGTATATACTTGTTTTTAATAAAATTGTGTTCCACCCTAATGCATTAGCCAACTTAAATTTTGAGTCTATAGGTTTTGTAAAAGTCTATCAAATTCTGTCCAAATCGGGTGATATTTAAATGTATGTATTTGGAACAAACCTTTATATATAGCACCCAACACATTTGACGGATGTGATATGGTATCGAAAATTTAGATCTACAAAGTGGTGCAGGGTATAATATAGTCGGCACCGCCCAACTTTAGACTTTCCTTACTTGTTTTTTGAGTACGTTAGTTCAATATTTCTTTAAATTTGTAAATTTGACTACAAATGCGGCCATCTTGAACTTCTTAGGGCACTAAAGACATTCTTTTTGAACTCTAATTTGTTCCTTCAAAATGTATAATTTTCTTTAACAAGTAAAAAAAAACAATAATTATGTCTAATAAATTTTCTTGAATTTGTCGAAAATATTTACTTATTTTTCTAATATCGGCGTGATGTCAGAGTTTGTAATAATGTTTAGTCAAAAATTTTCTGAAATTATCTAATTTTTTTAAAATTAACCAAAAATTTCCTTCCTCTCAGGGTGAACCCTATGTTTGACTATAAAGGGTGATACGGTCGGTGAAATCGTTTATTTAAAAAATCAAATTAAATTTCTTTTTCAAGTTCAATTAGTATAAAATTCAGGAAAAATATTCAGTTAGGCTTTCGCTTTTCCAAATCCGAATTGCCGGGCCTCACGCTTGACACCTGCCATCAGATTTTGTACAGCCACCTTGTCCACCTTCTTCGCCGCAGAAAGCCAGTTTGCCTTGAGCTGCTGCTCGTCCTTAGCAGTTTTTTTTTTTGGTCTTCTTTAGGTTCCGCTTGACAATAGCCCAGTATTTCTCAATTGGGCGGAGCTCTGGCGTGTTGGGAGGGTTCTTGTCCTTGGGAACCACCTGCACGTTGTTGGCGGCGTACCACTCCATGGCCTTTTTACCGTAATGGCAAGATGCCAAATCCGGCCTAAACAGTACGGAACAACCGTGTTTCTTCAGAAAAGGCAGCAGACGTTTATTCAAACACTCTTTCACGTAAATTTCTTGGTTGACAGTCCTGGAAGCTATGAAAATGCTGTTTTTCAAGCCACAGGTACAGATGGCTTGCCAAACCAGATATTTCTTTGCGAACTTTGACAGTCTTATGTGCTTGAAAATATCTGCTACCTTTCCCCTTCCTTTTGCCGTATAAAACTCCTGTCCCGGAAGCTGCTTGTAGTCGGCTTTGACGTAGGTTTCGTCGTCCATTACCACGCAGTCAAACTTCGTCAGCATCGTCGTGTGCAGCCTCCGGAATCGCGCTTTGGCCGTCGTATTTTGTTTATCACCGCGATTTGGAGTCACTACCTTCTTGTAAGTCGATAGTCCGGCTCGTTTTTTGGCTCGATGCACGGTTGTAGACGATACACCCAGCTTATTTGCGGCATCTCGGAGAGAGAGGTTAGGGTTTCGCTCGAAACTACCGGCAAATCTCTTTGTCGTCTCAGCGGCTTCCGGTTTTCGATTTCGCACCGATCCAGACTTCCTGGCTGTCGACAAACGTTCCCCATACACTTTAATTACATTTGTAACGGTTGATTTGGCAACTTTTAGCGATTTTGCCAGCTTTGCGTGCGAGTAGCTCGGATTTTCGCGATGCGCGAGCAAAATTTTGATACGCTGCTCTTCTTGCTTGGACGGCATTTTGACAACTGAAGAGTGAATTCCAAAATCAAAATAGGAGGAACATTCTACACACACACACCTTCAAAATGAGAGGTGTTCAGGTTTTTTAAATGCAAAATTGAAAGAAATACGTCAAGTTTATATTGACCAAATTTTGACCTATCACCCTTTAGCCGATATAATTCTATTTTAGTTCGTGAAATTATTACGTTTTAAGAAAGATTCCATGACTTTAATAATTTTTTTGCGTACGATAGTTAATTTAACTAAAACAAAGGAAAAAATTATGCACCAATGTAGTCTAAAGGTTAACTAAATTCGTGTCTCCCACAAAACAGTTCAGAATTTCTTAGAATTTGTAAATTGTACACATAATGCGCCCATCATGAACTTCGTATGGCACTAAAGAAATTTTTGCAATTTTGAACTCTAAGTTTTTCCTCATCTACTCACTCCGCTCTGGATATATGTTAGGGATACTATTACTAGTAATACAATAAAGGCCCAAGCTTCCATTGCCTTTCACACCAACCAACAAGCCTAAAAATTTCTTGATTTGATTGTACATAAGTTTTCCCACTCGTATATCTATTTTATAGTTTTAGTGGTATTTTAAGCAATTTGTCTTTCTATTCATGTAAATGCAAGGAAAAACAAAATTCAAATGAAATTTAAATACGAATAAAATTGTGAATTTAATAGGAACACCAGCAAAGCTGCCATTACACATCTACCACATACAATATCATCTGCGGCACAAACAAAACAAAAACTTTGTCTTTGGGCCTAATCTCTTATTTTGACAGTTAACACATGAAACAACCGCAGCAAAAGAAAGCCTTAGGGCTTGAACCACCAGAGAGTCAGTCATGACATGCTAAATAACTTCTAAACCGGCACAAAAGCAAAATTTACTCTGGTTGGCCGACAGTGTGACGGGATGCATGGATGATTATTGCACCATGGGGCGGGCTAATATTACAGGTATTTATATGTAGGTATGCCTCTACAGTATAATGAACAAAGATATTTTAATAGAGTAAGTAATACATACACTAATGTAATATTTCAGTTGTGGGTAATAAGCGTATGAATATACCGGAAGAAAGCTGTAACTGAAAACTTCGTAGCTGTTGGTTACCATTAAAAATGGTTCCCAGTGATTAATGCAAAAAATAATTCGAAGTAGGGTTAACATACTAGATAAATTTTCTCATCTCATATGATTTTAATGTTTCATTTGGGAAAACGAAACAACTCTAGAATATATTGTAGAATGAATACACTAAAAAATGAGTGAACCCTATATGGCATTAAAGCAAATTTAATACCATTTTAGTTGCCTTTGGTTGTTCTACAAACCAATTAATTTATTTTTAGATAATTTATTAATATATTTAAAGAAGTTATTAATTTAAATAAAAGAAAAACGTTACTAATCTATATAAAAGACTTAATTAATCACATTATATTTCTTCATTTTCATCTGTTTCTAACTGCAGTGAATAATTATTTAAAGACTCTAGACTATAATCAGAATCAGAGCTATAGTTACAATTGGAGGCTTCTTTAGATGTTGAAGGTTGTAATAATTTTGGTGGAATTTCAGGCATTTTGAAAAGTTGTATGACTTCTCGAGGAAATGGAAGTTTTTTTGAATTATTTGTACGTTCTCGCAAACCAAAACTTGATATATATGGATCAGAGCTATCCATAGCCCTATGATACATGTCAAGTATATTATGCACTCTTGAATCCTTTCGAGCGTGTCCTATTCGATCTTTTTTATAATATTTGTTTCGGGCCTCAGATTCATTTTCTGACAACCCACGGGTACGATAGAAACCTCAATTATTTGAGATGAATGCACTAGTATCTTGTGCATTGTGGCAGACATCGGGTACCATTCGTAGTATTTGATATATAATTTTACTGGTTTTAATGCAATGAGCACGAAACCTTTGAGTATCGATTTCGAATTCGGAAGATAGAGCAATTAAAATTGTGTGTAAATGTTTCAAAAAGTCAATATTTACAGAAGTAATAGATGCTAAAAGTTCTGTACGAGAAAATGCTCTTCTCGCTGTATTCCCATCATTAGTGTTGCCGCTGACATTTGCTTCAGGCTTATCGACATGGAGGCTCATTTGAAGCAAAAACTGTTTCTGAATTTGTTGTTTCTTTTCTGCTAAAACTTTTTTCTCTTCTTTTCCTCGAACTTGCCATTTTTTCAAGTCTAGCTTATATGAAAGTTTTAAAACAAACTCAAAACGACGAATCCACGCATGCAAAGGGCTTATTTCAAACTTCAAGTCGTCAGATTTTGCTTCAAACTGAGGAGAATCAAAGTTTCTTATAGTTCGAAATTGATTTGGACCAGAGTGACAGATGGGACATTGCTGTGCACTTTTAGTTTCCATCAACACGTTTAACACTTTACCATCTATTAACGTCATATATAAATCATATGTTACTCTAATCTCGCATTACTTAGCGTGTATTGCAAAGATTTCAGCTTCTCAATCTGCTCGTTTATGTTGTGGTTTTCAGTTAAAATGTGCTCCTTTGTTTCTTTAACAAACTCCACTTTTAAAGGCCTACAAAAGCGTACTGATTGAGGTGTACGGTTTACCCAAATATTATCATCAGTTGATGAAATTATTTTAATTGGAATGACTGATGTGACAAACAGGGACTGATCGAAACTTTCTGAGGTATTTTCCACAAATTTTTGTTTGAACAAGCTGTGTCCAGTAGAACCATCAAACCCATAGCTCAAAATTAGGGTTGATTCTTCAATATCCATTGTACACAATACTTCGTCTTGATATGCAAAAATTCTTTTAGCTGTGTGGTCTACCAAATTTTGCAACGATACTTCGACAGAACTTTCATTCGCTTAAATTTCATCCGGTCTACATTTTAATTTCCTCTTATATACTTTATCATAACTCGGAAAAATACCACTATTGTGCTTTATGTTTAATTGGCGCATATTGCAGTACTGCTGTTTAGTTAATCCGTTTTCTAACAAAAACTTAGAGCTTCGTCAGGTGAAACTGGTGTAACTTCTTTACGGCTAGTATTAAGAAGTTTCCGAATTTTAGATGGCCGGTTTGGAGACATAGCAACTTCCCAGCAAAAAAATTTGGAAGTTCTTCCAAAGGCACAACTTTAAAAGCACTTCCAGAATATGTACTCCCAATGGTGTTCTTTATTTTTACTACCCAGGAAGTTCTTTTAATCCAATATTTTATTACTTGGTTTTTTCATACTTTTAATGGATAATTTTAACTTTTTTGTTTCAAATAGATTTGAGATATAGTAAGAATTCATAAAATGGCACAAATCATTTAAATTTTGTCCACAAAAATTCTAAATCCAGTCTAGAAAAATTGTGAATTTTTGAAAATATTTGAGGCCAAACGTTTCCGACAAGCGTTAGAATCCATTAAAAATTATAAAAAATTATAAAAATTATTTATTTGACAAAATATCAAAGAATTTTTTAATATATATCCAAAACATTGAATTCGGATCACACCTAAAGAAGTGATGTAAATTCAGTGCAACGGTTGTTGAAATGGAGGACTTCTGTCCTATGACAAGCCCATGTTAAATTCATCGCTTCTGCGTCAATTTTGCACAACTTCCGTATCCAGTGACAGTTCATTTTATTATTTACAAACTTCCAAAAACATTTTGACCCCTCGTGATGGAACTCAAGCGTGATTTTGTGCTTGTTTTAAAAAACCGCAAATGGTTATCGTCAAAGCCCTCCATCTCTTAAATGTAAAAAAAAAACTTTCTTTTGCCGTACCATTGCTCGTTACTGTGATACTGGCAGGGTTGCATCCAAAAAAGCCATTGAAGTTATAACAAGTATATACGATCGTAAGTTCTTATGTACCCTCCACCATGGATTGCGTAGAAACTTCTACGAAAGTCTGTCATCCACAATCGAATTACTTGGGTTGTTGTAACTTAAAACTTCTTAACATCGTTTTCTAAATTGTGTGTTAATATTAGACAAAAAAGTTATGTATAGGTAAGTCTACAAATAATTTTTATGTGATTGGGGATCGATTTATCTGAGGGCTATATATAACTAAAGACCGATATGGACCTAGTTAGACATGGTTGTTAACATATGGCCGTTAACAACCATGTCTAACTACACGCTCACAAAAAATCGCTTCTGTAACATATACTCCCAAACATATTTTGCTTCAAGCATATACATTTTTGGGTATTGCCCAAACATTTATATGTTTGATCTCTTCCAATATATAATATGTTTGAAAGCATATTGGTCTAAACAATATATGTTTGGGTAGTCTAAGTTCCAAACATTTTGTATTTTTGCATCCAAATTCAATAATGTTGTCTTCCAAAAAACAATATGTTATTATGTGAACATATAATATGTTTGGAAGCATTTTGCACCCAAAAATATTATATGCTTAAAAAAAATTCTCCCAAACAATATTGTGCTCAAAATTTTATTTATTTATTTATATATTTACAATCATAATGAATTATGAAAATAAACAGGTAATATAGGTGCTAACAACATAGGTTTTCGACCTGAATGCTCAAAATTTTGTTTCTGCCCAATTGTATATTCCCCCACATCTTTCTCACTTCCACGAGATTTTTTAGTTCTTAGCACCTTTTTCTGTAATACAAACATCGTAGAAGAAATTATTCAATTTTATGATTTTTTTTATTTTAATTTTACCTTTTGCCGGACGGGGATTCGAACAGCGGACCACACAGTTTGTAAGGATCAAAGAAGTAGCTGATCAATTGCCCAAGAAAAAAAAGGTTAATTTTGTA
The DNA here is from genome assembly GCF_050003625.1 of Haematobia irritans. NCBI lineage: Eukaryota > Metazoa > Arthropoda > Insecta > Diptera > Muscidae > Haematobia > Haematobia irritans. The sequence continues at coordinate 133,731,361 of NC_134398.1, read as the reverse complement.
ATAACAAGCAACAACCACCAACTTAATTCAATATCGCTCCCTGTTAGATAGCGCTCCAAGCTACTAAACACATATATGTTTATAGGCTATTTCTAAATTAATATATGTTTGCATCCAAGCATATTATATTTACAAACATTTTATGTCCCAAACATAATATGTTCTAACATATTAACATATATATCCCAAAATGTTATGCTAGTTTATGAACATTATATGCTTGCACTCAAAAATATTGTGTTTAAAAATTTGTGTTCCAAACATATAATGTTTATAGCCAAACATATGAAAAGCAGTCTTTTTCATCCGTGTAGGTCCACTAGCACAATGTACCAAATTTCAACTGACTGGGATGAAATTTGCTCCTCCAAGAGGCTCCAAAACCAAATCTCGGGATTGGTTTATATGGGGGCTATATATGATTATGGACTGATATGAGCCAATTCCTGCATGGCTGTTGAATATCATATACTACCACCACGTACCAAATTTCAACCAGATCGAATGAATTTTGCTTCTCCAAAAGGCACCAGAGGTCAAATCTGGGGATCGGTTTATATGGGGGCTATATATAATTATGGACTGATATGAACCAATTCTTGCGTGGTTGTTGGATACCATATACTAACATCACGTACCAAATTTCAACCGAATGTGATGAATTTTACTCTTCCAAGGGGCTCCGGAGGTCAAATCTGGAGATCGGTTTATATGGGGCATATATATAATTATTGACCGATTTCGACCAATTTTTGCATGGGTGTTTGAGGCCATATATTAACACCACGTACCAAATTTCAACTGAATCAGATGAATTTTGGTCTTCCAAGAAGCTCCGGAGGTCAAATCTGGTGGTCGGTTTTTTTGGAGGCTACATATAATTATGGACCGATGTGGACCAATTTTTGCATGGTCATTAGAGACCATATACTAACACCATGTACCAAATTTCAGCCGGATCGGATGAAATTTGCTTCTCTTAGAGGCTCCGCAAGCCAAATCGGGGGATCGGTTTATATGGGGGCTATATATAATTATGGACCGATATGGACCAATTTTTGCATGGTTGTTAGAGACCACATACCAAGACCATGTACCAGATTTCAGTCGAATCGGATGAAATTTGCTTCTCTTAGAGCAATCGCAAGCCAAATTTGGGGGTCCGTTTATATGGGGGCTATACGTAAAAGTGGACCGATATGGCCCATTTGCACTACCATCCGACCAACATCAATAACAACTACTTGTCCCAAGTTTCAAGTCGATAGCTTGTTTCGTTCGGAAGTTAGCGTGATTTCAACAGACGGACGGACGGACGGACGGACGGACATGCTCAGATCGACTCAGAATTTCACCACGACCCAGAATATATATACTTTATGGGGTCTTAGAGCAATATTTCGATGTGTTACAAACGGAATGCAAAGTTAATATACCCCCATCCTATGGTGGAGGGTATAAAAAGTGCAAGATATCACCAAGGGACAAAACAATTTCAACTTCAAACCCCTACACACAAAAAAATATTTTTCTGATTCAATCACGAAATTAATTGATCCAATTAATTTTTTAATTGAAATGTCTTCAATCACGAAAATGATAGTATCAATCACAGTTTTAATTGGGCATAGAAAAAATCCTTGATTAAAAAATTAATTGATGTCATTAGCAATTTTCAATTAATTTTTGAATTGATTGAATTAAAAATTTAATTGATTTTGAATGCAAACCCCAATTAATTTTTTATTTAAAAAGGTAACTATTTTCAACTACTTTCTGAATTGGCTTAGAGTTTTTATTTTGATTAAGAAATGTTCACCTGACTTAGTCTTCTGAATTTGATTAAAAAGTTAATTAATTAAAAATTTTAAAATTTTCAATCATTGACTTAATTAACCTAATGTTTCTACCTTGATTAAAAAGTTAATTGTATCAATTAATTTATTAATTGAAAAAACATTCAACTTCAATTAACTTTTTAATTGGAAATATTCTGGTGATATTTTTTCTGTGTAGGTTTGAACAAACAAAATGGTCGGGATTACTTGCCAAAGAGATCAGCTTAAAATTTGCAGCTAAGATTTGCCACCAGAACTTGAAAGTTGGTCACCTCGGATGTATGCAATTTTGTTTTCCCTGCCAAATTCGAAATATCTGAATATCTCTTATACACTGAAAAAACAGTGAACCCACCAGGAAGAAAACTTTCGGTTAATTTTAGAAAATTTAAATATTTGTAGAAAATTTTAACTAAACAGTATTACAAACGTTGGCATCACGCCGATGTCATAAAAATAAGTAAATATTTTTCGACAAATTCAAGAAAATTTATTAGACATAACTAAGTTTTCTCACTTGTTAAAGAAAATTTTGTAGTTTGAAGGAAAAACTTGGAGTTCAAAATTGCAAGAATGTCTTTAGTGACATACGAAGTTCATGATGGACGCATTTTTGGTAAAATTTACAAATTTAAAGAAATTCTGAACTATTTTGTTGAAGACACAAATTTAGTTAATCTTTATGCTTCATTTGAGTATATTTTTTTCCTCGGTTTTAGTCAATTTAACTAACGTACACAAAAAATTATTAGAGTAAAGGAAACTTTCTCCAAACATAATAATTCCATGAACTAAAATAAAGTTAAATTGGCTTTAGTGAAATAGAGAGTTCACTTTTTTTTGAGTGTAGTGCGCAAGATATGGACCCTCAAATTGTTTTGTGTGCATCAAAATTTTAACAAAGTGGGGTTAGTATTTTAGACCTAGACAGTCCTTTTTTGTACCCAGAAACATTTTTTCTGATTCAATCACAAAATTAATTGATCCAATTAATTTTTTAATCGAAATGTCGTCAATCGCGAAGATACTCTCATCTTCACAATAACAGTGGCATCAAAAAAAAATAATAATTGATTAAAAATTAATTGATGTCATTAGCAAATTTCAATGAATATTTTAATTGATTCAATTAAATTTTTAATTAATGTTGATTGCAAAATTCAATTCATTTTTTATTAAAAAAAATAGTTTTAGTCACTGTACTATATTTCAATCACATTCTACAACTAATCACTTTTAGTTTGATTAAAAAATTTATTGTTTCAAATAAATTTTTAATTAAATATTAAAAACAAAACATCCATAATTTTTTAACTGTCTTTGTATTCCGATTTTGATTACAAAGTTAATTGTATCAATTAATTTTTGAATTGAAAAAGTTTTCAACTTCAATCAACTCTTTAATTGGGTTATTTAGGAGATAAGTTTTTTTATGTGGGCGGATCCTTATTTTCTTTCCTTAACTGTATTCTTTATTCCAATTTTTTACTTACTTAAGTTTTACGTATTTAGGAAGAAAAACGTATGTACCATAGGTTAAAAGTTGTAGACTCCACAAAAATACCGACTTTTTACCATTTTTTTCGAAAAAGTTACCTGCATTCTTTATGTTATGTCGTAACATTTTGTTAATAGACTTCTACCAATATTTTGGCTTTTCTAGTGTTTCTGGTAGAACACTGAATAATAAGAATATGTTTTAAATAGTAGTTTTTGAGTTCTTTTCATCCCAAAATCGGCAATTTTTAAAGATTTCGTTTATTTGAAAGTCTCATTTGGGAAAGCATAGATTACAAGGCCGATCTCTTTTCCAAAAAAAAAAAAACATGTGTCCACTAAATAACAGTAAAACGTTACAAGATCCCACTGTAAACTGTTGAGAAATATGCTGATTTGCCCACTTTGGGGATTTTTGATACAATTAATGGGAATGATGTATTCAGCAATATTTTTTGAAACAATTTCCTGCAAAAAGCAATTTCCTCCCAAAAGCAAAAAGTTATACCGGTTTCAATTAGAGGTGTGCACGTGAGTAATAGTTTACTCACGCACACTCACGACTGAAAAATCATACTCAAGCACTATATTTTTTGGTAGGACTCACGCTCACTCACGAAAAGAATATTTGTACTCACGCACGAAAACGTCGTGACTCACGAAAAATAGCGTGACTCACGAAAAATATCGTGACTCACGGATGATTTTATGATTGATTTACCTTACCGAAGTGTCTGAAAACATGAGCATTATTAAAATTGAAAGTGTTATTAAACTCTTAACATCCCAGGTGACCCTAAAATTGTAACTCTTAAGCGTTTTATGTTGGTGAGCAGGAATATTTTCGTGAGTGTAATTCGTTACTCACGCACACTCACAAAGATATTATTTTCGTGACTCACGCACGACATTTTGGTTTGTTAATCACGCTCACGGACACTCACGCTGTTGTTATGAGCGTGACTCACGCACGAATCACGAAAATTTTCGTGAGTTACGACAATTTCGTGTCACATGCACACCTCTAGTTTCAATTCATATTTTTATACCCTTCACCACTACTGTGGTACAGGGTATAATAAGTTTGTGCATTTGTATGTAACGCCAAGAAGGGGTAATCATAGACCAACCTTTTAGTATACGGATCGGCTTAGAATTAAATTGTGAGTCGATTTAGCGATGTCCGTCTGTCTGTCTGTCCGTCTGTCTGTCCGTCTGTCTGTCTGTCTGTCTGTCTGTTGATGTACTTTTGTGTGCAAAGTACAGCTCGCAGTTTTAGTCCGATTGTCCTGAAATTTGGTATAGGGTCCTGTTTCGGCTCAAAGACGATCCCTATTGATTTTGGAAAAAATCGGATCAGATTTAGATATAGCTGCCATATATATTTTTCACCGATGTGGTCATAATTGGCGTGTATATCAACCGATCTTCCTCAAATTCCGTACATCAGAATATTTTATGAGTCTCCAAAAACTTGCAAAATATCAGCAAAATCGGTTCAGATTTAGATATAGCTCCCATATATAGCTTTCGCCCGATTTACACTCATTTGCCCACAGAGGCCAATTTTTTGCTCCGATTTAGTTGAAATTTTGCATAGGGAGTAGAATTAGCGTTGTAACTATGCGTGCCAAATTTGCTTGAAATCGGTTCAGATTTGGATATATCTCCCATATAAAGCTTTCGACCGATTTACACTCATATGACCACAGAGGCCAATTTTTAACTCCGATTTAGTTGAAATTTTGCACAGGGAGTAGAATTAGCATTGTAGCTATGCGTGCCAAATTTGGTTGAAATCGGTTCATATTTAGATATAGCTCCCATATATATGTTTTTCTGATTTCGACAAAAATGGTCAAAATACCAACATTTTCCCTGTAAAATCGCCACTGCTTAGTCGAAAAGTTGTAAAAAATGACTCTAATTTTCCTAAACTTCTAATACATATATATCGAGCGATAAATCATAAATAAACTTTTTCGAAGTTTCCTTAAATATTTTTTTACTAACATTGTGTTCCACCCTAGTGCATTAGCCGACTTAAATTTTGAGTCTATAGATTTTGTAGAAGTCTATCAAATTCTTCCAGATCGAGTGATATTTAAATTTATGTATTTGGGACAAACCTTTATATATAGCCCCCAACACATTTGACGGATGTGATATGGTATCGAAAATTTAGATCTACATAGTGGTGCAGGGTATAATATAGTCGGCCCCGCCCGACTTTAGACTTTCCTTACTGGTTTATTACCAAATTTTGTATTAAAGAATGCTCCTTGCCCCAAAAATCATAAATTTTAGTCATTTTTGTTTTTTTTTTCGATTGTATGGAAAAAGTCCTCTAACATACCTTTCAAACGAAATATTAAATATACCGTTGCGAAGTAAAATTCACCAAAGTTTTTGCACTAAGCTTCACTAAATGTACGTTGGGAGCCACCGTGGTGCAATGGTTAATATGCCCGCCATGCACGGGTCGTGTATTCGAACCCAGTTTCGACTAAAAAAAGTTTTTCAGCTCAGTTATGCTGGTGACATTTCTGAGTGTTTCAAAGCTTCTCTAAGTGATTTCACTGCAATGTGGAACGCCGTTCGGAATCGGCTATATAAAGGAGGTCCTTTGTCATTGAGCTTAACGTCCTAGCAAAAAAATTTGGAAGTTCTTCTCAAGCACAACTATAAAAGAACTTCAAAAAATGCCCTCCCAAAGATGTTGTTTATTTTAACTGCACAGGAAGTTCATTTGAGTACATTTTTCATAACTCTTTTTTTCATATTTCTAATGGGAAATTTATTTATTTTTTATACCATCCACCATAGGATGGGGGTATATTAACTTTGTCATTCCGTTTGTAACACATCGAAATATTGCTCTAAGACCCCATAAAGTATATATATTCTGGGTCGTGGTGAAATTCTGAGTCGATCTGAGCATGTCCGTCCGTCCGTCTGTTGAAATCACGCTAACTTCCGAACGAAACAAGCTATCGACTTGAAACTTGGCACAAGTAGTTGTTATTGATGTAGGTCGGATGGTATTGCAAATGGGCCATATCGGTCCACTTTTACGTATAGCCCCCATATAAACGGATCCCCAAATTTGGCTTGCGATTGCTCTAAGAGAAGCAAATTTCATCCGATCCGGCTGAAATTTGGTACATGGTGTTAGTATATGGTGTGTAACAACCATGCAAAAATTGGTCCACATCGGTCCACTTTTACGTATAGCCCCCATATAAACGGACCCCCAAATTTGGCTTGCGATTGCTCTAAGAGAAGCAAATTTCATCCGATCCGGCTGAAATTTGGTACATGGTGTTAGTATATGGTATATAACAACCATGCAGAAATTGGTCCATATCGGTCCATAATTACATATAGCCCCCATATAAACCGATCCCCCGATTTGGCTTGCGGAGCCTCTAAGAGAAGCAAATTTCATCCGATCCGGCTGAAATTTGGTACATGGTGTTGGTATATGTTCTCTAATGACCATGCAAAAATTGGTCCACATCGGCCCATAAGTATATATAGCCCCCATATAAACCGATCCCCAGATTTGACCTCCGGAGCCTCTTAGAGGAGCAAAATTCATCCGATCCGGTTGAAATTTGGTACGTGGTGTTAGTATATGGTATCTAATAACCATGCAGGAATTGGTCCATATCGGTCCATAAGTATATATATCTCCCATATAAATCGATCCCCAGATTTGGCTTGCGGAGCCTCTAAGAGAAGCAAATTTCATCCGATCCGGTTGAAATTTGGTACGTGGTGTCAGCATATGATATCGGTCCATAATCATGGTTGCCACTCGAGCCAAAAATAATTTACCAAAATTTTATTTATATAGAAAATCTTGTCAAAATTTTATTTCTATAGAAAATTCTTTCCAAATTTTATTTCTATAGATTTTTTTGTTCCAAATTTTACTTCTATAGAAAATGTTGTCAAAATTTTATTTCTATAGAAAATTTTTGTTAAAATTTTATTTCTATAGAAAATCTTGTCAAAATTTTATTTCTATAGAAAATTTAGTCAAAATTTTATTTCTATAAAAAATTTTATTAAAATTTTATTTTTATAGAAAAGTTTGTTAAAATTTTATTTCTGTAGAAAATTTTATCAAAATTTTCTTTCTATAAAAAATTTTGTGAAAATTTTGTTTCTATAGAAAATTTTGTTAAAATTTTTTTATGTCTATATAAAATTTTGTCAAACTGAATTATATACGTATTTGATCGATCTTTTTTGATTTAATATAACCACGTATGGACTTACATACAATTTAGAAGACGGTGTTAGGAGGTTTTAAGATACCTTGCCATCGGCAAGCGTTACCGCAACTTAAGTAATTCGATTGTGGATGGCAGTGTTTAGAAGAAGTTTCTACGCAATCCATGGTGGAGGGTACATAAGCTTCGGCCTGGCCGAACTTACGGCCTACATACTTGTTTTTGTTTCAAATAGGTTAAAAATAGATTAAGTATTAATAAGATGGTAAAAATTATTTAAATTTAGCCGAAAAAATGTTAAATCCTTCCTAGAAAAATTGCGAATTTATAAAAAAAATTGATAACAAACGTTCCAGACAGGAGATATAATGCATTAAAAATCATAAAAAAAACTTTAAGAATTATTTATTTGTCCAAATATCACAAAATTTACATCCAAAACACTGAATTCATCTCACACTTTAAGAAATGATGTAAATTCAGTGCAGTGGCTGACAAGCCCATGTTAAATTCATCGCTTCTGCGTTAATTTGGCACTTCCGGATCCAAAAAGAACATTTTTGTTACTTTTTTGGCGACGTTTTTTTTTTTGCTGGGATAGAATGGGGCATCTCTCAGTGATAAGAAAGAAGTTCACCACTGTGGTATTACGATGGACTGAATAGTCTTAGTGAGCCTGAAATATCGGGCAGAGGCTATACCTAACCTAAGCTATACGATACTATCAAATTTACTCTTTGTGCAAAATTTTTGGCAAATCAAAGTAAACCCCTGGTTTATGAGGCCATATAAGTGCATATGGGCGTAAGATATATATGTATGAGAGCTTTATCCAAATCTGAACCGATTTCCACCAAACTCGGTATCGGATCGTATGAAATTTTATTCTCCAAGGGACTCGGGATGTCAAATATGGTGGTCGGTTTTTATATGGCTTACATCAATACCAGCTGTTTGTGTCAAGTTTAAAGTCGATAGATTGTTTCGTTCGGAAGTTCACGTGATTTCAGAGATCGTTTTTTTTCCTAAATCCATAACATTCGATCTTATACACAAATTATTTCATAAAACATTTTTTAAAGATGCAACTACAATTGAAATTATTCAAATAGCATTGTTACAATTTGTTCCGTATTAACTTTAACCCTACCGGCATACCCTCGTTTTCTGTTTCCTTCAATATTTCATTAATATTGTTTTGTGAATTAATGTTCAAATGAAGGTATTTTCTGTGTTGTGTTATACATTGACGGACAATTTATTCGTATTTTATGCACAAATGCGTAACCATGCCTATGCGCTTGCGCACATTGCCGTCATATGAAGATCATTCTTCCTGGGTTACATTCAGGAAAAGAAAAGCATTACTTATGTTTATCTCCAGGCATTTCCATTGTTTCGTAGGTGTTTGTTTGGTTTGGCGGTGTTGTGGGATCGTTGTGTGCCTGACCGCCTGAGGTGTTGCCATCTTATAATTCATCCAATTGTTTCCAATGTGATGGCATATGTTTTTATTTTATTTCTTTTTTTTTTTTTTGTTTTCGTTTTTATTTAAGCCGTTGTATTCAATTTTGTAGCCCTTCTCTTGATATTCAGGAAGTGTTTATGAGCCAAACAAATACTTAAAATCCTTTTTGTTTTCTTTTTTTTTTTTTGTTATTAATATCACCAACATCAACAACTGAAAATATACACTTGACCTACCCGCTTTTTCTTCAATGGCTTGAAGAGTTGATATAATAAGCAGGTGACAACCGCGGGGCATTAAGAAATTAAAGAAGAATTTATTGGGTAATAATAAATAAAAAACATATGCTACCTAATCTGGAATATTTTTATACCCTCCATCATAGGATGGGGGTATATTAACTTTGTCATTCCGTTTGTAACACATCGAAATATTGCTCTAAGACCCCATAAAGTATATATATTCTGGGTCGTGGTGAAATTCTGAGTCGATCTAAGCATGTCCGTCCGTCCGTCCGTCTGTTGAAATCACGCTAACTTCCGAACGAAACAAGCTATCGACTTGAAACTTGGCACAAGTAGTTGTTATCGATGTAGGTCGGACGGTATTGAAAATGGGCCATATCGGTCCACTTTTACGTATAGCCCCCATATAAAGGGACCCTCAGATTTGGTTTGTGGAGCCTCTAACAGAAGCATATTTCATCCGATCTGGCTGAAATTTGGTATGTGGTGTTGGTATATGGTCTCTAACAACCATGCAAAAATTGGTCCACATCGGTCCATAATTATATACAGCCCCCATATAAACCGATCCCCCGATTTGGCTTGCGGAGCCTAAAAGAGAAGCAAATTTCATCCGATCAGGCTGAAATTTGGTACATGGTGTTGGTATATGGTCTCTAACAACCGTGCAAAAATTGGTTCACATCGGTCAATAATTATATATAGCCCCCATATAAACCGATCCCCAGATTTGGCTTGTGGAGCCTCTAAGAGAAGCATATTTCATCCGATCCGGCTGAATTTTGGTACGTGGTGTTGGTATATGGTCTCTAACAACCGTGCAAAAATTGGTTCACATCGGTCCATAATTATATATAGCCCCCATATAAACCGATCCCCAGATTTGGCTTGCGGAGCCTAAAAGAGAGGCAAATTTCATGCGATCCGGCTGAAATTTGGTACATGGTGTTGGTATATGGTCTCTAACAACCGTGCAAAAATTGGTTCACATCGGTCAATAATTATATATAGCCCCCATATAAACCGATCCCCAGATTTGGCTTGTGGAGCCTCTAAGAGAAGCATATTTCATCCGATCCGGCTGAAATTTGGTACGTGGTGTTGGTATATTGTCTCTAACAACCATGCAAAAATTGGTCCACATCGGTCATTAATTATATATTGCCCCCATATAAACCTATCCCCAGATTTGGCTTGCGGAGCCTAAAAGAGAAGCAAATTTCATCCGATCCGGCTGAAATTTGGTACATGGTGTTGGTATATGGTCTCTAATAACCATGCAAAAATTGGTCCACATCGGTTCATAATTATATATAGCCCCCATATAAACCGATCCCCAGATTTGGCTTGCGAAGTCTCCAAGAGAAGCAAATTTCATCCAATCCGGTTGTAATTTGGAACATGGTGTTAGTATATGATCTTTAACAACCATGCCAGAATTGGTCCATATCGGTCCATAATTATATATAGCCCCCATATAAAACGTTCTCCAGATTTGACCTCCGGAGCCTCTTGGAGGAGCAAAATTCATCCGATCCGGTTCAAATTAGGAACGTGGTGTTAGTATATGGTCGCTAACAACCATACCAAAATTGGTCCAATCACACAAAAATTGGTGCATATCGGTTCATAATCATGGTTGCCACTAGAGTCAAAAATAATCTACCAAAATTTTATTTCTATAGAAAATTTTGTCAAAGTTTTATTTCTATAGAAAATTTTGTTAAAATTTTATTTCTGTAGAAAATTTTGTCAAAATTTTCTTTCTATAGAAAATTTTGTGAAAATTTGATTTCTATAGAAAATTTTTTTAAAATTTTATTTCTGTAGAAAATTTTGTCAAAATTTTATGTCTTCTTTGTCAAACTGATTTATATACGTATTGGATCGATGTTTTTTGATTTAATATATACCACGTATGGACTTACATACAATTTAGAATATGGTGTTAGGAGGTTTTAAGATACCTTGCCATCGGCAATCGTTACCGCAACTTAAGTAATTCGATTCTGGATGGCAGTGTTTAGAAGAAGTTTCTACGCAATCCATGATGGAGGGTACATAAGCTTCGGCCTGGCCGAACTTACGGCCGTATATACTTGTTAATATTTAGAATATATACCCTTCAATATTGAAGTTGTAGCTATTTCGAAGCGAAATATTAGAAATCGTCATGTATCGATTTTCAGATATGTTATCGCACGAGGCCGGCATTCATTCATTTAAATTAAAACCTGTAAGGAAAGTCTAAAGTCGGGCTAGTCCGACTATATTAAATCCTTCACCACTTTGTAGACCACCATTGTCGTTTTAATCGAAACCCTTTAAAATTTGCTAAAATCTACTCATTTTATTGTTTACAATCGTATAAAAGCATTTTCATCTTTCATGCATTAAGACTAAAATTATTGGTGGTTGAATTATCAGACTTGTGTGATTCCTTAATCTTAATGTCCAATAAGCTAAAAAAATTGTAATATGATGTAAAGTAATTGAAGTGGACAAGGACCAGCCTGCATTGATATCAGGTTAACATAAACATAATGATTGCTTTATATTTTACTGAAAAAATATTGTCATGAAGCCTAATATTTCATTTCCTTAAAATACAAAGCTTATAAGACGCATTTCTCTGATATAAAGTTTTTTTCCTTGTTCAAAAGTCGTTAAACTTGTCAATAAAGTCGTACTGTCCGTATAGTTAGGTGATTCGACTTAAAAATGAGTGTCTTTATATGAAATAAGAATTTTTTCGACTGAGGTTATCTTGACTTTAATAATTCTGAACAAATCTTCAAAATTAATTAAATCGTGTCTAAATTGGTTGCTTTTTGTATCTTGAATACAAAGCAAAAAAGCGTTTAAAATAGGAGATGTTTTCAATACGTTTTTTTTTTCTTTAAACATAGCTTAATTTTTACTTGAAGTCGATTCTGAATTTGGATATTTTAAATTGTCGTTAGCACGTTTTCAAAGGAGTTTAAAAGCAGATGAAGAAAAAAGTTGAAAAACTATTAGATTAAAATTAGTTTTCTAGAACCAAGTACGGAAACACACAAAATAAAAAGAGAATATTAGCTTAATTGTTTCCTTATTTTAATTCTCCGCTTCTTTGGTTCGGAATCATTACCAAATCATTAGTGTAAAGACCAAAATCTTTGGAATCGTATGCCTTTATTCATTGTTGACTGGAAGACCAATAGTGGCCATCGTTAAAGTCGTTACAGCCCTCCAGCATTTAATTGGGTACAAATCTTTTCTTTCTCGTACTCTTGACTAGAGGTGTGCGCGTGACACGAAATTCTCGTAACGCGAGTGATTCTCGCACGAATCACGTGAGTCGTGAACAAAATCCAAAGCAACTCTCGTGAATGTGCGTGCATGAGAAATAAAATAGGTTCGTGAATGGGCGTGAATAAAATTTCTGCAAAATCACGCTCACGAAAATAATCAAAATGTAATTCACACTCGTATATTACTGAAAATAATTTAGCTCTCGAACTGTATTCTATTTTTGAATTTTGTTGCCTTTGCTGATTTCTGTTTGGATAATATCGTGAGTTTCGTGAATTTTTCGTGAATCGTGCGTGAACGTGAGTCTTTAAAAGTAGTTCGTTCGTGAATATTGGTTTTCATTTCGTGAATATGCATGAGTGTGCGTGAATAAATATTTTGCTTCGTAAATGTGCGTGAGTTTGAGTGAAATTTCAGTCAAGCGCACACCTCTATTCTTGACTGTTACGTTGATGCTGGCTGTATTGCATCGCGTCCAAAAAGTGGACGAAAAACTATGAAAACAACACAAGAAATTGTTCGAAAATTAACCCTCTAATGCCAGTTCTTTTGCCAGCGTATTAAACCAGTATATACGGCCGTAATTTCGGCCAGGCCGAATCTTATGTACCCTCCACCATGGATTGCGTAGAAACTTCTTCTAAACACTGCCATCCACAATCGAATTACTTGGGTTGCGGTAACGCTTGCCGATGGCAAGGTATCTTAAAACCTCCTAACACCATCTTCTAAATTATAAGTAAGTCCATACGTGGTATATATTAAATTAAACAAGTAAGGAAAGTCTAAAGTCGGGCGGGACCGACTATATTATACCCTGCACCACATCCGTCAAATGTGTTGGGGGCTATATATAAAGTTTGTCCCAAATACATACATTTAAATATCACTCGATTTGGACAGAATTTGCTAGACTTCTACAAAATCTATAGACTCAAAATTTAAGTTGCTTAATGCACTAGGGTGAAACACAATGTTAGTAAAAAAATGTAGGAAACATTTAAATCTGAAGCAATTATAAGGAAACTTCGCAAAAGTTTATTTATGATTTATCGCTCGATATATATGTATTAGAAGTTTAAGAAAATTAGAGTCATTTTTACAACTTTTTGCCTAAGCAGTGGCGATTTTACAAGGAAAATGTTGGTCGAAATCAGAAAAACATATATATGGGAGCTAAATCTAAATCTGAACTGATGTCAACCAAATTTGCACGCATAGCTACAATGCTAATTCTACTCCCTGTGCAAAATTTCAACTAAATCGGCGTTAAAAATTGGCCTCTGTGGTCATATGAGTGTAAATCGGGCGAAAGCTATATATGGGAGCTATATCTAAATCTGAACCGATTTCAACCAAATTTGGCACGTACAGCTACAATGCTAATTCTACTCCCTGTGCAAAATTTCAACTAAATCGGAGTTAAAAATTGGCCTCTGTGGTCATATGAGTGTAAATCGGGCGAAAGCTATATATGGGAGCTATATCTAAATCTGAACCGATTTCAACCAAATTTGACACGCATAGCTACAATGCTAATTATACTCCTTGTGCAAAATTTCAACTAACTCGGAGCAAAAAATTGGCCTCTGTGGTCATTTGAGTGTAAATCGGGCGAAAGCTATATATGGGAGCTATATCTAAATCTGAACCGATTTGGCTGATATTTTGCAAGTTTTTCGAGACTCATAAAATATTCGGATGTACGGAATTTTAGGAAGATCGGTTGATATACATGCCAATTATGACCAGATCGGTGAAAAATATATATGGCAGCTATATCTAAATCTGAACCGATTTTTTTCAAAATCAATAGGGATCGTCTTTGAGCCGAAACAGGACCCTATACCAAATTTTAGGACAATCGGACTAAAACTGCGAGCTGTACTTTGCACACAAAAATACATCAACAGACAGACAGACGGACAGACAGACAGACAGACGGACATCGCTAAATCGACTCAGAATTTAATTCTCAGACGATTGGTATACTAAACGATGGGTCTCAGACTTTTCCTTCTTGGCGTTACATACAAATGCACAAACTTATTATACCCTGTACCACAGTAGTGGTGAAGGGTGTAAAAAGACCGATTTAGTACGTATATAATTCAGTTTGACAACATTTTCTATAGAAATAAAATTTTAACAAAATTTTCTATAGAAATAAAATTTTGACAAAATTTTCTATAGAAATAAAATTTCGACAAAATTTTCTATAGAAATAAAATTTCGACAAAATTTTCTATAGAAATAAAGTTTTGACAAAATTTGCTCTAAAAATAAAATTTTAACAAAATCTTTTATAGAAATAAAATTTTTACAAAAATTTCTATAGAAATAAAATTTTGATAAAATTTTCTATAGTAATAAAATTTTTATAGATTATTTTTGGCTCGAGTGGTAACCATTATTATGAACCGATATGGACCAATTTTTGTCAGATTGGGGATCGGCTATATATAACTATAGACTATATATAACTATATGGTTGTTAGCGGCCATATACTAACACCACGTTCCAAATTGAACCGGATCGGATGAATTTTGCTCCTCCAAGAGGATCCGGAGGTCAAATCAGGAGAACGGTTTATATAGAGGCTATATATAATTATGGACCGATATGGACCAAATCTGGCACGATTGTTAGAGACCACATACTAACACCATGTTCCAAATTTCAACCGGATCGGATGAAATTTGCTTCTCTTAGAGGCTCCGCAAGCCAAATCTGAGGGTCCGTTTATATGGGGGCTATACGTAAAAGTGGACCAATATGGCCCATTTGCAATACCATCTGACCTACATCAATAACAACTACTTGTGCCTAGTTTCAAGTCGATAGCTTGTTTCGTTCGGAAGTTAGCGTGATTTCAACAGACGGACGTACATGTTTAGATCGACTCAGAATTTCACCACGACCCAGAATATATATTCTTTATGGAGTCTTAGCGCATTATTTCGATGTGTTACAAACGAAAAGACAAAGTTAATATACCTAACGTTCTAATTTTTGTTGGCAGGCATGTTGAGTTCGAAGATGGGCCATACCGGACAATTTTGTGATATAGCACCTACATATAAACCCATCTTCCGATTTGTTTTAAGAAGTTTTTCCCAGTCTAAGATTTGTCAAAAATTTTGAATTTAGAGTTATTTGAGATTCATAAATAAACGCGTAAATTTCCCGTCGGCCCAGATTTTGTATATCGAGGTAATTACTTGAGAAATCTCCATATACACCCGATATGCTTAGAAGCTGTAATTTTAAATTAAACCTTCGCCAACGTGCCATCTGAGCCGGTCTTTTGGGAGAATGTTTGCTTCATCAAAGCCATTCGAAATTCTTTACGTTAAATTAATGGCCTCTAATGTCCATAACTGATTTATAAATCTATATTTCACCATTTTATTTCTATAGAAACAATATTCGTAACTGTCCAGCTATTCCTGTCATCTGTTTTTATTTTTTATAAAATTCCTATATAGATTAATACCAGGATTTTACTTCTTAAACATCTGGAAGCCTAATTATTTTTTGTTTTTATAAATACATATTCTGGACATTCCTGTTATCTACACATATTTTGATGTGGTCTCTATATAGTCTTGTATCGTATTTTAATTTATTGGCCTTACATTAAAATGTAGAGTTCTTTACGTCCCTAAAATGCTGAGATTTGTCGTCGAGTCGTATCAAAATTTAAAATAAGGGTTCTTTAGGACAATAAACACATATGACAAAATAGAATACTTATATCGGTCTATTTTTGGAACACTACACCTTAAAATTACAATTGGAATACTGTTCAAATGAGATTTAGGTACACCACCTGGAGTCGACTCCGGAGTCGTGGCTAATAAGAAATGGTGGAGTCGGAGCCGGAGTCGAGCAAAATTGACCATAATGTTACTTTTTTTAAAAATTAGTTACATTTTATTTTTTGAATTGAATACTAACAACAAATATAAACCAAAATCAAAAATTTTAATTTCAAGAAGGAAACTTTTGCAAAAATAACATTACTTTTTTATACCCTTCACCACTACTGTGGTACAGGGTATAATAAGTTTGTGCATTTGTATGTAACGCCAAAAAGGAAAAGTCTGAGACCCATCGTTTAGTATACCGATCGTCTTAGAATTAAATTCTGAGTCGATCTATCTGTCTGTCTGTCTGTCTGTCCGTCTGTCTGTCTGTTTATGTATTTTTGTGTGCAAAGTACAGCTCGCAGTTTTAGTCCGATTGTCCTAAAATTTGGTATAGGGTCCTGTTTCGGCTCAAAGACGATCCCTATTGATTTTGGAAAAAATCGGTTCAGATTTAGATATAGCTGCCATATTTATTTTTCACCGATCTGGTCATAATTGGCGTGTATATCAACCAATCTTCCTCAAATTCCGTACATCCGAATATTTTATGAGTCTCGAAAAACTTGCAAAATATCAGCCAAATCGGTTTAGATTTAGATATAGCTCCCATATATAGCTTTCGCCCGATTTACACTCATTTGCCCACAGATTTAGTTAAATTTTCCGATTTTCCGATTTAGTTGAAATTTTGCACAAGGAGTAGAATTAGCATTGTAGCTATGCGTGTCAAATTTGGTTGAAATCGGTTCAGATTTAGATATAGCTCCCATATATAGCTTTCGCCCGATTTACACTCAAATGACCACACAGGCCAATTTTTTGCTCCGATTTAGTTGAAATTTTGCACAGGGAGTATAATTAGCATTGTAGCTATGCGTGCCAAATTTGGTTGAAATCGGTTCAGATTTAGATATATCTCCCATATATAGCTTTCGCCCGATTTACACTCATATGACCGTAGAGGCCAATTTTTAACTCCAATTTAGTTGAAATTTTACACAGGGAGTAGAATTAGAATTGTAGCTATGCGTTCCAAATTTGGTTGAAATCGGTTCAGATTTAGATATAGCTCCCATATATATGTTTTTTTGATTTCGACAAAAATGGTCAAAATACCAACATTTTCCTTGTAAAATCGCCACTGCTTAGTCGAAAATTTGTAAAAATGACTCTAATTTTCCTAAACTTCTAATGCATATATATCGAGCGATAAATCATAATTACACTTTTGCGAAGTTTTCTTAAAATTGCTTCAGATTTAAATGTTTCCCATATTTTTTTACTAACATTGTGTTCCACCCTAGTGCATTAGCCGACTTAAATTTTGACTCTATAGATTTTGTAAAAGTCTATCAAATTCTGTCCAAATCGAGTGATATTTAAATGTATATATTTGGGACAAACCTTTATATATAGCCCCAACACATTTGACGGATGTGATATGGTATCGAAAATTTAGATCTACAAAGTGGTGCAGGGTATAATATAGTCGGCCCCGCCCGACTTTAGACTTTCCTTACTTGTCAAAATTATTAAAGTTTTATTTTTTGAATGAATAAATAAAAACAATTATAAAAGTAAGTTGAAAAAAAAAATATAAAATTCTGAAATATAATTTTTTATTACAAGTCCTCAATTTGCCACTAAGATGGTCAAAAAGGCAAATGTGTTAAAATTAAAAAAAAAAAAAAAAAACAATAAATAACGTTAATTTCTAAAGTTTACAGAATTTTATTTTTGTGGATGATAAAACTAAACATCAAATATGATCGAAAACTCAAACCTCATAAAATTAACATAAAATGCAAGACATGACAAAACTAGTTCATTCAGAATCTCTCCGTTGTTATAAATGGGGGGTTTTTTTCAATAACATACTCCAAAATTAAGATATTTAGAAAAAATCTAAACAAAAATTACAAAATTTTATTTTCTAATTAATAAATCCAAAAAAAAGCATGAAAACAAAATTGAGAGATATAATTTTTTTTGCGGCCTTTGTAAATTATTCTTGTTATCCAAAATTAAAAAAAAAAAAAAAAAACAAATAAGTAAAGTCTAAAGTCGGGTGGTGCCGACTATATTATACCCTTCACCCCTATGTAGGCCAAAATTTGTGTTACTATCTCAACTACTTCACATTTGCTGGAAGCTATATAAAGGAGACAATTTTTTTACTTCTACAAAATCTCTAGAATTAAAATTTAAATCGGCTAACGCTATCCAGTTAATTGGAGGAAACTTCCATTGAAAATGGGTCTAAAATGTGTAACAGTCCACCATATTTCCCCAACACTGGTGTACGTATATATGGGAGCTATATATAATCTGAACCCATTTTGACTAAATTTGACATGTATAGTTAGAATAAAAATTCTGCTATCTATGCGAAATTCCACGTAAATGGGAGTATAACTTTGCCCCCCTGGTCATATGATTGCAAATCGGACGGAAGATATATATGGGAGCTATATCTAAATCTGAATCGATTTTGACCCTATTTAGCACATACAATAGTATCGTTAAAAGTCCGCTTGTGCAAAATTTGAAGTAAGTCAGGGCAAAACTCTGGCTTTTGAGACCATAATAAGTCCAAATCGGGCGAAAGATATATATATGTGAGCTATATCTAAATCTGAACCGATTTTAACAAAATTTGACACACTTAACGATACTATTAAACGTACCCCTTGTACAAAATTTGAAGCAAATCACGGCAAAACTCTGGCTTTTGTGGCCATATAAGTTCAAATCGGACGAAAGATATATATGGGAGCTATATCTAAATTTGAACCGATTTCAATCAAATTTACCAGGCATTGGTAGAATGTCAATTCTACCCTCTGTGCAAAATTTCACGAAGATCGGTAGTAAAGTTTGGACTCTGTGGTCATATGAGTCTAAATCGGACGAAAGATATATATGGGAGCTATATCTAAATCTGAACCGATTTGGCTGATATTTTGCCAGATTTTTGAGACTCATAAAATATTTGGATGTACGGTATTTCAAGAAAATCGGTTGATAAACACGCTAACTATGACCAAATCGGGGATAAATATATATGGCAGCTATATCTAAATCTGAACCGATTTTTTCCAAAACCAATAGCGATTGTCTCTGTCCCAAGAAACGGCCCTATGCCAAATTTGAGGACGATCGGACTTATATTGCGAGCTGTACTTTGTGCACAAAATTACATATACAGACAGACGGACTGACGGACAGACAGACAGACAGACGGACATCGCTAAGTCGACTCAGAATTTAATTCTAAGCCGATCGGTATACTAAAAGATAGGTCTATGACCAATATTTCTTGGCGTTACATACAAATGCACAAACTTATTATACCCTGTACCACAGTAGTGGTGAAGGGTATAAAAATGCCAAAATTTTAATTTGCTCAAATTTAGTTCATTTGTTTTTTGGGTTAATTCAAAAACCACAACCTATACTTACACAAAATATTTAATTTTGCTAACATCGGAGCAATCGTTCTTTTACACCATCCACGTAACTTAAACCATTTTCGACCACAAAAATGTTGAATTCTAATATTTTTATACCCTTCACCACTACTGTGGTACAGGGTATAATAAGTTTGTGCATTTGTATGTAACGCCAAGAAGGAAAAGTCTGAGACCCATCGTTTAGTATACCGATCGTCTTAGAATTGAATTCTGAGTCGATTTAGCGATGTCCGTCTGTCTGTCTGTCTGTCTGTCTGTCTGTCTGTCTGTCTGTCTGTCCGTCTGTCTGTCTGTTGATGTATTTTTGTGTGCAAAGTACAGCCCGCAGTTTTAGTCCGATTGTCCTAAAATTTGGAATAGGGTCCTGTTTCGGCTCAAAGACGATCCCTATTGATTTTGGAAAAAATCGGTTCAGATTTAGATATAGCTGCCATATTTATTTTTCACCGATCTGGTCATAATTGGCGTGTATATCAACCAATCTTCCTCAAATTCCGTACATCCGAATATTTTATGAGTCTCGAAAAACTTGCAAAATATCAGCCAAATCGGTTCAGATTTAGATATAGCTCCCATATATAGATTTCGCCCGATTTATACTCATTTGCCCACAGAGGCCAAGTTTTTGCTCCGATTTAGTTGAAATTTTGCACAGGGAGTAGAATTAGCATTATAGATATGCGTGCCAAATTTGGTTGAAATTGGTTCAGATTTAGATATAGCTCCCATATATAGCTTTCGCCCGATTTGCACTCAAATGACCACATAGGCCAATTTTTTGCTCCGATTTAGTTGAATTTTTGCACAGGGAGTATAATTAGCATTGTAGCTATGGGTGCCAAATTTGGTTGAAATCGGTTCAGATGTAGATATATCTCCCATATATAGCTTTCGCTCGATTTACACTCATATGACCACAGAGGCCAATTTTTAACTCCGATTTAGTTGAAATTTTGCACAGGGAGTAGAATCAGCATTGTTGCTATGCGTGCCAAATTTGGTTGAAATCGGTTCAGATTTAGATATATCTCCCATATATAGCTTTCGCCCGATTTACACTCATATGACCACAGAGGCCAATTTTTAACTCCGATTTAGTTGAAATTTTGCACAGGGAGTAGAATTAGCATTGTAGCTATGCGTGCCAAATTTGGTTGACATCGGTTCAGTTTTAGATTTAGCTCCCATATATATGTTTTTCTGATTTCGACCAACATTTTCCTTGTAAAATCGCCACTGCTTAGTCTAAAAGTTGTAAAAATGAGTCTAATTTTCCTAAACTTCTAATACATATATATCGACCGATAAATCATAAATAAACTTTTGCGAAGTTTCCTTAAAATTGCTTCAGATTTAAATGTTTCCCATATTTATACCCTTCACCACTACTGTGGTACAGGGTATAATAAGTTTGTGCATTTGTATGTAACGCCAAGAAGGAAAAGTCTGAGACCCATCGTTTAGTTACCGATCGTCTTAGAATTAAATTCTGAGTCGATTTAGCGATGTCCGTCTGTCTGTCTGTCTGTCTGTCTGTCTGTCTGTTGATGTATTTTTGTGTGCAAAGTACAGCTCGCAGTTTTAGTCCGATTGTCCTAAAATTTGGTATAGGATCCTGTTTCGGCTCAAAGACGATCCCTATTGATTTTGGAAAAAATCGGTTCAGATTTAGATATAGCTGCCATATTTATTTTTCACCGATCTGGTCATAATTGGCGTGTATATCAACCAATCTTCCTCAAATTCCGTACATCCGAATATTTTATGAGTCTCGAAAAACTTGCAAAATATCAGCCAAATCGGTTCAGATTTAGATATAGCTCCCATATATAGCATTCGCCCGATTTACACTCATTTGCCCACAGAGGCCAATTTTTTTCTCCGATTTAGTTGAAATTTTGAATAGGGAGTAGAATTAGCATATTTACTATGCGTGCCAAATTTGGTTGAAATGGGTTCAGGTTTGGATATATCTCCCATATATAGCTTTCGCCCGATTTACACTCATATGACCACAGAGGCCAATTTTTAACTCCGATTTAGTTGAAATTTTGCACAGGGAGTAAAATTAGCATTGTAACTATGCGTACCAAATTTGGTTGAAATCGGTTCAGATTTGGATATATCTCCCATATATAGCTTTCGCCCGATTTACACTCATATGACCACAGAGGCCAATTTTTAACTCCGATTTAGTTGAAATTTTGCACAGGGAGTAGAATTAGCATTGTAGCTATGCGTGCCAAATTTTATTGAAATCGGTTCAGATTAAGATATATCTCCCATATATAGCTTTCGCCCGATTTACACTCATATGACCACAGAGGCCAATTTTTAACTCCGATTTAGTTGAAATTTTGCACAGAGAGTAGAATTAGCATTGTTGCTATGCGTGCCAAATTTGGTTGAAATCGGTTCAGATTTAGATATAGCTCCCATATATATGTTTTTCTGATTTCGACAAAAATGGTCAAAATACCAAAATTTTCCTTGTAAAATCGCCACTACTTAGTCCAAAAGTTGTAAAAATGACTCTAATTCTTCTAAACTTCTAATACATATATATCGAGCGATAAATCATAAATAAACTTTTGCGAAGTTTCCTTAAAATTGCTTCAGATTAAAATGTTTCACATATTTTTTTTTACTAATATTGTGTTCCACCCTACTGCATTAGCCGACTTAAATTTTGAGTCTATAGATTTGTAGAAGTCTATCAAATTCTGTCCAGATCGAGTGATATTTAAATGTATGTATTTGGGACAAACCTTTATATATAGCTCCCAACACATTTGACGGATGTGATATGGTATCGAAAATTTAGATCTACAAAGTGGTGCAGGGTATAATATAGTCGGCCCCGCCCGACTTTAGACTTTCCTTACTTGTTTTAAATGGTTCTAGTCAATTATAGAAAAATGTTATTTTTGTATTTGAAGCTCGATATCATAGACTATAAAAAAGAGAAATAAGAATAAAAATCGGAGCACACAATTTTTTGCCGCTTTCGAAGCACAGTGTCACGGTGGCGTTAGTTGTATTAACATTAGATTTGAAAAGGACACGAGTAAATTCTGACATCGGACAAAATGAGACCGAACAAACCTAAACAACATCAAAATTATGGTTTTCTTGTTAACTCGAATAAATGTTTTGGCATGTTAATGCTCAGGATAATGTATCTGAATAATATTACAAACAGGGAAAACTATTAATGGCATGGAGCTCCTAAAATATGAAAACATAAAAATGGAAAGAAAGATATAAATTCTACTTTTCCCAAGCACATGCTGAACAATGGCGCATTAATGCAGATTAGACACATTCTAATAATGTCTAAAAATTTTCCGTATCAAACATCCAACTGACCATTCGTTTATCTGCCCATTGGTGTGACACACTTCAGACGAAAAGGTTAATCCATTAATTTAACACCCCTACAAATCAGACAACTTAATTTTTCACATAGGTTTTCTTCATTCTAAAAGTGATCCATTATTTGTGGCGGTGGTGGTGGTGGTAGCAGAAGCTATGGACATTTTTGGAGCGAATGAATAACCGTCCAGGGGTCGGTCAACTGCAGAATATCCGATAACAATGATAAAACATGTGAAACTCTATTGTTTGGTGAAAATAAAAACCATAAATTTTTAAAACTGCCATAACACCCGCTGATTTTCTAAAAGTGTTGGAAAAGCGGGTAATATAAAGACAATTTAAATGTCTTTGTCTATTGGAAATGTGAACACTTTCCACTGGACACTGTCACATTTTATTAAGCCTACAAATTAGGCATTGGGCACTGTGATATTTTATTCAACCCTAATTGTTATGCTATGATAGCAAGAGTCTTCTCCTACCCTTAGATCGTGGAGAAATTTAAGGGAGACATAATAGGAAATTGAATTGCATTTTTTTCTAACCAATTTTTCCAACGTCTCATTTAACACCTATTATTATATAAATATCAAGAAAATAAATACCTTGAAAATTCATAAAATTGGAATGCATTAGAAAAAGAAACTCAACCCATCATAAACTTAGAAAGTACACATTAAGAAATCTTTTCTTGGATCCAAAGATTTTCAACTTTCCTCGAGGATTTTGGTATCGATTCCGAACCAACGACGTGGCTCGGAATCTTTAAAATAAAAAAAATAATAAGTTATTTTGGTTCTATAGAATTAAAATTAGAATACTAATCTCATGTAACAAAATATCATAGTCTTTTTGGGATATTTTCTACTCACATAAATAACTTCAGTTTAAAAATTCAAATTATAACAGATATCTCTAGGAAGGAAATTATGTTTTACTAAAAAAAAAAAAAACTTTACAGCAAAGATGCACCATCTTCAAAACATGTAGTACACTGAAAAAAAGTGAACCAACCAGGAAGGAAAAATTTGGTTAATTTTAGAAAATTTAGATCATTTTTAGAAAATATTAATTAAACAGCATTTCAACCGAAATTCAAGGTGGGCGCATTTGTAGTTAAATTTACAACTTTAAACATATAATGAACTATTTTGTGAGAAGTACGCATTTATGCTTTATGTTTCATTTGTGTATAATTTTTTCATTTGGTTTAGGTTAACTAAAAAATTACACTAGTTTACAAATTTTTTTTTTATGTATATTTGATGAGATGTGAATTTTTTATGTATTCTGATTTGCTGAATAAAAAAAATACAAATTTTTGTATGAAACAGTTTTTGAGATATTTCGTTATTTTTAGGTTTTTGCTCTTTTTTCACTAAACATATCTTATATCTTAGAGTATCATCTATACGACCATGAAGAGAAACAATGGTTTGTACTTTCCCGGCGGAAAAGGGTTACTGTAAAATATGATTTTTATACCCTCCACCATAGGACGGGGGTATATTAACATTGTCATTCTGTTTGTAACACATCGAAATATTACTCTATGACCCCATAAAGTATATATATTCTGGGTCGTGGTGAAATTATGAGTCGATCTAAGCATGTCCGTCCGTCCGTCTGTTGAAAACACGCTAACTCTCGAACGAAATAAGCTATCGACTTCAAACTTGGCACAAATAGTTGTTATTGATTTAGGTCGGATGGTATTGCGAATGGGCCATATCGGTCCACTTTTACGTATAACCCCCTTATAAACAGACCCCCAGATTTGGCTTACGGAGCCTCTAAAGGTAGCATATTTCATCCGATCCGGCTGAAATTTGCAAAAATTGGTCCCTATCGGTCCATAATTATATATAGCCCCCATATAAACCGATCCCCAGATTTGTCCTCCGGAGCCACTTGAAGGAGCACAATTCATCCGATCCGGTTGAAATTTGGAACGTGGTGTTAGTATGTGGTCTCTAACAAATACGTAAGAATTGGTCCATATCGGTCCATAATTATATATAGGCCCCATATAAGTCGATACCAGGATTTGACCTCCGGGTATCGACGTGTTGTTAGTATATGGTCTCTAACAACCATGCAAAAAAATATATAGCTCCCATATAAACCGTTCCCCAGATGTGATCTCCGAAGCCTCCTGGAGAAGCAAAATTTTGTCAAAATTTTATTTCTATAGAAAATTTTGTCAAAATTTTATTCCTATAGAAAATTTTGTAAAATTTTAGTTCTATAGAAAATTTTGTTAAAATTTTATTTCTATAGAAAATTTTGTCAAAATTTTATTCCTATAGAAAATTTTGTAAAATTTTATTTCTATAGAAAATTTTGTAAAATTTTATTTCTATAGAAAATTTGGCAAAATTTTATTTCTATAGAAAATTTTTTCAAAATTTTATTTCTATAGAAAATTTTGTCAAAATTTTATTTCTATAGAAAATTTTGTCAAAATTTTATTTCTATAGAAAATTTTGCAAAATTTTATTTCTATAGAAAATTTTGTCAAAATTTTATTTCTATAGAAAATTTTGTCAAAATTTTATTTCTATAGAAAATTTTGTCAAAATTTTATTTCTATAGAAAATTTTGTCAAAATTTTATTTCTATAGAAAATTTGTCCAAATGTTGCTTATATAGAAAATGTTGTCAAACTTAATTATATACGTATTTAATCGGCCTTTTTTAGTTTAATATATACCACGTATGGACTACCTTGCAATTTATGAGACGATGTTAGGAAGTTTTAAGATACCTTGGCAAGTGTTACCGCAACCGATTCAGTAGAAGTTTCTACGCAATCCATGGTGGAGGGTACATAAGCTTCGGCCTGACCGAACTTACGGCGGTATATACTTGTTTTTTTTTTTTTTTTTTTTGAAAATTTGCCCTTTTTTCATCGATATTTTTTGAACCACTTAACTCATCACAAATCCAAACACGATTATTCGTCATCGGACATTTCTAACTCGAGATATTATTTGTTTAGTGAAAAAAGAACGAAAAACTAACCATAACGGGATATCTCAAACATTTTTTAACATCAATCAGCAGATCAAAATACATAAGAAAAGTCACCTCTCATCAAATGTACATTTTCAGTGTAAACTAGTGTTATTAGAGTAAACTTTCTCCAAACAAAATATTTCTATGAACTAAAATAAAGTTAAATTGGCTTTAGTGAAATAGAGGGTTCACACTTTTTGAGTGTATATTCTATATATTTTTTTATTATTTTCATCTAGTGACTTAATTAAGTCAAACAAATAGTTATCATATGATATTTTGTATCTTCATCATATAACCATATTTGTTTAACAAACAAAAAATGTAATATTATGTATACATTCGAGTGTTTATGAAAATATGCGGAAAAGCGTATAAAATATTTATCTGCAAAAAAAGTAAGCAGTTGATCTAATATTTTTCTGTATTTTGCTGTTATTCTACCTATAGTTTATGAATACTTAAGTAAATTTATTCCATTTAAAATTTAAATTTATACGCTAAATAACTCACAATTTAGAAAATGATGTTAAAAAGTTTTAAGATACCTTGCCATCGGTAAGTATTACCACAAAGCAAGTAATTCGATTGTGGAGTCTTTCGCAGAAGTTTCTACACAATCCATGGTGGAGGATACATAAGATTCGGCCTGGCCGAACTTACGGCCGTATATACTTGTTAATGGTAATCAATTACTTAATTTAAAATGTTTTGGTGATATTTTTTGTCTATGAAGAGGAAAAATTTTCAGAGTTCCTTCGGACCTTCCTTCTTGGTTTGAATGGTTTATAGAAATTTCAATCATACCTCAACAACCAAAAAACTCGAAACAGTATACTCAGTTCATATCCTCATAGAAGAGTAAACTAAAATTGTTTATTGTCTCAATTTTGTTAATATAATCTCATCGGAACATCCTAATGTTGAGCGTGCGAGTGTAGGGATTGGGGGACCAAAAAGCTTAACCAGGAAAAAACTACACCTCAAAATTGTTATAATAATTACAATGCCCGCACATGCAACCACCGCAATTTTTACCTTTGTCCAGTGTCATTTGTCAATTGATTTTGTGGTCTCGTCGAGTTGTGTGATCGTTTTTTGTTTTTTTTTTTCTTCTCCTACGCCACACTCAGTCCAGTGATTCCTCTTGATTGTTTTAAAACGTGGTACAATAAAACCGTCATTTGGGTGGGAGACTTGAGTTTTTTAAAGCCTAATAGCCAACACGCTGGCCGCTGAGGCTTCAAAAAACAACAAATGGGAAGAATCTATGGCATACCAACACAATCGGTTAGAGTCACGCCCATTAACACACCAGCCTAGGTGACTCTGATGGCAACATGACTTGCTAGTGTTAGGCGATGATGCCTCATAGTTTTGTTAAAATGTTGGTTACTCAAACCTAGAATGTCCTTTTTGGCCACAATCCTGTTGACCAAGTTAGTGAAT
Organism: Haematobia irritans; assembly: GCF_050003625.1. Classification (NCBI taxonomy): domain Eukaryota; kingdom Metazoa; phylum Arthropoda; class Insecta; order Diptera; family Muscidae; genus Haematobia; species Haematobia irritans. Next base: position 133,703,587 of record NC_134398.1, on the reverse strand, counting down.
ATGACCTAGGTGTGATTTTATTTGCGTTTGGCATTGCAATTGGCGTTTAGGTCGTGTTCTGTTTTTTGTTGTACAAGTATCTGTGGTAGCATTGGCATCACCACATTTATTTTAACACTTTTGTTAAACAAGTGACAATATTTACTTTGGCTAACCAGAGTGTTGATTTTAATGAAAATATGAAACAAAACACCAATAGTGGCAGTTGATTGTGGCCACTTTCTGTTTTTTTTCCTATACGCTTATGTTTATGCATTTATTTAGATGTATAAAATAACAGTGTAATTTTTTATAGTCTCCGCCATAGGATGAGTTATAGACACTGTCATTCCATTTGTAATTTGTAAGTATCTTAGAGTTGACAAAAGAGGTTAGGGTTCTCTTTTTCCCATAAGGTGAGTACTATGTTCGGTTTTTCAGTGACACACTAAATTAAAAGTGCAAAAATATATATGAAGACGATTACATTTTTATATAGTCTTGTCAAATTATGGATGGAAGAAATCCAATGTAATGCTTGCGAAACATTTAAATATTTTAAATTAATTGAGCACAAAAAGTTAAACTGTATATAAAAAAAGTGTTCGGTCGGAGCAGGGATTGAACCCACGACCCTTTGCATGCAAGGCAGACATGTTAACCACTGCTTCACGTGGCAAACAAATGTATGTTTCTGTTAAATAATGTTATGTTTGCATGGGCTCGTGGGCGCTGCAAACTATGCTATATAAATGTAACTTATAACGATAATTATCTACTGGTGACTATAACAGCTACGTAGTCCAGTGGATAGTGTGTTGGATTACAAACTGTATGGTCCTCGGTTCGATTCTCCGTGCAGGCGAAAGGTAAATTTTAAAAAAAATATAAAAGTGAATAATTTCTTCAACATTATTTGTATTACAGAACAAGTCAGGAAAGTGGAAAGTCGGGCGGGGCCGACTATATCATACCCTAAACCACCATTACAGAATTAGTAATCATAAGCATTTGTGGGGTAACATATAGGTCTGGGAGATAAACCGCAGTTGCATATTCAAGAAAATTAAGGGGTACATGTTTATGGGTGCTTTGTCTCAATCTGACTATAGCTCATAGACAGTGTTGCCAGGGAAAATGTTCGGTTTACCCTACAAGGACAAAAAAGTTCCCTACTTTCGCATACATTCTCAAACAATTTTCCTTACAATATTTTCCGTTAAATTTAAACAAATTTTACGAAACAAAAATGGTTCTAAGTACTTTATTATCTTAAAACATAAAAATGCAACGTATATAACCTAGAAAATAAATTTGTATTATTACCACGGATGCCACAGTAATTTAGTATTTATACCCTAAACCACATAGTGGTCAGGGTATAATAAGTTTGATCGGCCAAAAAATGTGCCTACCAGAAATATTGATTTTAGACCCCATAAAATATATACCGATCGACTCAGAATCACCTCCTGAGTCGATCTAGCGCTTGGTGTCCGTCCGTCCGTCCGTCTGTCCATGTATTTGTTGTTCACAGGATTCCGGTCGCAATTATTAACTGATTTTGATGAAATTTGGTACAGGGAGGTTTTTGGGCACAAGGACGAACGCTATTGAATTTGGAAGAAATCGGATCAAATTTAGATATAGCTCCCATATATATGTATCGCCCGATTTCGACAAATGGGGTCACGTTGCGCGTTTTTTCAAACGGATCGTCACCAAATTTGGCAAAAGATAATCTTTTCCATCGCCCTTCAAGTCTGTAAAATTACATCCAAATCGGTTCAGATTTAGATATAGCTCTCATATATATGTATCGCCCGATTTTCTCAAATTTGGCCACAAAACCTTTATTTATCAACCGATCTTACTCAAGGTTGGCTAAATATAATCTTCTATAGCACTAACTATATGTGCAAAAAATCATCGGTTCAGATTTAGCTATAGCTCCCATATATATGTACCGCCCGATTTATCTAAATTTGGCCATTTAACCCTTATTTATCAACCGATCTTACCCAAATTTGGCTAAATGTAGTCTTCTATAGCACTAACTATATGTGCAAAAAATCATCGAAATCGGTCCAGAGTTAGATATAGCTCCCATATATATGTATAGCCCGATTTTCCCAAATTTGGCCATAGAACCCTTATTTGTTAACCGATATTACTAAAAGTTGGCTAGATCTAGTCCTCTATAGTACTAACCATATGTGCAAAATTTCATCGAAATCGGTTCAGAGTTAGATATAGCTCCCATATATGTATCGCTCGATTTTGAAAAATTCGCCCTTATAACCTTATGTTTGACCATACATGCCTCATTTCGAAACTGATCTTACTCAAATCTTGCACAAGGTAACTTTTTGTGGTATTAATCAAACCCGCAAAATATTATGCAAATTGGTTCAGATTTAGATATAGCTTCCATATAAATACATCGCTCGATTTTCCCAAATTTGGCCATAGTACCCTTATTTATAAACCAATGTTACTCAAATTTCAAATTTTGATGTACTAGCCGATCGTACATATAGTTACTTGTAGCTCTTACATAAGAATATTGCTCGATTTTTACAAATTTGTATTTATTACCCACACTAATTTAACGATTTTCTCTTTTTTAATAATGGGTTCAATATTAGTGGCATACTAACTCCGTAGGTGCAATATCAACACAACCAGTGTTGCTAGAAATAGGGGAAATTCCCTATATGTAGTTTTTTCTAATATTTAGCGTCTTGTAGGGACGTAGGGCCACAATTTAGGACATTTTCACTCAACACAATTTGTAATAATTTTTACATTTTGGTAGCTCTAGAGGAGGAAATAAGAATCCGGCAAGGCTTGATCTTTAACAATGTGTGGTAAACTTTATTCCTGTAGAAAATTTTGTCAACATTTTATTTCTATAGAACATTTTGTCAAAATTGTATTTCTATAGAAATTTTTTATTTCTATAGAAATACAATTTTTTTTATTTCTATAAAAAATTTTCTCAAAATTTTATTTCTGTGGAATTTTTTCTCAAAATTTTATTTCTATAGAATTTATTGTCAAAATTTTATTCCTATAGAAAAATTTCTGACAAAAATTTGTTTATAGAAACTTTTTCCAAAATTTTATTTTTATAGAGATTCAACAAAAAAGATTACTAATTTGGGTAGAATTCTACCAACTGTGGCAACCGTGGTGGTAATACAAATTTATATTCTATGTTATATACGTTGCATATTCATGTTTTAAGATAATAAAGTACTTAGAACCATTTTTGTTTTGTAAAATTTTTTAAATTTAACGAAAAATATAGTAGGGAAAATTGTTTGGGAATGTATGGGAAAGTAGGGAACTTTTTTTGTCCTTGTATGGTAAACCGAACATTTTCCCTGGCAACATTGACTATGAGCTATAGTCAGATTGACACAAAGCACCCATAGACATGTACCCCTTAATTTTCTTAAATATGCAACTGCGGTTTATCTCCCAGACCTATATGTTACCCCACAAATGCTTATGATTACTAATTCTGTAATGGTGGTTTAGGGTATGATATAGTCGGTCCCGCCCGACTTTCTACTTTACTTACTTGTTTTTTTAGTAAAATAGTAATTTTTTTGTTGAATCTCTATAGAAATACAATTTTGGAAAAAGTTTCTATAAACAATTTTTTTGAAAAATTTTTCTATCGAAATAACATTTTGATAATAAATTCTATGGAAATAAAGTTTTGGAAAAAAATTCCATAGAAATAACATTTTGTGAAAATTTTTTATAGATATAATATTTTGAAAACAATTTCTATAGAAATACAATTTTGAAAAAAATTTCTATAGAAATAAAATGTTAACAAAATTTTCTACAGGAACAAAGTTTTGACAAAAATTTCTATAGAAATATTTGTTTAGTAGATTTGTGGTAATTTGTGATAATCTTCAAATTTTGTTAGATTTTTTTGGCACGAGTGCACCCAGAGAAGGAATATGATCACCTCAAACATGTTTTAAGAGCAAAATGTTATTTTTGGGTGGTGACCATGTAACATGGTTTACGCAACCATGTTATTTTCTCGGAAATCATGTATCTGATTTCGGCAAGCAGGTTATATTTGACGAGAAAATAACATTTTAGTGACAAACATGTTACATGGTCAGTATACAAAAATAACATTTTGCTCTTGAAACATGTTTGAGGTGATCATATTCCTTCTCTGTGTGTGGTAACTGCACCACACATTGTTAAAGATCAAACCTTGCCGGCTTTTAATTTCCTCCTCTAGAGCCACCAAAATGTAAAAATTATTACAAATTGTGTTGAGTGAAAATGTCCCTACATTGCGGCCCTACGTCCCTACAAGACGCTAAATATTATAAAAAAACCTACATATAGGGAATTTCCCCTACTTTTAGCAACACTGGCTGTAGTGGAAATTGCACCTACGGTGTTAGTACGCCACTAATATTGAACCCATTATTAAAAAAAAAAGAGAAAATACTCAAATAGTGTGGGTAATAAATCCAAATTTGTAAAAATCGAGCAATATTCTTATGTAAGAGCTACAACTACGTATAAATACGATCGGCTAGTACATCAAAATTTGAAATTTGAGTAAAATGGGTTGATAAATAAGGGTTTTATGACCAAATTTAGAAAAATCGGGCGGTACATATATATGAGAGCTATAGCTAAATTTGAACCGATTTCGATGATTTTTGCATATATAGTTAGTGCAATAGAATATTACATTTTGCCCACTTTGATTAAGATCGGTTGATAAATAAGGGTTTTATGACCTAATTTGGCAAAATCGGGAGATACATATATATGGAAGCCATATCTAAATCTGAACCGATTTCGATGAAATTTTGCAGACTTAAAGGGTGATGCAGAAGATTATTTTGTGCTAAATTTGACGACGATCGGTTAGTAAAAAAGTGCAACATGACCCCATTTGTCGAAATCGGGCGATACATATATTTGGGAGCTATATCTCAATTTGATCCGATTTCTTCCAAATTCAATAGCGTTCGTCCTTGTGCCCAACAAACTCCCTGTGCCAAATTTCATCAAAATCGGTTAATAATTGCGACCGGAGTCCTGCGAACAACAAATACATGGACAGACTGACGGCCTGACGGACACCAAGCGCTAGATCGACTCAGGAGGCTAGATCTGAGTCGATCGGTATATATTTTATGGGGTCTAAAATCAATATTTCTGGTAGGCCCATTTTTTGGCAGATCAATCTTATTATACCCTGACCACTATGTGGTTTAGGGTATAAAAAGAGGATTAGATTACTTTTGGGGAAAATTTGACGATGATCGGTTAGTAAATGAGCGCAATCTGACTCTATGGGAGCTATATCTAAATTTGATATGATTTTTTCCAAATTCAATAGCGTTCGTCTTATAAAAAACGTCATATAAAAAATTTCATCAAAATCGATTAATAATTGCAACCGGAATCCTGCGAATAACAAATACATAGATAGACGGACGGACCGATACCGAAGGCTAGATCGACTCAGAAGAAGATTACGGTTCGATCAGTATATATTTTATGGGGTATAAAATCAATATTTCTGGTAGGCACATTTTTTGGCAGATCAAAGATATTATACCCTGACCACTATGTTGTTTAGGGTACACCCTCACAAAAAATCGCTTCTGTAACATATACTCCCAAACATATTTTGCTTCAAGCATATACATTTTTGGGTATTGCCCAAACATTTATATGTTTGATCTCTACCAATATATAATATGTTTGAAAGCATATTGGTCTAAACAATATATGTTTGGGTAGTCTAAGTTCCAAACATTTTGTATTTTTGCATCCAAATTCAATAATGTTGTCTTCCAAAAAACAATATGTTATTATGTGACCATATAATATGTTTGGAAGCATTTTGCACCCAAAAATATTATATGCTTAAAAAAATTCTCCCAAACAATATTGTGCTCAAAATTTTATTTATTTATTTATATATTTACAATCATAATGAATTATGAAAATAAACAGGTAATATAGGTGCTAACAACATAGGTTTTCGACCTGAATGCTCAAAATTTTGTTTGTGTCCAATTGTATATTCCCCGACATCTTTCTCACTTCCACGAGATTTTTTTGTTCTTAGCACCTTTTTCTGTAATACAAACATTGTAGAAGAAATTATTCAATTTTATGATTTTTTATTTTAATTTTACCTTTTGCCGGACGGGGATTCGAACAGCGGACCACACAGTTTGTAAGGATCAAAGAAGTAGCTGATCAATTGCCCAAGGAAAAATAAAATGTTAATTTTGTAATAACAAGCAACAACCACCAAATTAATTCAATATCGCTCCCTGTTAAATAAGACTCCAAGCTACTAAACACATATATGTTTATAGGCTATTTCTAAATTAATATATGTTTGCATCCAAGCATATTATATTTACAAACATTTTATGTCCCAAACATAATATGTTCTAACATATTAACATATATGTCCCAAACATGTTATGCTAGTTTATGAACATTATATGCTTGCACTCAAAAATATTGTGTTTAAAAATTTGTGTTCCAAACATATAATGTTTATAGCCAAACATATGAAAAACAGTCTTTTTCATCCGTGTATAAAAAACAAGTAAGTAAAGTAGAAAGTCGGGCGGGGCCGACTATATCATACTCTAAACGACCCCTACTGAATTAGTAAACATTGTTTGTGGGTAATATTGGTATAGGTTTGAGAGATAACCCGCATTTCAATATTTAAGAAAATTAAGGGGTACATTTTTTGGGAGTTTTGTAACAATCTGAGCAGAAATGTCTGATATTATATATAGTTATTATATATAGAAGTTATGTATGGACGTTCACCAATGTGGTATTACAATGGGCTGAAAAGTCTAATGAGCCTTAAACATCGGGCTGCCAACTAACCTAACCAATCCTATATATAGTTGTTGCTATAGTGGAGTTTGCACCTACAGAGTTAGTATATAACTAATATTGAGTCCATTATTAAACAAGTAAGTAAAGTAGAAAGTCGGGCGGGCCGACTATATCATACCCTAAACCACCCTTACTGAATTAGTAATCATAAGCATTTCTCGGGTAACATTGATATTGGTCTGGGAGATAAACCGCAGTTGCATATTTAAGAAAATTAAGGGGTAACATACATGTTTATGGGTGTTTTATCTCAATCTGACTGTAGCTAGACTATGAGTCAGTGTTACCAGGGAAAATGTTCGGTTTACCCTACAAGGACAAAAAAAGTTCCCTACTTTCCCATACATTCCCAAACAACTTTCCCTACAATATTTTTCGTTAAATTTAAACAAATTTTACGAAACAAAAATGGTTCTAAGTACTTTATTATCTTAAAACATAAAAATGCAGCGTATAAAACCTAGAAAATAAATTTGTATTATTACCACGGTTGCCACAGTAATTTAGTATTTTTTTTAGTAAAATAGTAATTTTTTTTTTGTTGAATCTCTATAGAAATACAATTTTGGAAAAAGTTTCTATAAACAATTTTTTTGAGAAATTTTTCTCGAAATAACATTTTTATAATAAATTCTATGGAAATAAAATTTTGGAAAAAAATTCCATAGAAATAACATTTTGAGAAAATTTTTTATAGATATAATATTTTGAAAACAATTTCTATAGTAATACAATTTTGAAAAAAATTTTCTATAGAAATAAAATGTTAACAAAATTTTCTACAGGAACAAAGTTTTGACAAAAATTTCTATAGAAATATTTGTTTAGTAGATTTGTGGTAATTTGTGATAATCTTCAAATTTGTTAGATTTTTTTGGCACGAGTGCACCCAGAGAAGGAATATGATCACCTCAAACATGTTTTAAGAGCAAAATGTTATTTTTGGGTGGTGACCATGTAACATGGTTTTCGCATGCATGTTATTTTCTCGGAAATCATGTATCTGATTTCGGCAAGCAGATTATATTTGACGAGAAAATAACATTTTAGTGACAAACATGTTACATGGTCACTATACAAAAATAACATTTTGCTCTTGAAACATGTTTGAGGTGATCATATTCCTTCTCTGTGTGTGGTAACTGCACCACACATTGTTAAAGATCAAACCTTGCCGGCTTTTAATTTCCTCCTCTAGAGCCACCAAAATGTAAAAATTATTACAAATTGTGTTGAGTGAAAATGTCCCTACATTGCGGCCCTACGTCCCTACAAGACGCTAAATATTATAAAAAAACTTACATATAGGGAATTTCCCCTACTTCTAGCAACACTGGCTGTAGTTGAAATTGCACCTACGGTGTTAGTATGCCACTAATATTGAACCCATTATTAAAAAAAGATAAAATCGCTCAATTAGTGTGGGAAATAAATCCAAATTTGTAAAAATCGAGCAATATTCTTATGTAAGAGCTACAACTACGTATAAATACGATCGGCTAGTACATCAAAATGTGAAATTTGAGTAACATTGGTTAATAAATGAGAGTATTATGGACAAATTTGGGAAAATCGAGCGATGCATATATATGGAAGCTATATGTAAATCTGAACCAATTTGCAAAATATTTTGCGGGTTTGATTAATACTACAAAAGATTACTTTGTGCAAAATTTTAGTAAGATCAGTTAAGAAATTAGGCCTCTATGGTCAAACATAAGGTTGACCATATTTTTCGAAATCGGGCGATACATATAAGGGAGCTATATCTACATCTGAACCGATTTCGAAGAAATTTTTCACATACCGTTAGTACTATAGAGGACTGGCTCTAGTCAGCTTTGATTAAGATCGGATAACAAAATAAGGGTTCTATGGCCAGTTAGTGCTGTAGAAGATTAAATTTGGCCAATTTGAGTACTATTGGTTGATAAAAAAAGGGTTTTATGGCCAAATTTAGAAAAATCGGGCGGTACATATAAAGGATGGTTAAATTGTGAGTGCCGATGTTGAATGTGAACCACACCTAAACGCCAAGTTTTTTCCGAATTTTATTTGACATTTCTGTATTTCAGACTTACTCAATTTGAACCATGGAGAGAAGAAATGGCAACAATGGATGATCAATTTTCGAAGAAAATCATCTTCAGTGATGAGGCACATTTTCACCTCAGTGGATTCGTCAATAAACAGAATTGCCACATTTGGGCGAATGAGAATCCAAGAGTGATTGTCGAAAAACCAATGCACCCACGAAGAGTGACTGTTTGGTGCGGTTTATGGGCTGGCGGCATCATCGGCCCGTATTTTTTCCAAAATGAGGCCGGTCAGGCAGTTACTGTGAATGGTGTTCGCTATCGTGAGATGATAACGAACTTTTTATGGCCCGAATTGGAAGATATGAATGTGGACGATATGTGGTTTCAGCAGGACGGTGCCACTTGTCACACAGCTAACGAAACAATGGCTGTTTTGCGCAACAAATTCAATGGCCGTGTTATCTCACGTAATGGCGATGTCAATTGGCCGCCAAGATCATGTGATTTGACAGCGTTGGACTTTTTTCTTTGGGGTTATTTGAAAGAAAAGGTGTACATCGATAAGCCAGCAACAAAGGATGAGATAATTCGGCACATTAACGGCATTGAACCTCCATTATGCTTCAGCGTCATCGAAAATTTGGACCATCGGATGAAGGTGTGCCACCGAGGTCGCGGCGCTCAGTTGGCCGATATTTTGTTCCATACATAATTGAGTAATATCAGTATATCATAATAAAATAAAATTACAATAATTTCCTAAATAGTTTGTGTTTCATTCAAAATCAACATCGGCCCTTGAAATTTTAACCACCCTTTATATGGGAGCTATAGCTAAATCTGAACCGATTTCGATGATTTTTTGCACATATAGTTAGTGCTATAGAATATTACATTTTGCACACTTTGAGTAAGATCGGTTGATAAATAATGGTTTTATGACCTAATTTGGCAAAATCGGGAGATACATGTATATGGGAGGTATATCTAAATCTGAACCGATTTCGATGAAATTTTGCAGACTTAAAGGGTGATGCAGAAGATTATTTTGTGCTAAATTTGACGACGATCGGTTAGTAAAAAAGTGCAACATGACCCCATTTGTCGAAATCGAGCGATACATATATTTGGGAGCTATATCTAAATTTGATCCGATTTCTTCCAAATTCAATAGCGTTCGTCCTTGTACCCAAAAAACTCCCTGTACCAAATTTCATCAAAATTGGTTAATAATTGCGACCGGAATCCTGCGAACAACAAATACATGGACAGACTGACGGCCTGACGGACACCAAGCGCTAGATCGACTCAGGAGGCTAGATCTGAGTCGATCGGTATATATATGGGGTCTAAAATCAATATTTCTGGTAGGCACATTTTTTGGCAGATCAATATTATTATACCCTTGACCACTATGTGGTTTAGGGTATAAAAAGAGGATTAGATTAGTTTTGGGGAAAATTTGACGATGATCGGTTAGTAAATGAGCGCAATCTGACTCTATGGGAGCTATATCTAAATTTGATATGATTTTTTTTCCAAATTCAATAGCGTTCGTCTTATAAAAAACGTCATATAAAAAATTTCATCCAAATCGGTTAATAATTGCGACCGGAATCCGGCGGATAACAAATACATAGACAGACGGACGGGCCGATACCAAAGGCTAGATCGACTCAGAAGAAGATTATGGGTCGATCAGTATATATTTTATGGAGTCTAAAATCAATATTTCTGGTAGGCACATTTTTTGGCAGATCAAAGATATTATACCTTGACCACTATAAAAAGAGGAAATTGTTCAATTAATATGGGTAATGAATCAAAATTCGTGAAAATCGGGTAATGTAAGAGTTACTGTAGGTCTAAATATCATTAAATAATACATAAAAATTTGAAACTTGAGTAGCATTGGTTAATAAATAAAAGTATTATGGCCAATTTTGGGAAAATCGAGCGATGTATACATATGGGAGCTATATCTAAATCTGAGCCGATTTGGATGATATTTTCCAGGTTTGGTTGAAACCACAGCTTGTGCTAAATTTGGTTAATAAATGAAGCCTAACCGATTTGGATGATATTTTGCAAGATTGGTTGGTACACTGAAAAAAAGCAAGCCCGTTGCCAAAGATTTGGTCTTTACTTTAAAAATTTGGTATTGATCCCGAGCCAAAGAAGCGGAGAATACAAGTAAGGATACTTTTAAGACACAATTTTTTATACCCTCCATCATAGGATGGGGGTATATTAACTTTGTCATTCCGTTTGTAACACATCGAAATATTGGTCTAAGACCCCATAAAGTATATATATTCTGGGTCGTGGTGAAATTCTGAGTCGATCTAAGCATGTCCGTCCGTCCGTCCGTCCGTCTGTTGAAATCACGCTAACTTCCGAACGAAACAAGCTATCGACATGAAACTTGGCACAAGTAGTTGTTATCGATGTAGGTCGGACGGTATTGAAAATGGGCCATATCGGTCCACTTTTACGTATAGCCCCCATATAAAGGCACCCTCAGATTTGGCTTGTGGAGCCTCTAACAGAAGCATATTTCATCCGATCCGGCTGAAATTTGGTACATGGTGTTGGTATATGGTCTCTAACAACCATGCAAAAATTGGTCCACATCCGTCCATAATTATAAATAGCCCCCATATAAACCGATCCCCAGATTTGGCTTGCGGAGCTTCAAAGAGATGAAAATTTCATCCGATCGGGCTGAAATTTGGTACATGATGTTGGTATATGGTCTCTAACAACCATGCAAAAATTGGTCCATATCGGTCCTTAATTATATATAGCCCCCATATAAACCGATCCCCAGATTTGGCTTGTGGAGCCTCTAAGGGAAGCATATTTCATCCGATCCGGCTGAAATTTGGTACATGGTGTTGGTATATGGTCTCTAACAACCATGCAAAAATTGGTCCACATCCGTCCATAATTATATATAGCCCCCATATAAACCGATCCCCAGATTTGGCTTGCGAAGTCTAAAAGAGAAGTAAATTTCATCCAATCCGGTTGTAATTTGGAACATGGTGTTAGTATATGATCTTTAACAACCGTGCCAGAATTGGTCCATATCGGTCCATAGTTATATATAGCCCCCCATATAAAACATTCTCCAGATTTGACCTCCGGAGCCTCTTGGAGGAGCAAAATTCATCCGATCTGGTTCAAATTAGGAACGTGGTGTTAGTATATGGTCGCTAACAACCATACCAAAATTGGTCTAATCACACAAATATTGGTCCATATCGGTTCATAATCATGATTGCCACTAGAGCCAAAAATAATCTTCCAAAATTTTATTTCTATAGAAAATTTTGTCAAAATTTTATTTATATAGAAAATTTTGTCAAAATTTTATTTCTAGAGAAAATTTTGTTAAAATTTTATTCAGTTCATAATAAAATTTTCATCATTGTCAAAATTTGATTTCTGTAGAAAATTTTGTCAAAATTTTATTTCTATAGAAAATTTTGTTCAAATTTTATTCGGTTCATAATCATGGTTGCCCCTCGAGCCAAAAATAATCTACCAAGATTTTATTTCTATAGAAAATTTTGTCAAAAGTATATTTCTATAGAAAATTTTGTTAAAATTTTATTTCTGTAGAAAATATTGTTAAAATTTTATTTCTATAGAAAATTTTGTTAAAATTTTATGTCTACTTTGTGAAACTGAATTATATACGTATTGGATCGATCTGTTTTGATTTAATATATACAACGTATGGACTTACATACAATTTAGAAGATGGTGTTAGGAGGTTTTAAGATACCTTGCCATCGGCAAGCGTTACCGCAACTTAAGTAATTCGATTGTGGATGGCAGTGGTTAGATGAAGTTTCTACGCAATCCATGATGGAGGGTACATAAGCTTCGGCCTGGCCGAACTTACGGCCGTATATACTTGTTAAATTTAGGTTTTGTGTACTTGCTTCTAGGAAGCAAATTTTAATTTTTCTCATTTTCAGCTTTTTTCTTCATATGCTAACAAAGTCATTTTAAAACGAGTTAACAATAACTTTATTTTCCAAATTAAGACTCGACTTCCAGTAAAAATTATGCTATATTTCAAGTACAAAACGTCTTTATAATAAAGTGTTGAAAACCATGTCCTATATTTGAACGATTTTTTGCTTTGTAGTCAAGATGCAAAAAGACAACAAATTTAAACACAATTTCATTAAATTTAAAGAATTTTTCTGAATTATTAAAGTCAAGTTGACCTTAGCCCAAACTTTTTTTCTTTCATGTTATGATACCCATTTTTAGATGAGATCACTTAATTATAAGGATACTCGGACTTCGTTGAAAAGTTTATCGACTTCTGGACAAGGAAATAAACTTTATACTAGAGAAATGCGTCTTCTATGCTAAGCAAAATTTGCATTCGTATTTTTAAAACATGAAATCTTTGACCTCATGACAATATTTGTTTCAGTGTACCACAGAAGGTTACTGTGCGCTAAATTTGAGTAAGATCGGTTAATAAATAAGTCGACTAAAACAAAGTTTTCAAGAATCGGGCGATACATATATATATTGGAGCTATAGCTAAATCTGGACCGATTTCGATGATTTGTTGCACATATAGTAAGTACTATAGAAATTTAGATTTGGCCAACTTTGAGTAAGATCAGTTAATAAATAAGGGACTTATAGCAAAATATAGGAAAATCGGGCGATACATATATATGGAAGCTATATCTAAATCTATACCGCTTTTGATAAAATTTGGCACACTTAAAGGTTGGTAAATAAGATTACTTTGTAGAAAATTTGACACCGATCGGTTAGTAAATCTGACCTATATCTAAATTTGATCCGATTTTTCCGATTATACTCAAATGAAATACACAATTTTACAATATTCGAATTTCTTTCGAATTTTCTTAAATACTTCAAAAGCTGACAGTAGTAAGGGAGAATTTTCATACCCAAATCTTGGAAAGCGAGGTATGCGACTCCAAAGGCATATGGACCCATTAGACTAAAAGCATTCTTGCTGAAAACCATGGAACGCATACACAAAAAATTGTGTGTATGGACAAAGATGGAGACAAAATGGAACATACGAAATGTACACAACTCTTAATGAAGAAGATGTCAACGAGAACTTTGAAAACGTTATTGGACTTAAAGCGAGGTCACAATCATGGTGATGATATGGAATATGAATGGACACTAAATATGATGAACCTTGAGAGAATAGGAGGATGCAGTAGCAACCTAAAGTAGTATTTACACCTGATGTGTCAAACTACTATTTCGTACTCTTAGATCTCAAAAGAAAACAAGTAAGTAAAGTCTAAAGTCGGGCGGGGCCGACTATATTATGCCCTTCACCACTATATAGGCCAAAATTTGTGTTACCATCTCAACTACTTCACATTTACTGGAAGCTATATAAAGGAGAACATTTTTTTACTTCTACAAAATCTCTAGAAGTAAAATTTAAATCGGCTAACGCAATCCACTGAATTGGAGGAAACTTCCATTGAAAATGGGTCTAAAATGTGTAACAGTCTACCATATTTCCCCAACTCTGGTGTACATATTTATAATCTGAACCGATTTTGGCTAAATTTGACATGTATAGTTAGAATAATAATTCTGCTATCTATGCGAAATTTCAAGTAAATGGGAGTATAACTTTGGCCCCGCTGGTCATATGAGTGCAAATCGGACGGAAGATATATATGGGAGCCATATCTAAATCTGAACCGATTTCAACCAAACTTGGCACAATTACCGATACTACTAAACGTATTCCATGTGCGAAATTTGAAGCAAATCACGGATTTTGAGGCCATATAAGTTCAAATCGGACGAAAGATATATATGGGAGCTATATCTAAATCTGAACCGATTTTAACAAAATTTGACACACTTAACGATACTATTAAACGTACCTCTTGTGCAAAATTTGAAGCAAATCACGGCAAAACTCTTGCTTTTGTGGCCATATAAGTTCAAATCGGACGAAAGATATATATGGGAGCTATATCTAAATTTGAACCGATTTCAATCAAATTTATAAAGCATTGGTATAATGTCAATTCTACCCTCTGTGCAAAATTTCACGAAGATCGGTAGTAAACTTTGGCCTCTGTGGTCATATGAATCTAAATCGGACGAAAGATATATATGGGAGCTATATCTAAATCTGAACCGATTTGGCTGATATTTTGCAAGATTCATAAAATATTTGGATGTACGGTATTTCAAGAAAATCGGTTGATAAACACGCTAACTATGACCAAATCGGGGATAAATATATATGGCAGCTATATCGAAATCTGAACCGATTTTTTCCAAAACCAATAGCAATTGTCTCTGTCCCAAGAAATGGCCCTATGCCAAATTTGAGGACGATCGGATTTAAATTGCGAGCTGTACTTTGTGCACAAAGTTACATATACAGACAGACGAACGGACAGACAGACAGACAGACGGACATCGCTAAATCGACTCAGAATTTAATTCTAAGCCGATCGGTATAGTAAAAGGTGGGTCTATGACCACTATTTCTTGGCGTTTTTTTTTTTTTGTACAAAAGCACAAACTTATTATACCCTGTACCACAGTAGTGGTGAAGGGTATAATGGAAACTTAATATTATTAAATTATTATTTATTCCTCTAAATTTTTCATAAAAACTTGTCAAAAATGTATTGGGAATTTTTGTGAAGACTTTTAAATCAAATTAAGCATTGTTGGGGGACGAAAGTGTTCAAATTTGGGATCATGAACCTGGAAAATACTGGCAACACTGATGGTAGAACTCTTCGGTGTATTACACTCTTTAAACTACTCAATATAAATTCGCCATCAAATCATGTAAATCCTTTGAGTGTAGCTGATATGGCAAAGCGTGGACAATACTTTCCACTGAGTCCATGGGGCGAATGTCCAATTTAAAGCGTCGTATTTTGATATCCTTCACTGTAGGAAGTAACACAGTAAAATTTTGCAAGTTTGCTTGTAACGTATTGTTTTCCAACCCCATATAAATGTTTGAGTTGTCTTGACTACATTTCTGAATACTAACAGGTAGTTCATTGACCCAACTCCTTTGAATTCATCCGATATTAAGAATCCTCTTTAATCGCTGACATATATTTTTCAAAAAAAACACACACACATTTCTACCCACATAAATATCGAATGAAAAATACGGGCTTTTGAACTTTTCACTCTTGTGAGTTTTTCCTGGTTTTTATCCAGGTTTCTAGTTTCACACGACCTATACAAGTAAGTTACTCAATAATCCAAAATGAAAAAAAAAATTAATTCATGTCACGTTTCTTTGAAAAATTACCAAACACAAAATAATAGAGTTAATACACTTTAATCTAATAAACACAATTTACAAAAGAGTCAAACCATAAAATACCTTAAATTAAGTCACTCTCCAACAATTGTAAATTGTAGTACATTGCTGTTGCTATTGCTGTTGTTACTGCCGCAGCTGATATCAAATGCTTAATGATGATAGCCATTGAAGTTATTTTCGATTAAAACGATTGGCTGATTGAATGAATATCTGAATGAATACACATAAAAAATTTGGAATTTGAATTTCAAAATTTTTAAATTTCGACTTCATAATTGCTTATACTTCACCCAGAAAAAAGTGCCTTCGAAACTAAAGGAAAAAATTTTCATCAATATAGTTTATCCATTTTATTTCCATTAAGGTAAATTTTTGTGAAAAATAATAAAATTTACTCGTTTCAGTAAAAAAATCCTAAACTGTAAGCAGTTAGGAATAGTTCATTAACTAGAATAAGGCATGGAATTTTACTCATACTATTTTCT
The DNA here is from genome assembly GCF_050003625.1 of Haematobia irritans. NCBI lineage: Eukaryota > Metazoa > Arthropoda > Insecta > Diptera > Muscidae > Haematobia > Haematobia irritans. Next base: position 133,686,788 of record NC_134398.1, on the reverse strand, counting down.
TCGCTGGGTATAAGAATTTACTACTGAAAAAGAAAATTTTATTCACCGATAACAAAGCATTCGTAAAAATAAACAAAAACCGAACTAAAACCAAGTTTCCTCAAAATTAGTAAAATTTCTTATAAAATGATAATTGCGACTTCCTTTATAATAGAAAGTTTTTCATACATACGAACAACACTTGGCATAGAAAAATATTTTAGTTCATTCGTACTAAGAAGTATGCAATCCTTTCAAAACTTAAGGAAACACACTATTTAGAATATAGGAAATTTTCCTAAATTTCTATTGTCTACCTATTGTCTACCTGTAATCGATACCTGTCATCGTAATCGATGTGTTTGCGCGTGGGTGTATTCGATATATTTGCGCGTCGGTTGTTTTTTAGTTGGAATCGCGTTGTTTTGGTATACGGAGAGATTGTTAAAAAATAATATGGTAAAATAATATAATAAATAACAAATAAAATATATAAAATATTTGTTATTTTAAATTAGTGAGAAAAATTTTCGTTTTTTTAAATAAATCTATCAATGTTCGTGATAGTGTATAAAGAAAGAAAACACCAGCAGAATAACAACCCTTTCATTTGTCTTCATTTTGGAATCTTCAATTATCAGGTAATATTCAGTGACGCTAACCTTTTGCAACAAAAATGTTTTATGATTTTTTATATTTGTAGGTATTGAAATTGTAAAAGGAGGACAAAATCGTTAGGCAGCAACTTATTAAAAGTGAAAAGTACAAGAAGAAGAAAAAGTGCGTTTTACAGTTGATAATATCACACGGAAATTGGAAATAGTGGAATAATAAACTAATATTTCAAAGAGATTCGATGCTGTTGATTCTTAATAAATATATTCAATATATTAATAAAACATGTCTTTTATTGAAGATAAAATTGCTTATAGAAATAAATAAAATTGTATTTAAAAACGAAGGTAAGCAGTTCTAATTATGAAGTAAAAGTTTTACCACAAATGTGTAAGATTTGTCGAAATGAATGAAAAAATTTCAATAAAATCATTCCATATATGAATTCAAATTAGTTAAATTTTTTCATTCTGTAGTATAGTGGTATATAAATATAGGGAAATGTTAACTAATATATGGAATGCATTATTCCTAATTTCTACGAAAATCACATCGTTCAAACAAATAAAAATGTCTTATACGAAGTTCAACTTTCTTCACAATGAGTTCATTTTAACTTAAAGAAGGGGTCACTTTTTTCTGGGTGTTCCTACCGCAGGATGGGAGGTATAAGGACTTTATTCATTAGCTTGTGGCACTATACGCCCGTCCTTCCGTCATCCTGTTGAAATCACGCTAACTCCTGAACAATACAGGCTATCTCCTTGAAACTTGGCACAACTGTTATTGATATAGGTTGGCTGGTATTGTGTAAGGGTCATATCGGACCACTTTTAGATATAGCCCCCATATAAACCGATCACTAGATTTGAATTCAGAAGTCTGCTTAAGAAGAATATATCATCCGATCCGGATCCGGTAAAATTTGGTACATGATCTTAGTTTATATCTTCTAACAACCATGTAAAATTTGGTCCATATAGGTCCATAACTACACTGAAAAAAAGCATACTCGGTTCCAAAGATTTTGTCTTTACTTTAAAAAATTTGGTATTGATTCCGAGCCAAAGAAGCGGAGAATACAAGTAAAGATACTTTTAAGACACAATTCTCTTTTAAATTTAGGTTTTGTGTACTTGCTTCTAGGAAGCAAATTTTAATTTTTCGCTTTCTCAGTATTTTTTCTTCATATGCTATCAAAGTCCTTTAAAAACGAGTTAACGGCAACTTTATTTTCCAAATTAGGACTCGACTTCCAGTAGAAATTATGCTATGTTTCAAGTAAAAAACTTCTTTAAAATAAAGTTTTGAAAAACATGTCCTATATTTGAACGATTTTTTGCTTTGTAGTCAAGATGCAAAAAGACAACAAATTTAAAGACAATTTCATTAATTTTAAAGAATTTTTCTGAATTATTAAAGTCAAGTTGACCTTAGCCTATACATTTTTTCTTTCATGTTAAGATACCCATTTTTAAGTCAAATCACTTAATTATAAGGACAATACGACTTCATTGAAAAGTTGATCGACTTTTGGACAAGGAAAACAACTTTTTGTTAGAGAAATGCGTCTTCTATGCTTAGCAAAATTTGTATTCCAATTTTAAAGACATGAAATCTTTGACCTCACGACAATATTTTTTTCAGTGTATATATATACCTTATACACCATCGCCAGATTTGAACTCCAGAGCCTTTTAGATGAGCAAACATCCTATTCGCACAGTGGTCGATCCCTTTGGCCAAAAATAAAAAATCAAAGTTAGAAATTTGTCAAAAAGTGTAGCATCACTGTTTCTTATGCAAACAAGGTTTTACAATGTGCATTTGTTTTTGGTTTATTCCATCTGTACTCGTTAAGAACGGCTTCAAAAGAGAGAGCAAGTAAGCAGTTGAAGTGTGATAAAGTATAAAATTTAGTGCACTTTTAAATAAATAAAACAAAAGAAAAAAATCGAAATAAATCGAAATGAATATTGAATTAAATGGTATTAACTATATTTTAAAATAAAAAAGTATATAAAAATTGTTTTAAATTTGTTATAAAATCAATTTTTGTCAGTCTCATTGTTTCGTGTTCGTTCGTTCTTATATGTAAATTTTATGTAGAGTTTTAGTTGTGTTCCCTCCTGAAGTCTCCAATGGGATTTTTTGTGGTGTTTTAGTTAATATTTAAAAATTCCAAAATGATAAAAATCTGCTGCTTTCTTTTGCCCCCCTTTGTGTTATCTCCCTAATACCGAAGTGACCTTGTTTTTTTATATCCAAATATGAATTTTTGTGTGGTGTTTGTTAACAATAGTTTACACTAAAAATTTACATTTGATGACTTTTCTTATGTATTTTGATCTGTTGAATTCGAAAATGAAGGTTAAAGGGTGATACGGTCAAAATTTGGTCAATATAAACTTGACATATTTCTTTCAATTTTGCATTTAAAAACCCTGAACACATCTCATTTTGACGGTGTGTGTGTGTGTAGAATGGTGCTCCTATTTAGATTTTGGAATTCACTCATCAGTTGTCAAAATGCCGTCCAAGCAAGAAGAGCAGCGTATCAAAATTTTGCTCGCGCATCGCGAAAATCCGAGCTACTCGCACGCAAAATCGCTAAAAGTTGCCAAATCAACCGTTACAAATGTAATTCAAGTGTTTGGGGAACGTTTGTCGACAGGAAGTCTGGATCGGGGGGAAATCGAAAACCGGAAGCCGCTGAGACGACAAAGAGAGTTGCCGGTAGTTTCAAGCAAAACCCTAACCTCTCTCTCCGAGATGCCGCAAATAAGCTGGGTGTATCGTCTACAATGGTGCATCGAGCCAAAAAACGAGCCGGACTATCGACTTACAAGAAGGTAGTGACTCCAAATCGCGATGATAAACAAAATACGACGGCCAAAGCGCGATCCCGGAGGCTGTACACGACGATGCTGAGGAAGTTTGACTGCGTGGTAATGGACGACGAAACCTACGTCAAAGCCGACTACAAGCAGCTTCCGTGACAGGAGCTTTATACGGCAAAAGGAAGGGGAAAGGTAGCAGATATTTTCAAGCACATAAAATTGTCAAAGTTCGCAAAGAAATATCTGGTTTGGCAAGCCATCTGTACCTGTGGCTTGAAAAGCAGCATTTTCATAGCTTCCGGGACTGTCAACCAAGAAATTTACGTGAAAGAGTGTTTGAATAAACATCTGCTGCCTTTCCTGAAGAAACACGGTTGTTCCGTACTGTTTTGGCCGGATTTGGCATCTTGCCATTACGGTAAAAAGGCCATGGAGTGGTACGCCGTCAACAATGTGCAGGTGGTTCCCAAGGACAAGAACCCTCCCAACACGCCAGAGCTTCGCCCAATTGAGAAATACTGGGCTATTGTCAAGCGGAACCTAAAGAAGACCAAAAAAAACTGCTAAGGACGAGCAACAGTTCAAGGCAAACTGGCTTTCTGCGGCGAAGAAGGTGGACAAGGTGGCTGTACAAAATCTGATGGCAGGTGTCAAGCGTGAGGCCCGGCAATTCGGATTTGGAAAAGCGAAAGCCTAACTGAATATTTTTCTTGAATTTTATACTAATTGAACTTGAAAAAGAAATTTAATTTGATTTTTTAAATAAACGATTTCACCGATTTACACGCGTTTTCCCTTGACCAAATTTTGACCGCAACATCCTTTAAAACCCGTTTTTGAGGTACCCCGTTATTTTTAGTTTTTCTGACTTTTTCTGACCACAAATAGGTGTGAAGAAAATGATAGTTCATATATTGGTATAGCCCCCATATATACCGATCTTCCGATTTTATTTTTTGGGCTTCTAGAAAACGTACTTTCTATACGATTTGCCTAAAATGTAAAATCTAGAATTATTTTAAGATCACAAATAGATGTAACGGAAATGAGGTGAATGTTTTGGTATAGCCCCCATATAGACCGATCACCCGATTTTACTTCTTGGGCATATAGAAACAACAGTTTTTATTCAATTTACCTGAAATTGGAAATCTAGAGGTATTGTAGGACCACAAATACGTGTGCGAAAAATTGTGAGTATCGGTACATGTTTTGGTATGGTCCCCTTATAAAACGACCTCCCGATTTGGGGTCTTGGGCTTATAGAAATCGTAGTTTTTATCCAATTTGCCTGAAATTTTAAATCTAGAGGTATTTTAGGACCGTAAAGAGATGTGCCGAAAATGGTGAGTATCGGTCCATATTTTGGTATAGCCCCCGATTTCCCGATTTTACTTCTTGGGCTTCTAGAATCCGAAGTTTTGATCCTATTTGCCTGAAATTGGAAATCTAGAGGTATTTTCGTGTCATAAAGAGGTGTGCCGAAAACGGTGAGTATCGGTCCATATTGTAGTATAGCCCCCATAAGAACGATATCCCGATTTAACTCCTTGGGCTTCTATAAACCGTAGTTTTTATCTGATTTGCCTGAAATTGTAAATATTCTGTTATTTTACGCTCACAAAAACGTGTATCGGATTAAGTTTTTATCGCTCCATTTGGTAATGCCTCCATATAGACCGACTTCACTTCTTGAGGGTGTAGAAGGCGCACTGATCATGAAAATTGCTTGAAACTCAATGTAAAATTTCCAGATTTTACTTCTGCAGATTTAAGATTTCAAATCAAGACGATATTTTATAATTTTCTTGCACACTTACAAGAGATGTTAATGATTACTCTAAAACTCAAACAAAAATGGTTCTTATAAATCCAGAATCTGATATAGTCTTCATAGGTGAAATCTTTAAACTTATCTTCGGGAAGTGTCCTCAAGTCCTCCTGAAATTTCAAAGAAAACCCTAATATTTGGTTCATGGTGGTGGGTGTTTAAGATTCGGCCCGGCCGAACTTTGTTCTGTATATACTTGTTTTTTTTTTTTTTTTTTTAATTTTTAATTAATTTTTTTTTTTTGAAACGATCAATTTTTGATGCATTCTAAAAAGGATTACAATACTTATAGAAAGTGATTGCAATATAGGATAGTGATTAAAAATAGTTTCGTGTTTAAATAAAAAAATTATTGAATTTTGCAATCAACATCATTAAAAATCAATCAATCAATTTAAAAATTAATTGACTTTTGTTAATGATATCAATTAATATTTTAATCACGTATTTTCATGTCCAATTAAAACTGTGATTGATACTATCATTTTTTGTGATTGAGGACATTTCCATTAAAAAGTTAATTGGATAAGTTAAGTGTGTGATTGAATCAGAAAAAAAAAATTTTGTGTGCATGCAAAAATTGGTCCATAATTATATATAGCCGCCATATAAACCGATGCTCAGATTTGCCAAGCGGAGCCTCATGCGATCCAGTTGAAAACTTTATACCCTAATCCACTTAGTGTTTACATGAGTTAGTTATGTCTTCTTACAACTATACAAATCTTAAATAACCTTGATCCAGATGGATTAGAATCTGTTGGCTTGGTGGAAATTTCAGCCCATTGTATATTCCCATACTGAGATATATGTACGAAGGCAATATAACTAACTAACTAAATTTAGGGACAATATTTTTCACCATGTACATATGAGCAAGTGTGAATAATTTAAATAACATATGGTTATTTTATATTATAATTATTTTGTATACTTTTAATGTGCTCTTGTGGTTTTTCGATAAGCCAATCGAGAGTGCATGTATGGAGGAGTATACGGGTTTTCTTGGAAAAACTGTTTCAAAATTGTTTCACACACACATACACTCGCAACTACAGTATGATATTTTAGATCCATTTAAAGGTAGACGATAATTAATTGTTATAAATGTATTTCGTATGTAATTTGAATTTGTGAAGTGATAACGATTCATATATAAAACCTAATTCGTTAGATAAACTAATTTTCAATTATTTCCTGAGTATGGAATATTAATGAGATCAAACGAAAAGCAAGTTTGCTCGAATATCTACGATCATGTGTGGATGACACTGTGTTGTATAAATCAACATAATTGATATGTTCAAATTGTAGACCGTGTGAATTTTTGTTATTTAAATGAGTGAACTTTACAGTAGAGCTGAGATCAAAGTTTGATCCAAATTAAGATAATGTCATTTATATGTTTTTTAGCAAAAACAAATTAGTTTACAAATTATACACAAATTGCTGTAATGAAGAATTATATGTTCTGCTTTCGTAGTTTTGTAGTTCTTTTTGAATATTGCTTCCCAAAGAATATGACAAACACAAAATATCTCATGGACCAAATCTGATGAATATCATATAAAAAAATTTTGGCCAGATAATATTTCAGAAAAAGGAATTCGGTTTAAATGGTTTGGATTGTGTACGGAAAATTGAATTCCATGTGTGCCATATTTGATTAAGGATCCATGTGAGAGATTTTACCACTGAAAGGCAGTGGGATAATAGTCCAATGGGAGTCGTGACCGATGATCTAGAGTTGAGAGCAGTTGGTTGTCGAAAATCTTGTTGTATCGTTTTTTAAGCACGATAAAGACGTGGGCTATATCAGACCACAGCCAACTGGAATAGGAAATTTCATCCGATCCGGTTGAAACAAAGCAAACATTGGTTCATATCGGTCCATAATAATACATAGTCCCCATAAAAACCGATCCACGAATGTGAGTTCCGCAAATTCTTGGAAGGGCACATTTCATCGGATCTGGTTCAAATGTGGTACGCGATGTCAGTATTTGCTTTTAACGACCAAAACTTGGTCGACATCGGTTCAAACGCACTCCCCAAAATTTTACATCTAAAGGCCCATTGAGGAATAATATCTTTTCATATGTATACACCCTTTTTAGACTGCATATGGCGTAACTACCAATGCACACTGAAAAAACAGTGAACCCACCAGGAAGAAAACTTTCGGTTAATTTTAGAAAATTTTGAATATTTGTAGAACATTTTGACTAAACAGTATTACAAACGTTGGCATCACGCCGATGTTATAAAAATAAGTAAATATTTTCCGACAAATCCAAGAAAATTTATTAGACATAACTAAGTTTTTTCACTTGTTAAAGAAAATTTTGTAGTTTGAAGGAAAAATTTGGAGTTCAAAATTGCAAGAATGTCTTTAGTGACATACGAAGTTCATGATCGACGCATTTTTGGTAAAATTTACAAATTTAAAGAAATTCTGAACTATTTTGTGGAAGACACGAATTCAGTTAATATTTATGCTTCATATGAATATATTTTTTTCTCGGTTTTAGTTAAAGTAACTAACGTAGACAAAAAAATATTAGAGTAAAGGAAACTTTCCCCAAACATAATAAGTCCATGAACTAAAATAAAGTTAAATTGGCTTTAGTGAAATAGAGAGTTCACTTTTTTTTTTGAGTGCAGAAGATAAAGTTAAGAAATAAAATTGTACCTTACCTTTGGCAACTGCTACTACAACCCAAATAATTCGATTGTGGATGGCAGTCTTTGGTAGAAATTTGTAGGCAATTCATAGAAAAAATCATGAACGGCGTGCTCATTTCAAAACGATCCGTTCATGAAAGTGAATCAACACACATGTGATGTCAAACGGAGAACGATTAAATGATACCATCCGTTGCCAAAACAACAACCAGCGTTCATGATCTGAAAACGTAATGGTTACGAATTTATAAAAATAAAAAATAACATGTATATACGGCCGTAAGTTCGGCCAGGCCGAATCTTATGTACCCTCCACCATGGATTGCGTAGAAACTTATAGTAAAGACGGTCATACACAATTGAATTACTTGGGTTGCGGCCGATGGCAAGGCATCTTAAAACTTCTTAACATCATCTTTTAAATTGTGAGTCAGTTCTTGACCGGTGTATATAGGGAAAAAAATATTGCGAACCGATATGAACACTTGTGCGGTAATTATAAAGCCAGAATTGAAATATGGGGGTCGCTTTATATGGGGGCTATATACAATTATGAACACGATTCTACCACAAATGACAGATTTTTTTACTGTTTGGTAGACTGCACTGAAAAAACAGTGAACCCACCAGGAAGAAAACTTATGGTTAATTTTGAAAAATTTTGAATATTTTTAGAAAATTTTATCTAAACAGTATTACAAACGCTGGCATCATTCCAATATCACAAAAATAAGTAAATAATTTTCGACAAATTCAAGAAAATTTATTAGACATAAATAATTTTTTTCACTTGTTAAAGAAAAATTTTTAGTTTGAAGGAAGAAATTGGAGTTCAAAATTGCAAGTGACATACGAAGTTCATAATGGACGCATTTGTAGCAAAATTTACAAATTTAAAGAAATATTGAACTATTTTTTGAGAAATACGAATTAAGTAAATCTTTATATTTAATTTTTGTATAAATTTCCCCGTTTTTTAGTTCATTTAACTAAGGTACGCAAAAAATTATTAGAGTTAAGGAAACTTTCTCCAACCATAACAATTCCATGAACTACAAAAGTTAAATTGCCTTTAGTGAAATGAGAGTTCACTTTTTTTGAGTGTGGCAGAATTCTTGAGGTTTTGGAAGATTTTGCAAAATATTACTCTCTAACTAAGAGGTGCTTCATAAATTTTCTATAGAAATAAAATTTTGACAAAATTTTCTACAGCAAAAAATTCTGAAAAAAATTTCTATATAGAAATAAACAAACTTTGCTATAGAAATAAACAAAATTTGCTATAGAAATAAATTTTTAACAAAATTTTTTATAGAGATTATATTTTGACAAAATTTTCTAAAGAAATAAAATGTTGACAAAATTTTCTATAGAAATAAAATTTTGACAAAATTTTCTATAGAAATATAAAATTTTGACAAAATTTTCTATGGCAATAACATTTTGGTAGATTATTTTTGGCTTTTAGAGGCTCCGCAAGTAAAATCTGGAGATCGGTTAATATGGGGGCTATATATAATTATAGACCGATGTGGACCCATTTTTGCATGGTTGTTAGAGACCAATATCATGTACCAAATTTCAGCCGGATCGGATGAAATTTGCTTCTCTTTGAGGCTTCGCAAACCAAATCTGGGTTCGGTTTATATGGGGGTTATATAAAATTATAGACCAATTTTTGCATGGTTATTAGAGACCACATACCAACACCATTACCAAATTTCAGCCAGATCGGATGAAATATGCTTCTCTTAGAGGCTCCGCAAGTCAAATCTGGGGGTCCGTTTATATGGGGCTATACGTAAAAGTGATCCGATATGGCCCATTTGCAATACCATCCGACCTACATCAATAACAACTACTTGTGCCAAGTTTCAAGTCGATAGCTTCACTGAAAAAAAAGCATACTCGGTTCCAAAGATTTTGTCTTTACTTTAAAAAATTTGGTATTGATTCCGAGCCAAAGAAGCGGAGAATACAAGTAAGGATACTTTTAAGACACAATTCTCTTTTAAATTTAGGTTTTGTGTACTTGCAAATTTTAATTTTTCGCTTTCTCAGCTTTTTTTCTTCATATGCTATCAAAGTCCTTTAAAAACGAGTTAACGGCAACTTTGTTTTCAAAATTAGGACTCGACTTCCAGTAGAAATTATGCTATGTTTGAAGTAAAAAACTTCTTTAAAATAAATTTTTGAAAAACATGTCCTATATTTGAACGATTTTTTGCTTTGTAGTCAAGATGCAAAAAGACAACAAATTTAAAGACAATTTCATTAAATTTAAAGAATTTTTCTGAATTATTAAAGTCAAGTTGACCTTAGCCTATACATTTTTTCTTTCATGTTAAGATACCCATTTTTAAGTCAAATCACTTAATTATAAGGACAATACGACTTCATTGAAAAGTTTATCGACTTTTGGACAAGGAAAATAACTTTTTTTTAGAGAAATGCGTCTTCTATGCTAAGCAAAATTTGTATTCGTATTTGTATTAATAAAGGGTGATTTGTTAAGAGCTTGATAACTTTTTTTTTTTTAAAGAACGCATAAAATTTGCAAAATCTCATCGGTTCTTTATTTGAAACGTTAGATTGGTCCATGACATTTACTTTTTGAAGATAATTTCATTTAAATGTTGACCGCGGCTGCGTCTTAGGTGGTCCATTCGGAAAGTCCAATTTTGGGCAACTTTTTCGAGCATTTCGGCCGGAATAGCCCGAATTTCTTCGGAAATGTTGTCTTCCAAAGCTGGAATAGTTGCTGGCTTATTTCTGTAGACTTTAGACTTGACGTAGCCCCACAAAAAATAGTCTAAAGGCGTCAAATCGCATGATCTTGGTGGCCAACTTACCGGTCCATTTCTTGAGATGAATTGTTCTCCGAAGTTTTCCCTCAAAATGGCCATAGAATCGCGAGCTGTGTGGCATGTAGCGCCATCTTGTTGAAACCACATGTCAACCAAGTTCAGTTCTTCCATTTTTGGCAACAAAAAGTTTGTTAGCATCGAACGATAGCGATCGCCATTCACCGTAACGTTGCGTCCAACAGCATCTTGAAAAAATACGGTCCAATGATTCCACCAGCGTACAAACCACACCAAACAGTGCATTTTTCGGGATGCATGGGCAGTTCTTGAACGGCTTCTGGTTGCTCTTCACTCCAAATGCGGCAATGTTGCTTATTTACGTAGCCATTCAACCAGAAATGAGACTCATCGCTGAACAAAATTTGTCGATAAAAAAGCGGATTTTCTGCCAACTTTTCTAGGGCCCATTCACTGAAAATTCGACGTTGTGGCTCGTTAGTAAGTCTATTCATGATGAAATGTCAAAGCATACTGAGCATCTTTCTCTTTGACACCATGTCTGAAATCCCACGTGATCTGTCAAATACTAATGCATGAAAATCCTAACCTCAAAAGAATCACCCTTTACTAATGCATGAAAATCCTAACCTCAAAAGAATCACCCTTTATAAGTCATACACAACATTTGAAGCGTTTTTATCTTTTATCCAACGATTCAATATCTCAGGTAATGTAAAGGCTATTTCTTTAAATCAAAAATATGTTTCTTTACTTTAAGGAAAATTTTCAAGATTCGAATTTTCAAGATTCGAGTCCAAAATTTAAAGATAGAAATTGTTAGAGCAAAGACTATATAAACTTTCTTTTAACCCTTTCACTACCGATGTCCACGACAAAGGACATTCGAAAACGACTCCAAACTCTAACTCCCCACAAAGTTTCAATTTTTTTATCGATATTTTTCGAAAAAAAATCTATATTTTAATGAAGTTTGGTCGTTAGTATTGTATAAGTTGTTTGTCCTAAAATGTAAATTGTACAATATTTCATATACGTCAATAATTTTCTCAGTGAATGCTGCACACAAACTAAATTCGCATCACATAACGTATACATTTCTGTAATATTCTTCTATATAATTAATGTCAAGAATACCCACCTAGATTAACAATGTCACCACTGCGTAACTAATTTTTTTAAAACAATAGTTAGTCATAGAGCATTTATGAATTTTAATAACAATCATAAATCGGTTAGCGCACCAAACAATGGTCAATTGAATATTTCATAGTGGTAAGAAATATGAAACACAAGGTTAACACACATAGCCATTAACCTTGGCCAAATTCTATTGTGGTTCATAACCAGAGTACGGCTCACAAAAACAAAATCCTCAAGAGGCTCTCGTACATAGATCACCACCACACGCAATTTTAAATTGGCAAAGATTTAGTTGTGAGCAACATATATTTTTTTGCAATTTTTCTATACACACAGTTCATGTATTTCGGTAACTTAGTTTCATGGCAAATGCCTTAAACACTCAGCCACAATCTGTCGGGAGTTGTTTCTCATTGCTTATTATAACAGACAGACGGACGGACAGTTTGGACATATTTACGATCACCTTTTAGAGCAATAAATTTATGATCACCCAAGACAAAGATCTGTCAAGAGATCATTTAGTTTTTAGTTGCATGTAGGCATTTTGTTTTTGTGCTGTTCTCTTCAATGATTCTTGGTGAACTCATAAATAATAATTTTTATTGTTTTAAGACCACCATGGGTATTGGGAGATTTTGTTTTATACCTAAGTAAGTTGATCATCAATTGGCATTAAGGTCACTTGCCAAAGGTGCAGCTAGATCATGCCGCACACGCCTTCACTACAAGTTTCAATGGTGTTGCATCCCACAGCTGTTCAAGGGTAATGACATTTAGTGACATATGGTACAGGTAGTAAAATTTGAATGAAAACGAGATCTTCTCTATTGAAAATAGAAATAGATCAGGGAATCGATTAAAATACTTAACTCGAGTAAAATAGTCCATCATATGAGTATAATGAGTTAAACGTTTATAACATTGCGAATATTTACCAGGATATTACTATATAAACAAGTATATACGGCCGTAAGTTCGGCCAGGCCGAATCTCATGCCTGGCAGAACAAGTTTCTATGCAATCCCTCAACCATGGATTGCATAGAAACTTGTACTAAATCGAATCACTTGGGTTGCGGTAACACTTGCCGATGGCAAGGTATCTTAAAACTTCTTAACACCGTCTTATCAATTGTAAGTTAGTCCATACGGGGTATATTTTAAACAAAAAAGCTCGATTAAATACCTATATAATTCAGTTTGACAAAATTTTCTATAAATTTTGTGAAAATTTTATTTCTATAGAAAAGTTTGTCAACATTTTATTGGTATAGAAAATTTTGTTAAAATTTTATTTCTATAGAAATTTTTATAAAAATTTTATTTCTATAGAAAAATTTTTCACATTGAATTATATACGTATTTAATCGGCTTTTTTGTTTAATATATACCCCGTATGGGGTACGGTGTTAAGAAGTTTTAAGAGACCTTGCCATCGGCAAGTGTTACAACCACCCAAGTAATTCGATTGTGGATGACAGTCTTTAGTACAAGTTTCTATGCAATCCATTGTGGAGGGTACATAAGATTTGGCCTGGCCGAAGTTACGGCCGTATATACTTGTTTTTTTTTTTTTTTATACCCTGCGCCAAACTGTGGAACAGGGTATTATAAGTTAGTGCATATGTTTGTAACACACAGAAGGAGACGAGATAGACACATAGTGTCTTTGGCAATAATACTCAGGGTGGGTCCCTGAGTCGATATAATCATGTCCGTCTGTCCGTCCGTCCGTCCCTCCGTCCGTCTGTCTGTGAACACATTTTTGTGATCAAAGTCTAGGTCGCAATTTAAGTCCAATCGCCTTCAAAATTGGCACATGTTCCTAATTTGGATCAGAATATAACCCTATTGATTTTGGAAGAAATTGGTTCAGATTTAGATATAGCTCCCATATATATCTTTCGCCCGATATGCACTAATATGGACCCAGCAGCCAGAGTTTTATACCGATTTGCTTGAAATTTTGTACAAACATAACACTTAGTCGTATAGTCAAGTGTGCAAAATTTGATTGAAATCGGTTCAGATTTAGATATAGCTCCCATATATATGTTTTTCTGATTTCGACAAAAATGGTCAAAATACCAAAATTTTCCTTGTTAAATCGCCACTGCTTAGTCGAAAAGTTGTAAAAATGACTCTAATTTTCCTAAAGATCTAATACATAATATAAACTTTTGCGAAGTTTCCTTAAAATTGCTTCAGATTTAAATGTTTCCCATTTTTTACTAACATTGTGTTCCACCCTAGTACATTAAATTTTGAGTCTATGGATTTTGTAGATGTCTTTCAAATTCTGTCCAGATCGGGTGATATTTAAATGTATGTATTTGGGACAAACCTTTATATATAGAACCCAACACATTTGACGGATGTGATATGGTATCAAAATTTAGATCTATAAAGTGGTGCAGGGTATAATATAGGCCGCCCCGCCCGACTTTAGACTTTCCTTACTTGTTTTTTTATACCATTCACCACTACTGTGGTACAGGGTATAATAAGTTTGTGGATTTGTTTGTAACGCCGAGAAGGAAAAGTCTGAGACCCATCGTTTAGTATACCGATCGTCTTAGAATTAAATTTTGAGTCGACTTAGCGATGTCTGTCTGTCTGTCTGTTCATGTATTTTTGTGCGCAAAGTACAGCTCGCAGTTTAAGTCCGATCGTCCTCAAATTTGGCATAGGGTCGTTTCTTGGAACAAAGACAATCGCTATTGATTTTGGAAAAAATCGGTTCAGATTTAGATATAGCTGTCATATATGTTTATCCCCGATCTGGTCATAATTGGCGTGTTTATCAACCGATGTTCTTCAAATTCCGTACATCCGAATATTTTATGATTCTCCAAAAACTTGCAAAATATCAGCCAAATCGGATCAGATTTAGATATAGCTCTCATATATTCCTTTCATCCGATTTAGACTCATATGGCAACAGAGGCCAAAGTTTACTACCAATTTTCGTGAAATTTTTTGCACAGAGAGTATAATTGGCATTCTACCAATGCTTGCTAAATTTGATTGAAATCAGTTCAGATTTAGATATAGCTCCCATATATATCTTTCGTCCGATTTGCACTTATATGACCTCAAAAGCCAGAGTTTTGCCCTGACTTGCTTCAAATTTTGCTCGAGAGGTACGTTTAGCGGTGTCGTTATGTGTGAAAAATTTGGTTAAAATCGGTTCAGATTTAGATATAGCTCCCATATATATCTTTCGCTCGATTTACATTCATATGATCACGGAGGCTATAGTTATACTTCAATTTACGTGAAGTTTTGCAGGGATTGCAGAATTATTATTCTAACTATGCATGTCAAATTTAGTCAAAATCGGTTCAGATTATATATAGCTCCCATTTATATGTACACCAGAGTTGGGGAAGTATGGTAGACTGTTTCATATTTTAGACCCATTTTCAATGGATTGAAAATGACTGGATAGTTTCCACAGATAATATATTTAATATGATATTTAAGTGTGTAAAGTTTTATCTAATTTGGTTCAGATTTAGATAAAGCCTCCATATATTCGTTTTTCCGGTTTATACAAATATGGCCAAAATTCCCACACTTTACACAAAATTCTGTCATATCCTACACACTGTAATGCAAGAATTTCCACAGAACGGTTGAGTTTTAAATAAGGCTCCAAGTCGCCCGACTTGACCAAATAATATATCACAACCCACACTTGACCACATATCTTGGCGAGATCTAACCAATATCCTTGTAAAATCGCTACTGATGAGTATCAAAAATTGTAAATATTTCTAAAATTGTCCTATATCTCGAATATATATGTACCGCCTGATAAATCATAAATGCTCTTTTGTACAATTGCATTAAAATTTCTCTCGCTTCATACTTCCCACATTTTTTTCTACTAACATTGTTTTCATTCCAGGGCGTTAACCGATTTAAATTTTAATTCTAGAGTTTTTGTAAAAGTACAAAAAATTGTATCCATTAAAAGTATTTGTATCTGGAAATGTAAACCTTTATATAGCTCCCAACAAATTTGACGTAGTTGAGATGGTAACGCAAATGTTTGTCTACATTGAGGTGAAGGATATAATATAGTCGGCTCCGCCCGACTTTAGACTTTACTTACTTGTTTTTAATAAAATTTGATTATTGTAAAGAAATTTGTCCTCAATATTGCGGAAATAATGTGTCCTAAAATTTAGGTACCATAATTTTTCATATAAAATCAATATTTTTTCAATGTGGGGTTATAATCATAACACAAATTGTCATTAAATTGATTCATTTATTTTCTTACATTACACTTAACAAAAAATGATATTCTCTTTATATTAAGTTCCTTTGTCTTCTTGGTATACGATTAATCGTATCGTTATAATTTTGCCCTCCACACTTTAGGCGCACGACTGCCGAATATGCTCCCTACAATACCACTCTCATTGCCAATGCACATAACATAATTTTTATTTTTGGTTTTTTAATAAATTTATGGACATTTACAAAATGTGTATAATTCTTTTAAGTTCCTATTGGTTCAACTTGTCTCCGCCAGTCTATTACACCTACAGCGATGCAGTGTGATTTTGTCAATAGTTTCCAGTGGCTGTCGAATTTTTTCAATTCCTATGAATTGACACTTCAGTTTTGGGGTTTTTAAATCAAAATGTTTGGCGCGTGCATAATGACACTTCTTTGTGGATCATGACAGTGGGAATTAATGGTAAACCAAATGAATTTCATGTCATTCTCTTTATGTTGAGTCAATAAATTTTGGTAATGACAATATTTTTTTATGGAAGGTATTTTTGAATAGGATATTTTAGAATTGGAAATGTTTAAAAATTTTTATTGCAGCACCTGAGATTATAAAGTTTGGTTTTTTTATAGCTTGAATTCGTAACAAAAAGTAAATAGATATTTACAGTGATTGATAACAAAGATAATAGAGAAGTGAAAATGGGCAATTAGCAGCTGAGATATTCATATCATTGATAGAGCTAAGTCCATATTTGTCGTTTGCACGTTTTGATCGAAGCATTAAAATTAAAAACAAGTAAGGAAAGTCTAAAGTCGGGCGGGGCCGACTATATTATACCCTGCACCACTTTGTAGATCTAAATTTTCGATACCATATCACATCCGTCAAATGTGTTGGGTGCTATATATAAAGGTTTGTCCCAAATACATACATTTAAATATCACTCGGTTTGGACAGAATTTGATAGACTTTTACAAAATCTATAGACTCAAATCTGAAGCAATCTTAAGGAAACTTCGCAAAAGTTTATTTATGATTTATCACTCGATATATATGTATTAGAAGTTTAAGAAAATTAGAGTCATTTTTTCAACTATTCGACTAAGCAGTGGCGATTTTACAAGGAAAATGTTGCTATTTTGACCATTTTTGTCGAAATCAGAAAAACATATATATGGGAGCTATATCTAAATCTGAACCGATTTCAACCAAATTTGGCACGCATAGCAACAATGCCAATTCTACTCCCTGTGCAAAATTTCAACTAAATCGGAGCAAAAAATTAGCCTCTGTGGTCATATGAGTGTAAATCGGGCGAAAGCTATATAATGGAGATATATCTAAATCTGAACCGATTTCAACCAAATTTGGCACGCATAAATACAATGCTCATTCTACTCCCTGTGCAAAATTTCAATTAAATTGGAGTAAAAGATTGGCCTCTGTGGTCATATGAGTGTAAATCGGGCGAAAGCTATATATGGGAGCTATATCTAAATCTGAACCGATTTCCACCAAATTTGACACGCATAGCTATAATGCTAATTCTACTCCCTGTGCAAAATTTCAACTAAATCGGAGCAAAAATTTGGGCTCTGTGGACAAAGGAGTGTAAATCGGGCGAAAGCTATATATGGGAGCTATATCTAAATCTGAACCGATTTGGATGATATTTTGCAAGTTCTTCGACACTCATAAACTATTGGGATGTACGGAATTTGAGGAAGATCGGTTGATATACACGCCAATTATGACCAGATCGGTGAAAAATATATATGGCAGCTATATCTAAATCGGAACCGATTTTTTCCAAAATCAATAGGGATCGTCTTTGAGCCGAAACAGGACCCCATACCAAATTTTAGGACAATCGGACTAAAACTGCGAGCTGTACTTTGCACACAAAAATACATCAACAGACAGACAGACGGACAGACAGACAGACAGACAGGCAGACAGACAGACAGACAGACAGACGGACATCACTAAATCGACTCAGAATTTAATTCTAAGACGATCGGTATACTAAACGATGGGTCACAGACATTTCCTTCTTAGCGTTACATACAAATGCACAAACTTATTATACCCTGTACCACAGTAGTGGTGAAGGGTATAAATATGGGAAACATTTAAATCTGAAGCAATCTTAAGGAAACTTCTCAAAAGTTTATTTATGATTTATCGCTCGATATATATGTATTAGAAGTTTAAGAAAATTAGAGTCATTTTTTCAACTATTCGACTAAGCAGTGGCGATTTTACAAGGAAAATGTTGCTATTTTGACCATTTTTGTCGAAATCAGAAAAACATATATATGGGAGCTATATCTAAATCTGGACCGATTTCTACCAAATATGGCACGCATAGCAACAATGCTAATTCTACTCCCTGTGCAAAATTTCAACTAAATCGGAGCAAAAAATTAGCCTCTGTGGTCATATGAGTGTAAATCGGGCGAAAGCTATATAATGGAGATATATCTAAATCTGAACCGATTTCCACCAAATTTGACACGCATAGCTATAATGCTAATTCTACTCCCTGTGCAAAATTTCAACTAAATCGGAGCAAAAAATTGGCCTCTGTGGACAAAGGAGTGTAAATCGGGCGAAAGCTATATATGGGAGCTATATCTAAATCTGAACCGATTTGGATGATATTTTGCAAGTTTTTCGAGACTCATAAACTATTGGGATGTACGGAATTTGAGGAAGATCGGTTGATATACACGCCAATTATGACCAGATCGGTGAAAAATATATATGGCAGCTATATCTAAATATGAACCGACTTTTTCCAAAATCAATAGGGATCGTCTTTGAGCCGAAACAGGACCCCATACCAAATTTTAGGACAATCGGACTAAACCTGCGAGCTGTACTTTGCACACAAAAATACATCAACAGACAGACAGACAGACAGACAGACGGACATCGCTAAATCGACTCAGAATTTAATTCTAAGACGATCGGTATACTAAACGATGGGTCTCAGACATTTCCTTCTTGGCGTTACATACAAATGCACAAACTTATTATACCCTGTACCACAGTAGTGGTGAAGGGTATAAATATGGGAAACGTTTAAATCTGAAGCAATTTTAAGGAAACTTCAAAAAAGTTTATTTATGATTTATCGCTCGATATATATGTATTAGAAGTTTAGGAAAATTAGAGTCATTTTTACAACTTTTCGACTAAGCAGTGGCGATTTTACAAGGAAAATGTTGGTGTTTTGACCATTTTTGTCGAAATTAGAAAAACATATATATGGAAGCTATATCTAAATCTGAACCGATTTCAACCAAATTTGGCACGCATAGCAACAATGCTTATTCTCCTCCCTGTGCAAAATTTCAACTAAATGGGAGTTAAAAATTGGCCTCTGTGGACATATGAGTGTCAATCGGGCGAAAGCTATATATGGGAGATATATCTAAATCTGAACCGATTTCAACCAAATTTGGCACGCATAGCAACAATGCTAATTCTACTCCCTGTACAAAATTTCAACTAAATCGGAGTTAAAAATTGGCCTCTGTGGACATATGAGTGTAAATCGGGCGAAAGCTATATATGGGAGATATATCTAAATCTGAACCGATTTCAACCAAATTTGGCACGCATGGCTACAATGCTAATTCTACTCCCTATGCAAAATTTCAACTAAATCGGAGTTAAAAATTGGCCTCTGTGGTCATATGAGTGTAAATCGGGCGAAAGCTATATATGGGAGTTATATCTAAATCTGAACCGATTTTGCTGATATTTTGCAAGTTTTTCGCGACTCATAAAATATTCGGATGTACGGAATTTGAGGAAGATCGGTTGATATACACGCCAATTATGACCAGATTGGTGAAAAATATAAATGGCAGCTATATCTAAATCTGAACCGATTTTTTCCAAAATCAATAGGGATCGTCTTTGAGCCGAAACAGGACCCTATACCAAATTTTAGGACAATCGGACTAAAACTGCGAGCTGTACTTTGCACACAAAAATACATCAACAGACAGACAGACAGACAGACAGACAGACAGACAGACAGACGGACAGACAGACGGACATCGCTAAATCGACTCAGAATTTAATTCTAAGCCGATCCGTATACTAAAAGGTTGGTCTGTGATTACTCCTTCTTGGCGTTACATACAAATGCACAAACTTATTATACCCTGTACCACAGTAGTGGTGAAGGGTATAAAAAAAAAAATAAGAAATTATGAGCAGGAACTAACTCGGAACAAGCGAAAAAATATAAAATATAGGCTTATTTTAGAAAATTTTAACAGAAATATTTTTCTGTAAAAATAAGCAAAAAATAATTTATACGAGGAAAAAATTAGTATTTTTGTTGTTATTTTATTTAAATTAGTGAACCCACCAGTCATGATAATTTTGGTTAATTTTATTAAATTTAAAGAAAACTGTATTACAAACACCGATGTCACAAAAATAAATATTTTTCGCCTAAATCAACACCTTTTATTGGACATAATTATTTATTTTCACTTGTTCACAAAAACAAAAATCAAAATCAATTTTCTTGCCAATTCAATTAAAATTATGTTTAATTTTGAGCTAACAACGAAATTTGTGAATATATTAACAAAAAGTTTGTTGAGCTTAAAAATTTTCTTTAACAACAATTTATTGTAAGTTCAAAAATTATAATAGTATTTTGAGTGTTAAACAATTACGTAGTTTGAAGGATAAAATTGGAGTTAAAAACTACAAGAATTTCTTTAGGGCCATACGAAGTTCACGTTGGGCGCATTTATGGCAAAATTTACAAATATCAATAAATTCTGAACTAGTTTGTGGAAAATAAGAATTTAGAAAATCTGTATGCTTTATTTGTATGTGGAACATTCCCCTTTCAAGTCATAGAAATAAATGCCAAAATTTATAATAATATTAATTATATAATTATAAAAGTTGTCCGATATGGCCCATTTGCAATACTACACTAAAAAACAGTGAACCCACCAGAAAGAAAACTTGTGTTTAATTTTAGAAAATTTTGAATATTTTTAGAAATTTTTAATCAAACAGTATTACAAACGCTGACATCATGTCGATATCACAAAAATAAATAAATATTTTTAACAAATTCAAGAAAATTTATTGGACACAGTTAATTTTTATACCATTCACCATAGGATGGTGAAGACCCCATAAAGTATATATATTCTGGGTCGTGGTGAAATTCTGAGTCGATCTGAGCATGTCCGTCCGTCCGAGCGTCCGTCCGTCTGTTGAAATCACGCTAACATCCGAACGAAACAAGCTATCGACTTCAAACTTGGCACAAGTAGTTGTTATTGATGTAGGTCGGATGGTATTGCAAATGGGCCATATCGGTCCACTTTTACGTATCCGATCCGGTTGAAATTTGGTACGTGGTGTTGGTATATGGTCTCTAACAACCATACAAAATTGGTCCATATCGACCCATAATTATATGAGCCCCCATATAAACCGATCCCCAGATTTGTCCTCCGGAGCCTCTTGGAGGAGCAAAATTCATCCGATTCGGTTGAAATTTGGTACGTGGTGTTATATGGTCTCTAGCAACCATGCAAAATTGGTCCATATCGACCCATAATTATATATAGCCCCCATATAAACCGATCCCCAGATTTGTCCTCCGGAGCCTCTTGGAGGAGCAAAATTCATCCGATTCGGTTGAAATTTGGTACGTGGTGTTATATGGTCTCTAGGAACCATGCAAAAATTGGTCCATATCGGTCCATAATTATATATAGCCCCCATATAAACCTTTCCCCAGATTTGATCTCAGGAGCCTCTTGGAGAAGTAAAATTCGTCCGATCCGGTTGAAATTTGCAACGTGGTGTTAGAATATGTCCTCTAATAACCATGCCAAAATTGGTCCATATAGGTCTATAGTTATATATAGCCGATCCCCAATCACACAAATATTGGTCCATACCGGTTTAATAATCATGGTTGCCACTCGAGCCAAAAATAATCTACCAAAGTTTTATTTCTATAGAAAATTTTGCAAAATTTTATTTTTATGGAAAATTTTCTCAAAATTTTATTCCTATAGAATTCCAAATTTTACTTCTATAGAAAATGTTGTCAAAATTTTATTTTGTCAAAATTTTATTTCTATAGAAACTTTTATCAAAATTTTATTTCTATAGAAAATTTTGTCAAACTTAATTATATACATATTTAGTCGGCCTTTTATAGTTTAATATATACCACATATGGACTACCTTGCAATTTGGAAGACGGTGTTAGGAAGTTTTAGGATACATTGCCATCGGCAAGTGATACCGCAACCCAAGTTATTCGATTGTGGATGATAGTCTTCAATAGAAGTTTCAACGCAATCCATGGTGGAGTGTACATAAGCTTCGGCCTGGCCGAACGATAGTAGTGGTGTAGTGACGATAGTAGTGGTCCAAGGTCTTATCATCCTCAAAATAACTTTCTGACTGTCGCCCTACTCTCCTTGAGCAGTTCTCCAGTCTGGGTTACCCCATAATATTTTCGTCGCCTTTCCGACCCTACACCGAAAAAAAGTAAACCGTTTTACTTTTTTTCTGTGTAAGAGGCTCTGGAAGTCAAATGTACAGATCGTTTTTAAATGGGGCTATGTATAATTCAAAACCCCTAAAGATTTCAACAGCCGGACGGACATAGCAAAATTAAGTTTTTGATGGAATACTCTAATTAAATAATAAATATAGTAATGGGGCTCTAAAAGAACCCCCGTTTACAATTTTACCATTATCTCCATTAGAATTCCTTCGATTTTCATGGGTTTCAATTAAGAAACAAATCCAATAAAAATATTTGCCATACCTTCCCCTTATGAACAAAGACAATAGACAATCACTTCTAATAAAATTGAACATTAAGATTGAACAGAACAATTGGACTAATTTTTAGATTAAAAATATTTAAACTTAGAACTGTGACGAGATTTTGAAAATGCGAAACAATAACACAATATACCCTTTGATTTTACCACCACAATAACTATTTAATCACTTTATACCCTATCTCCAAGGACAATACAACCCCCATTCGATGGAATACTCTAAAAAAATGCGATTACTGCCGGAAGATGAATTCAAGAGGGTTAAAATTTCCTGACCAGTGGTCAATTGGCACACGCACACATTGCCGCGCATTGAGATCACAATACAATGCGAATGAGATGATTGAAGGGAAATGCTGCTGTGGGCGCTCCGCTACCGCTGCTGTTTGAAAAATTGCTGACATATGTCAGTCAGTATACCCTCATTTTTATTGAGAAAATTTTGCCACATTCCCTTTGCCTGAAATCCGTAAGAGCAAAATTTTTATTGATGTTTCCAATATAACGGTGCACAGCATTTACACGAAAGTGTTAAAAGTATTTTTCTAAGGCAAATGTGACTTGAATCAATGCCACTGGACCTTAAATGGACAGACAACAACAATAGACAAAAATTTCGAAAATGTTCATAAAAATCAACAATGAGCCAGACGATGATGACGGCTGCAAAAATCGCTACAAAGTGCCAGAAGTCCTGTTCCCCACGTGTATATGTGTCCGTCATGCAGTGTTCCAGCATCAGCATTCACCGTTTCACAAAATCAAATTCAATTAAATAAAGGACATAAGCGGATTTTTAACGCCCACAACAATTTGTAATGGTCAATGGCAATCAAAATTGTATTGATTTGTTCCTGCTGTTGATGCTAATACATTGTTGTTGCTATTGTTGTTTTTTCTCCTCCTGTATGTTTGTTTAGTTTCTCTCTTGGCCACACGACATTCGGGCGAACATCATTGATTCCCTAGATCCCTTTTAGGCAAAAGGGCCTAAAACTCCCTCATGCATAGAATATATGATGTAGTTATGTTATAGTCAACAGTGGGCCTAAATACTGTGATGTGTGAAATGAATTTTTGGTAACATTTATCATTTATCATAATTAACAATGCTCTAATTCCTGAGTGGATTCTAGGAATTCATAGGTATTTCACAGAAAGTAGGATAAAGATGAACCCTTCTTGTTTTGTGCCTAGACTAGGTATTTCATAGAAAGTAGGATAAAGATGAACCCTTCTTGTTTTGTGCCTAGACTAGGTCTCCATGCTCATGCCGACCAAATTGACCGAAACCAAAGACATGACATCCATAGTGATCTTCGTGAGTTGTAATTTTCAAGATGGTAAAGACCAATAAAAGGCACCAAGGCTAAGCTGGAAGGCAAAGAATCGGGACCAATTCTTGGACAGAGAGACGAGGAATGGAAAAAAATGACACCAGAGATAAATCAAGAATCGGTCCCAAATTAAAACTCAAGTGAACAAGGAGGCTCCCAAGTATATACCCAAAAAAGGCACAGAAGTTAAACCGGAATGCGGGGAAAAGGGGCCAAAGAAAAAATCATTGAATCCTAAGAAAATCTCCGAACGATGGATGTATGATCCAAATTATCCGTACTAACCTTCACTACAGCGAAACGGTTGTGGTTGCCACATAAAAAAAAACACGTTGGAAAAACCTGTACCGAAAATGTTTTTCTTTTGTTAGGGTTTTTTGAATATCTTTTATCATTAAAAAAAATTTACAAAATGTTTATTTTTGCAATAAAAAAATAATTTTTGATCAAAAAGCATAGTACATTTCGTTTATCAAACAATGTTCTTTGTGACCTTAAGAGTTTAATAACACACATTTTCATAGTAAAAATGTTATATACCTCCCTGTTCTGGTCTACGAATTCGCAAAAATTCGGCAAAAAATTTGTTTCGGTTGAGCTTAAAATAGAAAAAATTTAACTGACACTTTTATTTTCTTATTATCTAGTTGTTACAATTTGAAAACTTCTTCGCTTCCATTGAAGATTGAACCTGGGTCCGTTCACATCATAACATAACGCTTTAACATACTCAGCCACAAAAGTCATTGAACAATATGCATAAAAACGTTTGAGATATGATATTAAAAAAATAAAGAACGCTGGTTCAAATCTCACCAGCGGCAATTTTTTTATGAAATGTTAAAAAAAAAAAATTGTTTTTTGTGTTATACATGGTTTTTATTTGGTTATTTTCGGCATCATTATACCCACTACCATAGAATGGTGACGGGGGTATAATAAGTTTGTCATTGCGTTTGTATGTTAACACATCGAAATATCGATTTCCGACTATATAAAGTTTATATATTATTGATCAGGGAGAAATTTTAAGACGATATAACCATGTCCGTCTGTCTGTTGTAATCACGCCACAGTCTTCAATAATGAAGCAATCGTGCTGAAATTTTGCACAAACTCGTCTTTTGTCTGCAGACAGGTCAAGTTCGAAGATGGGCTAATCGGTCCAGATTTTGATATAGTCCCCATATAAACCCGATTTGGGGTCTTGGGCTTATAAAAACAGTAGTTTTTATCCAATTCACCTGAAATTGGAAATCTAGAGGTATTTTGAGACCAAGAGGTGTGCCAAAAATGGGGAGTATCGTTTCATGTTTTGGTATAGCCTCATATAGACCGATCTCCGATTTTACTTCTTGGACTTATAGAATTCGTAGTTTTTATCCAATTTGCCTGAAATTGGAAATCTAGAGGTATTTTAGGACCACAAGAGGTGTGCCAAAAATGGTGAGTATCGGTCCATGGTTTTATGTAGCCCCCATATAGACCGATCTAACGATTTTACTTCTTGGGCTTATAGAAACCGTAGGTTTTATCCAATTTGTCTGAAATTGAAAATCTGAAGGTATTTTAAACCATAAAGAGGTGTGCTAAAAATTGTGAGTATCGGTCCACGGTTTGGTATAGCCCCCATATAGACCGATCTCCCGTTTTTACTTCTTGGGCTTATAGAAACCGTAGTTTTTATCCAATTTGACTGAAATTGGAAATCTGGAGGTATTTTCAGACCACAAAGAGGTGTGCCAAAATGGTGACTATCGGTCCGTGTTTTGGTATATCACCCATATAGTCCGATCTCCCAATTTTACTTCTTGGGCTTATAGAAACCGTAGTTTTTATCCAATATGCCTCAAACTGAAAATCTAGAGGTATTTTAGGACCATAAGAAGTTGTGAGTATCGGTTTTATATTTTTTTGGAATTCTCCAATGTGTTTGTGGGCTTGTCCAAAAAATGCAGTGGAAAAATATTTGTGGTACAACTTTCAATTTTTTTTGCTGGGTATATGTCCCATTCGTCGTCAAAGGGTTTTCGTTAAATCGTCAACACATTTAGTTTGTTTCAAATTTCGTTCCGGAGGAAAATATATTTTTTGTGTGTGATTGCAGCCTCGAATAAGGCTTCTACTGCTTTTCGAATCTGCTTGGAAAAAAGTTCATATATCGTTAGCACCTTTATGCAAAGCAAAAAGAAACAACAAACACATAGCAAACTCGTATCGCAAACGTTTCTTTTGTTAGTTTCTTTTTTCATTTCTTCGAAAAGTTAAAACCTTTATAACCAAAAAATATTTTGTGTTACAATTTTTTTTCAAATACAAAAATCGTTGCATCAATCACTGTCATTAAATATGACATATTTTTTAGATAACATGTAATATAATACTATGCAATGCAACATTTTTGGAAAATATGTCAAATTACATTAGTTCCGTTTCAAAAAAATGGTATTAAATTTGTTTGTTTTCCTTAAATAAAGTTTCTTTACATCGGGATGCGTGTGCACAACAGTGTGGTCTATAAATAGAATTGCTTGACTGCGATAATTGTCTGGGGGAAAGGATTATTTTTTGCGTGTATTGGTGTGGAAGTAGCACAATCTCCTTGTGATATATATTTCATAGTGACCCACTGTGTAATATGCATATTTATACACATCCTTGTCCAATATATTCTTAACACCCCACAGTAGTGTTATACATTGGACGTTAGGTTCCTATCGTAAACACACATAGGCTACTAGAACAAGAGGAGATTAACACATGCTGGTTAGATTTTTGTTTTTCATTTTTACTTTCAAATCGCTAGCATCCCAAGAATATTGAAAAAGCATTGTTGTTGTTTCACTGGTGTTTTTTTTTCCTTCAAATAACTCAATAGTACATATTACACTTTGGCACGTACTCTGAACAGGAGGAATAGAAAGGAAGGAATCGGGATGGTAACACCAACTTTTAAATGTCTCAATTGAGTTTTATATTCTTATTGTATTTAGAATGTGTATCGAACAGCCAGCTATACAACCCCCAATACCATGGATCGACTTTGCCATCGAACGATCTCACTTGCCACCATTGTCCTCGGGTATGGGTTTGGTGTTTGTCTATTGTTTGGCCATCGTCATGGCATGTACCAATGCTGCAGTTCATAATAGCCAAGTCAAGGTGTTAAATTTGGTTGGGTTATGGCTTGGAGTGTTTAGCTCCTTTTGCCTTTGGATTCCATATATCATCATCAGCATCATTAGTATTGTTGCTCCGAAAAATGGTTAAACAATTGTTTCCTTTCTGTTCCATAGAAATGAATGAAATATCCATAATAATTTTTTTGTTTTGTTTGTTTCAATTTTCATTGTCGATGTGGTGTGGCTATAATGGACACATGCCATAAGTGTGCTCCTAGTTTATATGGTTGGAGGAGGAAAATGCTAGGATTGTTTTTGTATTCACCAGGAACACCTTTCTTTAGAGGGCTTCCTTAGATTGTGGCATTACCAGTCACTGTGGCCAGTTGGGCAGTTAGTAGGTGGTATTGTTGGTGTTTCTCATTGGTTTTTGTCCATTGCCACAAATCTCTATTGTTTGTAGTTGGATTTAATGATATTTCATAGATTTTTGTTTCAATTTTCGTTCATGTTTACAGCTCAATTAATGTGGATATTGTTTTAGTTTTTGGGAGGAATGGCATATGGATCGTGCCAAAATTGTTCCACAACCCCTAACCCTAACAAATCTGCAATTGTGATTTTCTCTCACCCATTAGCGTAGCTAGACAATTTTCCTAGGGGGGGCTATAGCCCCCCTAGCTAAAAATTTATAGACTGAAATTATAGGTTCAATTATTGTTTTATTTCATAAAAAAAGCAACTAAAAGTACATCCACACTTTTCCCAGCAAAAAAATTGGGATTTGTTTTAAAGGCACAACTTTAAAAGCACTTCCAAAAATGTCCTCACAAAGATGTTAATTATATTAACTACACAGGAAGTTTTTTACTTCAGGTTTTTCATATTTTAATGCGTAATTTTTGTTTTCTTTTTTCAAATAGTTTAAAAAAGAGTAAGAATAAATAAAATGGTAAAAATTATTCAAATTTTGCCACAAAATGCTAAATCCATTGTAGAAAAATCGATAATTTTTGAAAATATTCAAACAAGCGTTAGAATGCATAAAAAATCATAAAAAAATATAAAAATTATTATAAATTAATGTTTCTTGAAGCTCGAGGTCTTTATAAATATTTATATAATTCTAACAAAAGGTCGACCAAAAATCAAATAAAAAACGAATAAATAAAAATCATTTATTTGGGAAAATATCACACAATTTTTTAATTCACATTCAAAACTCTGAGTTCGGATCACACCGTAAGAAGTGATGCAAATTTATTGCAACGGCTGTTGAAACGGTGGACATTCGTTCTATGACGAGTTCCAATTACATTCATCGCTTCTCCGCCAATTTTGCACCACTGCCGGACCCAAAAAGAACATTTTCACTTCTTTTTTGGCGACGCTTTTTTGCAGCATTATTAAGATATTAATTTATGAAAGAATAGTTTTCATACTAATTACTATTTTTTAATTAAGATGACTAAACCAGACTAAACAATATAATAAAGGAGCTTTACAGCCTGTTTCTGTATGTCGAATGAGCTCTGTGGATCGACTAAAATGGAAACAAACAGCTGAATTTATAACCAAACAAGTATATACGGCCGTAAGTTCGGCCAGGCCGAAGCTTATGTACCCTCCATCATGGATTGCGTAGAAACTTCTTCTAAACACTGCCATCCAGAATCGAATTACTTAAGTTGCAGTAACGCTTGCCGATGGCAAGGTATCTTAAAACCTCCTAACACCATCTTCTAAATTGTATGTAAGTCCATACGTGGTATATATTAAATCAAAAAAGATCGATCCAATACGTATATAATTCAGTTTGACAAAGTAGACATAAAATTTTGACAAAATTTTCTACAGAAAAAAAATTTAACAAAATTTTCTACAGAAATAAAATTTTCACAAAATTTTCTATAGAAAGAAAATTTTGACAAAAATTTCTACAGAAATAAAATTTTAACAAAATTTTCTATAGAAATAAACTTTTGACAAAATTTTCTATAGAAATAAAATCTTGGTAGATTATTTTTGGCTCGAGTTGCAACCATGATTATGAACCGAATAAAATTTGAACAAAATTTTCTATAGAAATAAAATTTTGACAATGATGAAAATTTTTATCTAATTATACAATTATTTTTCGAGCTTTATGGACAAATATAGATTAAGGAACATGGTTAATAGAGCCATTGAAAAGAAAACGCCAGATATTTTATAATGGACACATGCCATAAGTGTGCTCCTAGTTTATATGGTTAGAGGAGGAAAATGCTAGGATTGTTTTTGTATTCACCAGGAACACCTTTCTTTAGAGGGCTTCCTTAGATTGTGGCATTACCAGTCACTGTGGCCAGTTGGGCAGTTAGTAGGTGGTATTGTTGGTGTTTCTCATTGGTTTTTGTCCATTGCCACAAATCTCTATTGTTTGTAGTTGGATTTAATGATATTTCATAGATTTTTTTCAATTTTCGTTCATGTTTACAGCTCAATTAATGTGGATATTGTTTTAGTGTTTGGGAGGAATGGCATATGGATCGTACCAAAATTGTTCCACAACCCCTAACCCTAACAAATCTGCAATTGTGATTTTCTCTCACCCATTAGCGTAGCTAGACAATTTTCCTAAATTTTATTATGAACCGAAAAAAATTTTAACAAAATTTTCTCTAGAAATAAAATTTTGACAAAATTTTCTATAGAAATAAAATTTTGGTAGATTAATTTTGGCTCTAGTGGCAACCATGATTATGAACCGATATGGACCAATTTTTGTGTGATTGGACCAATTTTGGTATGGTTGTTAGCGACCATATACTAACACCACTTTCCTAATTTGAACCGGATCGGATGAATTTTGCCCCTGCAAGAGGCTCCGGAGGTCAAATCTGGAGAACGTTTTATATGTGGGCTATATATAATTATGGACAGATATGTACCAATTCTGGCACGGTTGTTAAATATCGTATACTAACACCATGTTCCAAATTACAACCGGATTGGATGAAATTTGCTTCTCTTGGAGACTTCGCAAGCCAAATCTGGGGATCGGTTTATATGGGGGCTATACATAATTATGAACCGATGTGGACCAATTTTTGCATGGATGTTAGAGACCATATACCAATATCATGTACAAACTTTCAGGCGGATCGCATGAAAATTGCTTCTCTTTGAGGCTCCGCAACCCAAATCTGGGGATCGGTTTATATGGGCGCTATATATAATTATGGACCGATGTGGACCAATTTTTGCACGGTTGTTAGAGACCATATACCAATACCATGTACCAAATTTCAGCCGGATCGGATGCAATTTGCTTCTCTTTGAGGCTTCGCAAGCCAAATCTGGAGATCGGTTTATATGGTGTCTATATATAATTATGGACCGATGTGGACCACTTTTTGCATGGTTGTTAGAGACCATATACCAACATCATGTACAAAATTTCAGCCGGATCGGATGAAATTTGCTTATCTTTGAGGCTCCTCAAGCCAAATCTGGGGATCGGTTTATATGGGCGCTATATATAATTATAGACCGATGTGGACCAATTTTTGCATGGTTGTTAGATACCATATGCCAACACCATGTACCAAATTTCAGCCGGATCGGATGAAATTTGCTTCTCTTTGAGGCTCCGCAACCCAAATCTGGGGATCGGTTTATATGGGCGCTATATATAATTATAGACCGATGTGGACCAATTTTTGCACGGTTGTTAGAGATCATATACCAAAACCATGTACCAAATTTCAGCCGGATCGGATGAAATATGCTTCTGTTAGAGGCTCCACAAGCCAAATCTGAGGGCCCCTTTATATGGGGGCTATACGTAAAAGTGGACCGATATGGCCCATTTTCAATACCATCCGACCTACATCGATAACAACAACTTGTGCCAAGTTTCAAGTCGATAGCTTGTTTCGTTCGGAAGTTAGCGTGATTTCAACAGACGGACGGACGGACGGACGGACATGCTTAGATCGACTCAGAATTTCACCACGACCCAGAATATATATACTTTATGGGGTCTTAGAGCAATATTTCGATGTGTTACAAACGGAATGACAAAGTTAATATACCCCCATCCTATGATGGAGGGTATAAAAAGATCGATCCAATACGTATATAATTCAGTTTGACAAAGTAGACATAAAATTTTGACAAAATTTTCTACAGAAATAAAATTTTAACAAAATTTTCTATAGAAATAAAATTTTCACAAAATTTTCTATAGAAATAAACTTTTGAAAAAATTTTCTATAGAAATAAAATCTTGGTAGATTATTTTTGGCTCGAGTGGCAACCATGATTATGAACCGAATAAAATTTAAACAAAATTTTCTATAGAAATAAAATTTTGACAATGATGAAAATTTTATTGTGAACCGAATAAAATTTTAACAAAATTTTCTCTAGAAATAAAATTTTGACAAAATTTTCTATAGAAATAAAATTTTGACAAAATTTTCTATAGAAATAAAATTTTGGTAGACTATTTTTGCCTCTAGTGGCAACCATGATTATGAACCGATATGGACCAATTTTTGTGTGATTGGACCAATTTTGTGTTAGCGACCATATACTAACACCACGTTCCTAATTTGAACCGGATCGGATGAATTTTGCTCCTCCAAGAGGCTCCGGAGGTCAAATCTGGAGAACGTTTTATATGGGGACTATATATAATTATGGACCGATATGGACCAATTCTGGCACGCTTGTTAAAGATCATATACTAACACCATGTTCCAAATTACAACCGGATTGGATGAAATTTGCTTCTCTTGGAGACTTCGCAAGCCAAATCTGGGGATCGGTTTATATGGGGGTTATACATAATTATGAACCGATGTGGACCAATTTTTGCATGGTTGTTAGAGACCATATACCAATATCATGTACCAAATTTCAGGCGGATCGGATGAAATTTGCTTCTCTTTGAGGCTCCAGAACCAAAATCTGGGGATCGGTTTATATGGGCGCTTTATATAATTATGGACCGATGTGGACCAATTTTTGCACGGTTGTTAGAGACCATTTACCTACACCATGTACCAAATTGCAGCCGGATCGGATGCAATTTGCTTCTCTTTGAGGCTCCGGAACCCAAATCTGGGGATCGGTTTATATGGTCGCTTTATATAATTATGGACCGATGTGGACCAATTTTTGCACGGTTGTTAGAGACCATATACCTACACCATGTACCAAATTTCAGCCGGATCGGATGAAATATGCTTCTGTTAGAGGCTCCACAAGCCAAATCTGAGGGTCCCTTTATATGGGGGCTATACGTAAAAGTGGACTATATGGCCCATTTTCAATACCGTCCGACCTACATCGATAACAACTACTTGTGCCAAGTTTCAAGTCAATAGCTTGTTTCGTTCAGAAGTTAGCGTGATTTCAACAGACGGACGGACGGACGGACATGCTTAGATCGACTCAGAATTTCACCACGACCCAGAATATATATACTTTATTGGGTCTTAGAGCAATATTTCGATGTGTTACAAACGGAATGACAAAGTTAATATACCCCCATCCTATGATGGAGGGTATAAAAACAGCTGTTTCTATGCATTTCAGTCGATCGATTGAACTCGTTCGACATACAGGCTGTTAGTTATTCAACTAAACCATAAGTTCAATCACAGCTCTATTTCATAAATATCAGACTTCAAACATTGCCATCGGCAACTGCTACCACGATTGTACATGAAAGTCTTTAGCGGAACTTTGTGCGGTTGTATATACTTGCTTAATTTTTATAAAAATGTAAAATCGTAAATAGGTTTTCAAATTCTGGGGGGGGGGCTAAATTTTTTCTGGGGGGGTCTAAGCCCCCTCCCCAGAGGCCTTCCTACGCTTATGCTCTCACCATAGATATGAAATCCAACATCCGATGAATCGAAATAATTTAGAATTTGTGGAATCTCGAAAAAAAGAAAAAAAAAAATTACAGCGAATTAAATAAATAGTTTAGGTTTAAGTTTACGCTAGTCTTGATTTCTATCGAGTTTATGGTGGGTATTGCAATCTTTTTTCTTAGTTTTTAGAAAAATTGATGTATAACTAATGTGTCCGAAAGAGACACAGGTTAAACCGTTAGCCAAATTCCATTGCAAACCCCCAAACAAGGTAGTTAAAAAAGGGTTTAAACATCGTGTACCCAAATTTCTGCAAACGAAATATTTAACTA
This sequence comes from Haematobia irritans, assembly GCF_050003625.1. Taxonomy (NCBI): domain Eukaryota; kingdom Metazoa; phylum Arthropoda; class Insecta; order Diptera; family Muscidae; genus Haematobia; species Haematobia irritans. The sequence goes on along the minus strand of NC_134398.1, from coordinate 133,653,092 downwards.
AATAGCAGAAAAAACAAGTAAGGAAAGTCTAAAGTCGGGCGGGGCCGACTACACGCAGAGAAGGAATATGATCACCTCAAACATGTTTCAAGAGCAAAATGTTATTTTTGTATGGTGACCATGTAACATGTTTGTCACTAAAATGTTATTTTCTCGTCAAATATAACCTGCTTGCCGAAATCAGATACATGATTTCCGAGAAAATAACATGGTTGCGAAAACCATGTTTCATGGTCACCACCCAAAAATAACATTTTGCTCTTAAAACATGTTTGAGGTGATCATATTCCTTCTCTGGGTGTATATTATACCCTGCACCACTTTGTAGATCTAAATTTTCGATAACCTATCACATCCGTCAAATGTAATGGGGGCTATATATAAAGGTTTGTTCCAAATGCATACATTTAAATATCACTCGATCTGGACAGAATTTGATAGACGTCTACAAAATCTATATACTCAAAATTTAAGTCGGCTAATGCACTAGGGTGGAACACACCTGTTCCACAGTGTGGCGCATGGTATAAATATGGGAAACATTTAAATCTGAAGCAATTTTAAGAAAACTTCGCAAAAGTTTATTTATGATTTATCGCTCGATATATATGTATTAGAAGTTTAGGAAAATTAGAATCATTTTTACAACTTTTCGACTAAGCAGTGGCGATTTTACAAGGAAAATGTTGGTATTTTGACCATTTTTGTCGAAATCAGAAAAACATATATATGCACCCTCAAAAAAAATCGCCTCTCTAACATATGTTCCAAACATATTTTGCAGGAAGCACATATATTATTGGATACTGCCGAAACATTAATATGTTTGTTTTATGTGAACATATTCTATTTTTGGAAGCATTTTGAGCCAAAAATATTATATGCTTGGAAGAATTTTCCCCAAAGAAGATTGTGCTCATTCCCTAACACAATTTTCACTTCCACGAAATTTTTTAGTTCTTGGCACCTTTTTCTGTAATACAAATAATGTTGAAGAAATTATTCAATTTTATAATTTTTTTAAATTTTACCTTTCGCCTGGACGGAGAATCGAACCGAGGACCATACAGTTTGTAAGCCAACACACTACCACTGAGCTACGTAGCTGTTACAGTCACTAGAAGACAATTATCGTTATAAGTTACATTTATATAGCATAGTTTGCAGCGCCCACGAGCCCATGCAAACATAACATTATTTAACAGAAACATACATGTGTTGGCAACGTGGAGCAGTGGTTAGCATGTCTGCCGTACATGCAAAGGGTCGTGGGTTCAATCCCTGCTCCGACCAAACACCAATTGTTTTTTTTTTTAATTTACGCATTTATATTTATACTATATTAAATTTTTATAATGAAACTTCGAAATGTGGGTTAATCAAGATTTACAGTCAGAAACAGTGCTTGATATAAACGAAATGGACTGAGTTTTTGGATAAAATATGATTTTTTTATTGCAAAAATAACAGTTTTGTTTTTTGTTGTTTTGGTATAAAAGTTTGATATTTTGGAAGGAATTCAAAAACTCTAACAAAGGAAGAACGTGGGGTCGAGTATAAACATACATAAATAATTTTATAATATACACAAATTAAATAATATTTAGACTTAAATTAAATAATATTTAGACTTAAGCGTATAAAATTTTTGGCCTTATCATAAAGCAGTTTCCGAAACAACATATAAGCGGTTTCACAGAAATTGCTCTCTTTCGATTCTCTCGCTGTGTTAATTTGATATCTTTCGTCAACCCTCCCGGTTTTTATCTCTATTTCTTTCTCTATACTCTCTCTCTCTCTCTCTCTCTTTCGCTCTCTGAATAAAATATCACAACATATATATGTTTACTCGAAATTTGTAAATTTATATATGTTTACATTCACACATATAATTTTTATGAAACATGCATGCCCCAAACATAATATATTCTAACATATTAACATATGTGTTCCAAACATTTAGTGTTAGTTTGAGAACATTACATGTTTGCACTTAAATATATTGTGTTTAAAAATTGTGCCCGAAACACATTTTGTTTATATCGAAACATATGAAAAACATATTTTTCTAACAGTGTGGGAGCTATATCTAAATCTGAACCGATTTCAACCAAATTTGGCACGCATAGCTACAATGCTAATTCTACTCCCTGTGCAAAATTTCAACTAAATCGTAGCAAAAAATTGGCCTCTGTTGTCATATGAGTGTAAATCGGGCGAAAGCTTTATATGGGAGCTATATCTAAATCTGAACCGATTTCAACCAAATTTGGCACGCATAGCTACAATGCCAATTCTACTCCCTGTGCAAAATTTTAACTAAATCGGAGTTAAAAATTGGCCTCTGTGGGCAATGGAGTGTAAATCGGGCGAAAGCTATATATGGGAGCTATATCTAAATCTGAACCGATTTGGCTGATATTTTGCAAGTTTTTCGAGACTCATAAAATATTCGGATGTACAGAATTTGAGGAAAATCTGTTGATATACACGCCAATTATGACCAGATCGGTGAAAAATATATATGGCAGCTATATCTAAATCTGAACCGATTTTTTGAGCCGAAACAGGACCCTATACCAAATTTTAGGACAATCGGACTAAAACTGCGAGATGTACTTTGCACACAAAAATACATCAACAGACAGACGGACAGACAGACAGACGGACATCGCTGAATCGACTCAGATTTTAATTCTAAGCCGATCCGTATACTAAAAGGATGGTCTATGATTACTCCTTCTTGGCGTTACATACAAATGCACAAACTTATTATACCCTGTACCACAGTAGTGGTGAAGGGTATAAAAACTTGTATTATTCTTAGTTAAAACTGAAAAGAAGATCGATATTTTTAGTCCCATATTTACCTTCACAGTATTTTCAGCGTCAAGTTAAACATAACAAGTGAATACGTTCGAAATTTCGGTCAGACTGAATCTTATGTATCTTCCACCATGGATTATGTACAAAGTTCTATTAACGACTGTCATTTCTAATGGAACTTCTGGACTTGTGGTAACATTTATCAATGCCAAGGTGTCTTAAAACTTCTTATCATTGTCTTAGTTCATATGGAGACAGATAATATGCCTATATAAGCAAATTTAGTTCCTGATTGGGTTATAAACAATTATGAACCTACGAGGACGGTTTGGAAACTTCTTAGCCTATCAATGAAAGAGAATAGTTAGTTTTTCAAAAATATTTTTATTTTTCAATATAATCTGCTGAAACTTCACTACATTTAGTCCAACGCTTTTCTAGCAATTCTATCCTTTGATTAAAATAGTTTTCCTCAAGGTCTTCAAAATAGTGGTTTACAACTGTAATTGCATCTTCATTTGAGGTAAAACGCTTGCCAGCAAGGATTTTTTTTAGATTTGGGAACAAGTAAAAGTCACTGGGAGCTAAATCAGGAGAAAAAGGTGGGTGGTCAAGCAACTCGTACTTTAATTCGTTGATTTTAGCCATTGTTAAAACACTCTTGTGCGCTGGTGCGTTGTCTTGATGAAAAATTATTTTTTTTTTTGTGTTGTAAGCCAGGTCGTTTTTCTCCAATTTGTACATTTAATTGATCCAAAAGGTTGCAATAGTACTCTGAATTTATTGTTTTACCCTTTTGCAGATAGTCAATCAATAAAATACCGTTGCCATAACCTTACCAGCCGATTGAATTGTTTTTGCCTTCTTTGGGGCACTTCCTCCAGCTTCAGTCCATTGTTTGGATTATTCTTTTGTCTCCGGAGTATAGTGGTGGATGCCCATGATATTAGCAATTTCATGTACTTTTATTCGTCCATCATTTAATACTATATCATGCACTTTGGCTACAATTTCTGCCAATATGAATGAAGCACTTTCACCTAACGCATTAACCGTATCATTATGAATTTCTTGTCCCGATAAACCTTTTTTATACCCTCCATCATAAGATGGGGGTATATTAACTTTGTCATTCCGTTTGTAACACATCGAAATATTGCTCTAAGACCCAATAAAGTATATATATTCTGGGTCGTGGTGAAATTCTGAGTCGATCTAAGCATGTCCGTCCGTCCGTCCGTCTGTTGAAATCACGCTAACTTCCGAACGAAACAAGCTATTGACTTGAAACCTGGCACAAGTAGTTGTTATCGATGTAGGTCGGATGGTATTGAAAATGGGCCATATAGTCCACTTTTACGTATAGCCCCCATATAAAGGGACCCTCAGATTTGGCTTGTGGAGCCTCTAACAGAAGCATATTTCATCCGATCCGGCTGAAATTTGGTACATGGTGTAGGTATATGGTCTCTAACAACCGTGCAAAAATTGGTCCACATCGGTCCATAATTATATAAAGCGACCATATAAACCGATCCCCAGATTTGGGTTCCGGAGCCTCAAAGAGAAGCAAATTGCATCCGATCCGGCTGCAATTTGGTACATGGTGTAGGTAAATGGTCTCTAACAACCGTGCAAAAATTGGTCCACATCGGTCCATCATTATATAAAGCGCCCGTATAAACCGATCCCCAGATTTGGGTTCTGGAGCCTCAAAGAGAAGCAAATTTCATCCGATCCGCCTGAAATTTGGTACATGGTATTGGTATATGGTCTCTAACAACCATGCAAAAATTGGTCCACATCGGTTCATAATTATGTATAACCCCCATATAAACCGATCCCCAGATTTGGCTTGCGAAGTCTCCAAGAGAAGCAAATTTCATCCGATCCGGCTGAAATTTGGTACATGGTTTTGGTATATGATCTCTAACAACCGTGCAAAAATTGGTCCACATCGGTCTATAATTATATATAGCGCCCATATAAACCGATCCCCAGATTTGGGTTGCGGAACCTCAAAGAGAAGCAAATTTCATCCGATCCGGCTGAAATTTGGTACATGATATTGGTATATGGTCTCTAACATCCATGCAAAAATTGGTCCACATTGGTTCATAATTATGTATAGCCCCCACATAAACCGATCCCCAGATTTGGCTTGCGAAGTCTCCAAGAGAAGCAAATTTCATCCAATCCGGTTGTAATTTGGAACATGATGTTGGTATATGGTCTCTAACAACCATGCAAAAAGTGGTCCACATCGGTCCATAATTATATATAGACACCATATAAACCTATCTCCAGATTTGGCTTGCGAAGCCTCAAAGAGAAGCAAATTGCATCCGATCCGGCTGAAATTTGGTACATGGTATTGGTATATGGTCTCTAACAACCGTGCAAAAATTGGTCCACATCGGTCCATAATTATATATAGCGCCCATATAAACCGATCCCCAGATTTGGGTTGCGGAGCCTCAAAGAGAAGCAATTTTCATGCGATCCGCCTGAAATTTGGAACATGGTGTTAGTATACGATATTTAACAACCGTGCCAGAATTGGTACATATCTGTCCATAATTATATATAGCCCACATATAAAACGTTCTCCAGATTTGACCTCCGGAGCCTCTTGCAGGGGCAAAATTCATCCGATCCGGTTCAAATTAGGAAAGTGGTGTTAGTATATGGTCGCTAACAACCATACCAAAATTGGTCCAATCACACAAAAATTGGTCCATATCGGTTCATAATCATGGTTGCCACTAGAGCCAAAATTAATCTACCAAAATTTTATTTCTATAGAATATTTTGTCAAAATTTTATTTCTAGAGAAAATTTTGTTAAAATTTTTTTCGGTTCATAATAAAATTTTCATCATTGTCAAAATTTTATTTCTATAGAAAATTTTGTTCAAATTTTATTCGGTTCATAATCATGGTTGCAACTCGAGCCAAAAATAATCTACCAAGATTTTATTTCTATAGAAAATTTTGTCAAAAGTTTATTTCTATAGAAAATTTTGTTAAAATTTTATTTCTGTAGAAATTTTTGTCAAAATTTTTATTTCTATAGAAAATTTTGTGAAAATTTTATTTCTGTAGAAAATTTTGTTAAAATTTTTTTCTGTAGAAAATTTTGTCAAAATTTTATGTCTACTTTGTCAAACTGAATTATATACGTATTGGATCGATCTTTTTTGATTTAATATATACCACGTATGGACTTACATACAATTTAGAAGATGGTGTTAGGAGGTTTTAAGATACCTTGCCATCGGCAAGCGTTACTGCAACTTAAGTAATTCGATTCTGGATGGCAGTGTTTAGAAGAAGTTTCTACGCAATCCATGATGGAGGGTACATAAGCTTCGGCCTGGCCGAACTTACGGCCGTATATGCTTGTTATGTAAATATTTAATGACAGCACGCATTTCTAATTTTTCCATTGTAAAAGGAGAAGGAGTTGCCAGATCGAAACAAAATTTAACATGTGTTCATAACAGAGATGGAAGTTTCCAAAACACTTACCTTTTTTTCTGTTTATACCGCGCTTTTTGTGCTAGGCTAAGAAGTTTCCGAACTACCCTCGTATACGTACCAACTTGCACACGAAATTTACAGTACAGTCCGACCTACATCAATACAACAACTACCAGTACCAAGTTAACTAGTTTCGTGCGGAAGTTAGCGTGATTTCCACAGAAGGACGGACGAAAATTGCTAGATCGACTTAGTATTTCACCACGACCCTTAATATATAGGGTGAGTGCAGCAAATGTGGTACAGGCTGGTAATGTGGTATATTAGCTTTTTTATACCCTCCACCATAGGATGGGGGTATATTAACTTTGTCATTCCGTTTGTAACACATCGAAATATTGCTCTAAGACCCCATAAAGTATATAAAGGGTGATTTGTTAAGAGCTTGATAACTTTTTTATAAAAAAAAACGCCTAAAATTTGCAAAATCTCATCGGTTCTTTATTTGAAACGTTAGATTGGTCCATGACATTTACTTTTTGAAGATAATTTCATTTAAATGTTGACCGCGGCTGCGTCTTAGGTGGTCCATTCGGAAAGTCCAATTTTGGGCAACTTTTTCGAGCATTTCGGCCGGAATAGCCCGAATTTCTTCGGAAATGTTGTCTTCCAAAGCTGGAATAGTTGCTGGCTTATTTCTGTAGACTTTAGACTTGACGTAGCCCCACAAAAAATAGTCTAAAGGCGTCAAATCGCATGATCTTGGTGGCCAACTTACCGGTCCATTTCTTGAGATGAATTGTTCTCCGAAGTTTTCCCTCAAAATGGTCATAGAATCGCGAGCTGTGTGGCCTGTAGCGCCATCTTGTTGAAACCACATGTCAACCAAGTTCAGTTCTTCCATTTTTGGCAACAAAAAGTTTGTTAGCATCGAACGATAGCGATCGCCATTCACCGTAACGTTGCGTCCAACAGCATCTTTGAAAAAATACGGTCCAATGATTCCACCAGCGTACAAACCACACCAAACAGTGCATTTTTCGGGATGCATGGGCAGTTCTTGAACGGCTTCTGATTGCTCTTCACTCCAAATGCGGCAATTTTGCTTATTTACGTAGCCATTCAACCAGAAATGAGCCTCATCGCTGAACAAAATTTGTCGATAAAAAAGCGGATTTTCTGCCAACTTTTCTAGGGCCCATTCACTGAAAATTCGACGTTGTGGCAGATCGTTCGGCTTCAGTTCTTGCACGAGCTGTATTTTATACGGTTTTACACCAAGATCTTTGCGTAAAATCTTCCATGTGGTCGAATAACACAAACCCAATTGCTGCGAACGGCGACGAATCGACATTTCACGGTCTTCAGCAACACTCTCAGAAACAGACGCAATATTCTCTTCTGTACGCACTGTACGCATTCGTGTGGTTGGTTTAATGTCCAATAAAGTAAACTGAGTGCGAAACTTGGTCACAATCGCATTAATTGTTTGCTCACTTGGTCGATTATGTAGTCCATAAATCGGACGTAAAGCGCGAAACACATTTCGAACCGAACACTGATTTTGGTAATAAAATTCAATGATTTGCAAGCGTTGCTCGTTAGTAAGTCTATTCAGGATGAAATGTCGAAGCATACTGAGCATCTTTCTCTTTGACACCATGTCTGAAATCCCACGTGATCTGTCAAATACTAATGCATGAAAATCCTAACCTCAAAAGAATCACCCTTTATATTCTGGGTCGAGGTGAAATTCTGAGTCGATCTAAGCATGTCCGTCCGTCCGTCCGTCTGTTGAAATCACGCTAACTTCCGAACGAAACAAGTTATCGACTTGAAACTTGGCACAAGTAGTTGTTATTGATGTAGGTCAGATGGTATTGAAAATGGGCAATTCGGTCCACTTTTACGTATAGCCCCCATACACAGATAAAAATAAGTTTGAGAACCAATAACTTTTGTTGGAAAACCAATAACAAAATTTGTTAATTTTCCTGCAACAAACTAATTTGTATTTTTAATAACCATTATTACAAAAATGTTGTTAGCAATCGTTACCATCAGAAGGCAACAAATAATCTGTGTTCTCAATAACATAATTTGTAAGTAATTTGTTGAGTACAAAATATTTGTTGTTGAACGTTAGTTTAATCCTCAACAAATATTTTTGAATTTGGACGAAAAAATTTGTATGTGGTTTGTTGGAGTCTATCAATGACCTGTAACTAATTTATTGGTGTATTGACAAAAAATTAAATTGAAATAAAAATTGACCGAATTATGCTATGAATTGTACCAAAATTGCCGGAACAATTTTGGGTATATTTTGTTAAGTACACACTGAGAAGAAATGTGCCCAAAATGTTATTTTTGGATGGGGAACTTGTAACATTTTTATGTCGAAAATCCTATACTCACTTTTGTAAATGTATGACGATTTTAAATTTGAGTATTAGTCCAGGGTCTAGCAAACATTTTGACAACTTCTTGCCCAGTGCTAAACATTCTAGTTAATTAGAATTGTAATAACTCTAATCCCGATATTAATATGGGTTTCTCAATTATCTCATACAACAAACACATTTAAGAAACTATCAAACTGAAAAATATAAAATTTTCACAGATATTTATAAATGCTTTTCTGTATTCTCTGATGAGTGAGCTCTTTGTTTGCTATCATACACGTGCATGTGCTCATACTCATTTTGTTCTAACGGTATTCTTCGCATACTTCTTTTAGCTTTCGTACATATTCTCAGCGATGTGCGCGTAACCAGTCTTGTATTTTTGTTTTTGTTTTCATATCGAAAGCAGTCAACTATTTTCGCAACAAAATAATTTGTTGAAAATTCACAATATTTCTATTATTTCCTCTGTCAAGCATCTACAAACACATTTCAACAACAAATGCCTCATATTCAATAGACAAATTTGTTGAGCATCAGCAGATTTTACATACAAATAAAGTTGTTAATATTTATTTGCAGTTATTTTTTTGTGTGTATAAACCGATCCCCAGATTTGGCTTGTGGAGCCTCTAACAGAAGCATGTTTCATCCGATCTGGCTGAAATTTTGTACGTGGTGTTGGTAAACGGTCTCTAACAACCATGCAAAAATTGGTCCACATCGGTCCATAATTATATATAGCCCCCATATAAACCGATCTCCAGATTTGGCTTGTGGAGCCTCTAACAGAAGCATGTTTCATCCGATCTGACTGAAATTTTGTACATGGTGTTTGTATACGGTCTCTAACAACCATGCAAAAATTGGCCCACATCGGTTCATAATTATATATAGCCCCCATATAAACCGATCCCCAGATTTGGCTTGCGAAGTCTCCAAGAGAAGCAAATCTCATCCAATCCGGTTGTAATTTGGAACATGGTGTTAGTATATGATCTTTACCAACCGTGCCAGAATTGGTCCATATCGGTCCATAATTATATATAGCCCCCATATAAAACATTCTCCAGATTTGACCTCCGGAGCCTCTTGGAGGAGCAAAATTCATCCGATCCGGTTCAAATTTGGAACATTGTGTTAGTATATGGCCGCTAACAACCATACCAAAATTGGTCCATATCGGTCTATAGTTTTATATAGCCCATCTCCAATCACACAAAAATTGGTCCATATCGGTTCATAATGATGGTTGCCACTCGAGCCAAAAATAATCCACCAAAATTTTATTTGTATAGAAAATTTTGTCAAAATTTTATTTCTATAGCAAATTTTGTCAAAATTTTATTTCTATAGAAAATTTTGTCAAAATTTTTATTTCTATAGAAAATTTTGTCAAAATGTTATTTCTGTAGAAAATGTTGTTAAAATTTTATCTCTGTAGAAAATTTTGTCAAAATTGTATGTCTATTTTGTCAAACTGAATTACATACGTATTTGATCGATCTTTGTTGATTTAATATATACCACATATGGACTGACATACCGTATATACTTGTTCTTTATCTAATACGAATAACTAAACCAAGCTTAATAGATTGTGACTGTCAGAAAATGCAATCAAAGATCAGTTTGATTTTTGCAACTCTTTCATTGTGTCAGTTGAAAGAATTCACATCTACCCGTGCTCGAAGGTTTTTTGGTGATTCTTAATCATTTCGTTTTGTGTGAAGATATATTTTCAATTTATTAAATGTATGCAATGGCGATACATATATTGTATTTACTTTTTTTTTGTTTTTTAAATCTACAATATGGTGGACCACATACCTGCACATTTTATGAATTCATGCTTAATGTGTTTTTTAATAAATTCGCAAATATATCCGAAATTATGGGTTTCTTATTTTTCGCGCATATTTGCGTGGATTACTAACACTAGTAAAATGAATGTGGTAAAATATTAGCCTCACCGGAGAAACACAAAAAATTGTATCTTTAAAAAATTTAATTCATATTTAAACAAATAATTTATCTTTAAACTAATTTAATGACAGCAACTCAAGAAACTGTAAACCCAATAGAAAGGAATATTTTTGATAATTTAGAAAATTTAGGTAAATCATTGAAAATTTTGACTAAACTGTATAGCAAAGCACATTGCACGCCCGCCGATATCACAAATATAAGTAACATATATAATATTCGACAAATTCAAAAAAAAATTATTATATGTAATTATTTTTATACCCTTCACCACTACTGTGGTACAGGGTATAATAAGTTTGTGCATTTGTATGTAACGCCAAGAAGAAGTAATCATAGACCAACCTTTTAGTATACGGATCGGCTTAGAATTAAATTCTGAGTCGATTTAGCGATGTCCGTCTGTCTGTCTGTCTGTCTGTCCGTCTGTCTGTTGATGTATTTTTGTGTGCAAAGTACAGCTCGCAGTTTTAGTCCGATTGTCCTAAAATTTGGTATAGGGTCCTGTTTCGGCTCAAAGACGATCCCTACTGATTTTGGAAAAAATCGGTCCAGATTTAGATATAGCTGCCATATATATTTTTCACCGATCTGGTCATAATTGGCGTATATATCAACCGATCTTCGAGACCCATAAGGTCTCGAAAAACTTGCAAAATATTAGCCAAATCGGTTCAGATTTAGATATAGCTCCCATATATAGCTTTCGCCCGATTTACACTCATTTGCCCACAGAGGCCAATTTTTAACTCCGATTTAGTTGAAATTTTGCACAGGGAGTAGAATTAGCATTGTAGCCATGCGTGCCAAATTTGGTTGAAATCGGTTCAGATTTAGATATATCTCCCATATATAGCTTTCGCCCGATTTACACTCATATGACCACAGAGGCCAATTTTTAACTCCGATTTAGTTGAAATTTTGCACAGAGACTAGAATTAGCATTGTAGCTATGCGTGCCCAATTTGGTTGAAATCGGATCAGATTTAGATATAGCTCCCAAATATATGTTTTTCTGATTTCGACAAAAATGTTCAAAATACCAACAGTTTCCGTGTAAAATCGCCACTGCTTAGTCCAAAAGTTGTAAAAATTACTCTGATTTTCCTAAACTTCTAATACATATATATCGAGCGATAAATCATAAATAAACTTTTGCGAAGTTTCCTTAAAATTGCTTCAGATTTAAATGTTTCACATATTTATACCCTGCGCCACACTGTGGAACAGGGTATTATAAGTTAGTGCATATGTTTGTAACACCCAGAAGGAGACGAGATAGACACATGGTGTCTTTGGCAATAATGCTCAGGGTGGGTCCCTGAGTCGATATAACCATGTCCGTCTGTCCGTATGTCCGTCCGTCCGTCTGTCTGTGAACACATTTTTGTGATCAAAGTCTAGGTCGCAATTTAAGTCCAATTGCCTTCAAATTTGGCACATGTTCCTAATTTGGGTCAGAATAGAACCCTATTGATTTTGGAAAAAATCGGTTCAGATTTAGATATAGCTCCCATATATATCTTTCGCCCGATATGCACTAATATGGACCCAGCAGCCAGAGTTTTTTACCGATTTGCTTGAAATTTTGTACAAACATAACACTTAGTCGTATAGTCAAGTGTGCAAAATTTGATTGAAATCGGTTCAGATTTAGATATAGCTCCCATATATATCTTTCGCCCGATATGGACTTATATGGCCCCAGAAGCCAGATTTTTTGCCGAATTTGTTTGAAATTTTGCACTAGGAGTACAATTATTAGTCAAGTCAAGTGTGCAAAATTTCATAAAAATCAGTTCAGATTTGGATATAGCTCCCATATATATCTTTCGCCCGATATGGACTAAGATGGTCCTACAATCCAGAGTTTTGGCCCAATTTGGTTGAAATTTTGCACAGGGAGTAGATTTAGCATTGTACCTATGCGTGCCAAATTTGTTTGAAATCGATTCAGATTTAGATATAGCTCCCATATATATCTTTCGCCCGATATGCCCTTATATGGACCCAGAAGCCAGACTTTTATCCCGATTAGCTTGAAATTTTGCACAAGGAGTACAATTGGTAGTATAGTCATATGTACCAAATTTCATTGAAATCGGTTCAGATTTAGATATAGCTTCCATATATATTTTTCGCCCGATATGGACTTATATGGCCCCAGAAGCCAGAGTTTTGGCCCAATTTGGTTGAAATTTTGCACTATGAGTACAATTAGTAATATAGTCATGTGTGCCAAATTTGGTTGAAATCGCTTCAGATTTAGATATAGCTCCCATATATATGTTTTTCTGATTTCGACAAAAATGGTCAAAATACCAACATTTTCCTTGTAAAATCGTCACTGCTTAGTCGAAAAGTTGTAAAAATGGCTCTTTTCCTAAACTTCTAATACATATATATCGAGATATAAATCATAAATAAAATTTTGCGAAGTTTCCTTAAAATTGCTTCAGATTTAAATATTTTTTACTAAAATTGTGTTCCACCCTAGTGCATTAGCCAACTTAAATTTTGAGTCTATAGATTTTGTAAAAGTCTATCAAATTCTGTCCAGATCGAGTGATATTTAAATGTATGTACTTGGGACAAACCTTTATATATAACCCCCAACACATTTGATGGATGTGATATGGTATCGAAAATTTAGATCTACAAAGTGGTGCAGGGTATAATATAGTCGGCCCCGCCCGACTTTAGACATTCCATATTTGTTTTCATTTATTAAAGAAACTTTCGTTGTTTGAAAAAAAAAAATTGTGTTTAAAATTGCAAATATGTCTTTTGTGCCATACAAAGTTTATCATGTACGTATTTCCCATTTACTTATTTCTGTGTGGTGAGTGCTTAATTAATTGTTAAGTTCGTAATTTTTTGTAACATATTTTAGCATATATTTGGTTAAAAGAATATATTCTTTTAACCAAATATATAAATTTTTAAAATTTTTGATTAAATGTTGAACTAGCTGAACTTAAAAGCCCTTAAAGCCAATTTCATAATATACGCTATTAGGCTGATATAAAATATTTCCTAATTTCTAAAGTCAAGAGCCTCTAAATCATGACCAATTGTACAGCATCGGAGAAACCACTTGGGGAAATGTAATTTATAATGAACCTCACAAAATGACAATCCTAAACTAATAGTTCAACATCATAATTTATGTAGATGTGCTGTCTATGAATATCCAATGAAGACTAATGCATAATAGCTTCCACACTCATAGAAGCATCTCGGTCACATTCCAGAATGGAAGCATTTGCAAAGCATTACATATCGAGAATAGAAGAAAATGATATAATAATTTATTACATGATATCAAATGCTTACAACACACGCCTATTTTGATAAACACACACACACATGGATTCTCACACACATATACAAACACATTCACACAAGACGTGGTGTCCGCAAATGAATAGAAACGAAGACGACAATCATTTGCATCCATAACTATTCATTTTAGGATGCATCTAGATGATGTCCATATGCTGCATATATATGACCCTGTACGGAGGAAATGGAGTATTCATATCAGACTTGAAAAGGCCTTTCGCGGGGGTATTGGAGATTAAGTTATATATCTGCTAGATAAATGATTTTAGTAAGCTAACTATGAAACCTTTTGGTCATGACTTCCCAGCAAAAAAGAATTATATACGGCCGTAAGTTCGGCCAGGCCAAATCTTATGTATCCTCCACCATGGAAACTTGTACTAAAGACTGTCATCCACAATCGAATTACTTGGGTTGCGGTAACACTTGCCGATGACAAGGTATCTTAAAACTTCTTAACACCGTCTTCTCAATTTTAAGTTAGTCCATACGGGGTATATATTAAACAAAAAAGACCGATAAAATACGTAAATAATTCAGTTTGACAAAATTTTCTATAGCAATAAAATTTTGACAAAATTCTCTATAGAAATAAAATGTTGACAAAATTTTCTATAGAAATAAAATCTAATGAAGGACTGGGGAATTCTTCCCACTTAAATATGAGCTAAATTATTAGTTTGTTTTACCCAAAAGAATAGCAACAACCGAATTCCAGCAACAACAACGCAGCAATTTTAAATTAAGCCAAACGAAGTTTCAACAACCCACAAAACGGCGAAGAAAGAAACTACAGGGATTGATGGCAACAACAACAACAATGATGTGAAGTCTGAATAAGATTTTCCACATCCACAAAAGTTGAAGGTACCACCAGTAATCAGTGATAAAATTTGTTGGGTAATAAAATTTTTACAAAATTTTCTATAGTAATAAAATGTTGACAAAATTTTCTATAGTAAACAAATTTTGACAAAATTTTCTGAAGAAATAAAATTTTGGTAGATTATTTTTGGGGATCGGCTATATATCACTATAGACCAATATGGGTCAATTTTGGCATGGTTGTTAGCGGCCATATACTAGAGCAATATATGTACCAAATTTCACCACGTACCAAATTTCAACCGGGTCGGATGAATTTTGCTCCTCCAATAGCTCCGGAAGTCAAATCTGGGGATCGGTTTAAATGCGGGTTATATATAATTAAGACCGATGTAGACCAATTTTTGCATGGTTTTTAGAGACCATATACTAACACCACGTACCAAATTTCTACCGGATCAGGTGAATTTTGCTCTTCCAAGGGGCTTCGGAGGTCAAATCTGGGGATCGGTTTATATGGGGGCTATATATAATTATGGACCGATGTGAACCAATTTTTGCATGGTTGTTAGAGACCATATACTAACACCATGTACCAAATATCAGCCGGATCGGATGAAATTTGCTTCTCTTAGAGGCACCGCAAGCCAAATCGGGGGATCGGTTTGTATAGGGGCTATATATAACTATGGACCGATGTGGACCAATTTGTGCATGGTTGTGAGAGATAATATACAAACACAATGTATTAAATTTTAACCGGATCGGATGAATTTTGTTTTTCCAAGAGGCTCCGCAAGCCAAATCTGAACGTAAAAGTGGTCCGATATGGCCCATTTTCAATACCATCCGACCTTCAATAACAACTACTTGTACCAAGTTTCAAGTCGATAGCTTGTTTCGTTCGGAAGATAGCGTGATTTCAGCAGGCGGACGGACGGACGGACATGCTTAGATCGACTCAGAATTTCACCGCGACCCAGAATATATATACTTTATGGGGACTTAGAGCAATAGTTCGATGTGTTATAAGCGGAATGACAAAGTTAATATACACACAATCCTATGGTGAAGGGTATAAAAAATGGAACATTTATTTTAAAGCGCTTCCCGGAATCCCCCATCAAATTTTTTCCACTTCCGGTGCAGTCCTTTTGGACAATTCCACAAAAATTTCTTTGAAAGCCCATCTCGGGATCTCCTATCGATTTTTTCACTTCCGATGCAATCCTTTTGGACAAGCCTCAGAAAGTGTAGACTTTCGGCAATTAAATTTCGCAAAAAATAATATAAAATCAATAAAAAAAATTTAAAAAAATAATAACAAAATAAATAAAATAAAAAAAATTATCCTCTCTGGGATTTGAACCTGTGCCGTTTGACTTTTTTACTTTCATGGATGTTCTTTTGAGAAGATTTTGCAAATTACGGTAACTTTTAATTTTTTGTTGATTTTTAATGGAAACAAGTATATACGGCCGTAAGTTCGGCCAGGCCGAAGCTTATGTACCCTCCATCATGGATTGCGTAGAAACTTCTTCTAAACTCTGCCACCCACAATCGAATTACTTAAGTTGCGGTAACGCTTGCCGATGGCAAGGTATCTTATAACCTCCTAACACCATCTTCTAAATTGTATGTAAGTCCATACGTGGTATATATTAAATCAAAAAAGATCGATCCAATACGTATATAATTCAGTTTGACAAAGTAGACATAAAATTTTGACAAAATTTTCTACAGAAATAAAATTTTAACAAAATTTTCTATAGAAATAAAATTTTCACAAAATTTTCTATAGAAATAAAAATTTTCACAAAATTTTCTATAGAAAGAAAATTTTGACAAAAATGTCTACAGATATAAAATTTTAACAAAATTTTCTATAGAAATAAACTTTTGACAAAATTTTCTATAGAAATAAAATCTTGGTAGATTATTTTTGGCTCGAGTGGCAACCATGATTATGAACCGATATGGACCAATTATTGTGTGATTGGACCAATTTTGGTATGGTTGTTAGCGACCATATACTAACACCACATTCCTAATTTGAACCGGATCGGATGAATTTTGCTCCTCCAAGAGGCTCCGGAGGTCAAATCTGGAGAACGTTTTATATGGGGGCTATATATAATTATGGACCGATATGGACCAATTTTTGCACGGTTGCTAGAGACCATATACCAATACCATGTACCAAATTTCAGCCGGATCGGATGAAATTTGATTCTCTTAGAGGCTCCGCAACCCAAATCTGGGGATCGGTTTATATGTGCGCTATATATAATTATGGACCGATGTGGACCAATTTTTGCACGGTTGCTAGAGACCATATACCAATACCATGTACCAAATGTCAGCTGGATCGGATGCAATTTACTTCTCTTTGAGGCTTCGCAAGCCAAATCTGGAGATCGGTTTATATGGGGGCTATATATAATTATGGACCGATGTGGACCAATTTTTGCATGATTGTTAGATACCATATACCAACACCATGTACCAAATTTCAGCCGGATCGGATGAAATATGCTTCTCTTAGAGGCTCCACAAGCCAAATCTGGGGATCGGTTTATATGGGGGCTATATATAATTATGGACCGATATGGACCAATTTTTGCATGGTTGTTAGAGACCATACACCAACACCATGTACCAAATTTCAGCCGGATCGGATGAAATATGCTTCTCTTAGAGGCTCCACAAACCAAATCTGGGGATCGGTTTATATGGGGGCTATATATAATTATGGACCGATGTGGACCAATTTTTGCATGGTTGTTAGAGACCATATACCAACATCATGTACCAAATCTCAGCCGGATCGGATGAAATTTGCTTCTCTTTGAGGCTCCGCAAGCCAAATCTGGGGATCGGTTTATATGGGGGCTATATATAATTATGGACCGATGTCGACCAATTTTTGCATGATTGTTAGAGACCATATACTAACACCATGTACCAAATTTCAGCCGGATCGGATTAAATATGCTTATCTTAGAGGCTCCACAAGCCAAATCTGGGGATCGGTTTATATGGGGGCTATATATAATTATGAACCGATATGGACCAATTTTTGCATGGTTGTTAGAGACCATATATCAACACCATGTACCAAATTTCAGCCGCATCGGATGAAATATGCTTCTGTTAGAGGCTCCACAACCCAAATCTGAGGGTCCCTTTATATGGGGGCTATACGTAAAAGTGGACCGATATAGCCCATTTTCAATACCATCCGACCTACATCGATAACAACTACTTGTGCCAAGTTTCAAGTCGATAGCTTGTTTCGTTCGGAAGTTAGCGTGATTTCAACAGACGGACGGACGGACGGACATGCTTAGATCGACTCAGAATTTCACCACGACCCAGAATATATATACTTTATGGGGTCTTAGAGCAATATTTCGATGTGTTACAAACGGAATGACAAAGTTAATATACCCCCATCCTATGATGGAGGGTATAAAAACAAAATAACACCGATGTATAACATAAAAAAATAATTTTTTGTGAAAAATATTAAATAAAAAAATTTCCCCTGTTAAGTTTTGAACCAGCGTTCTTTATTTTTTCATTCATAATAATAAAGAGCATTTCAGGAAGTAGTTAGAATGTTATGCCGTGGTGTCATATTAGGTTCATATCACAAACATTTGTGTAGACGTTTTGATGCATCATGTTCAATGGCGTTTGTGGCTGAGTGTGCTAAGGCATTTTGTTATGGTGCCAACAGACCCAAGTTCAACCCCCGGTGAAAGCGAGGAAGTTTTTCAATTTGAAGAAATTAGATAATAAGAAAATAAAAGTGTAATAAAAAATACTGATAAAAATAAAAAGTTAAATTGAAAAAAAATTTTGTTTTTTAGTTGTTGAAATTTCTTCATTCAAATGAACTTCCAAAGCATAACTTCTAAAGCAATGCAAAGGATCCAAAAATAGAGTACTTCCGTCCTATGGCAAGCCCATGTAAAATTCATTGGAGATGATCCAAGTTTGCAGTACTTCCGGATCACAAATTGGAAGCTCTTTTTTGTTGGGTTGAAAAAAGTTTTTTTAAAGAATTTTTCAACTATTCTGTTAAGGGAGACTTTATCCGTACCCATGGTCGCAATAATGGGAATGAGATCCTTACTTGGTATCCAAGGATTTATGTGGATTTTCTTAATGTCATTTAAGTTTCTCTTAAAACTATTCGTTTTTACTATAGAGGCTACGTGTCCAAGGACTACAACAACAGTTATAGCGATAATAATATTGAAGAATTCGGTGCTGACAGGAGTTAGTATCTGAGGTACACTCATCATACCCGATTTTTGAAAAAAAAAGAGTAAAGTGATTCCTTTAAGGAAAAATAAAGACTAAAGTATAATTGAATCGCATACAAAGATATCTCGCTCAGATAGACAAACAACTCGAGCCTCATAGAGAGCCTTTCACATGCCTGTCATCGAGATGGATTTCGTAAAATACACAGCCCAACAACAGCTTTATATGCGTTTCCTCTTATGGTGTTTTCTTTTCTTGAAAAAAAAAATGCGCACTTTTTTGCATTTTGCCCGGAAAATGAACTTTTTTGGTTCTTTAAAAATAAAAAAACAGGCAAACGTGCGAAAAGGCTTCGAATTCTGTTGTGAAAATGGTACCACGCATAGAGGCAAATTGAGGGCATTTTCAGCACTGTCGACAAACGAGAGTGGTGCGATTGCCCTGTTTGCCCCTTTAAATTCTTTCTGCCCGCTGAAATGATAGCATTTGTTAGGTTGCTGGCAACATTTTAAAATTGCGCAATGAAGGTTCTTGCGTCTCTTAACCTAATTCCTTTGGTACGGTTACGCATGCCACCCTCTTTGCCGGAGGAGATAAAAGTTCTACGTAGAATCAGAATCAGTATCAGGCCTCCTTCAAAAGGAAAAAATCTATGTCTTTTGAAGGCAGGGTGCTAGGTTAGGTGGCAGCCCGATGTACCAGGCTCACGTAGACTATTCAGTCCATTGTGATACCACATTGGTGAACTTCTCTCTTATCATTGAGTGCTGCCCGATTCCATGTTAAGCCCAATGACAAGGTCCGAACGACGTTACACATTGCAGTGAAACCACTTAGAGAAGCTTGGAAACATTCAGAAATGTCACCAGCACTACTGAGGTGGGATAATCCACCGCTGAAAAACTTTTTGGAACTCACGAGCTTGTCTATGGAAGGCGGGCATGCTAATCAATGCACCATGGTGGCTCCAGGGTGTTGAAAGAGAAAATGCTCAATTCGACATCTATTATCGATCTATATTGTCCTCGTCTTTCATCCACCAACCACACACCTCGCCTTTAAATCCTATTGAATTTCTAAAAAGGGCCCACAAAACCTATGGCCTTAATTGCTACAAATTTCAACTACCCTTAAATCTCCTAAACGCATATATGGAAATTAGAATGAAATTGGAATATATCATCGATTGATTTGTTTGTTGAATGGCAACATCGTTATCCCTAGGATACACACACACACTTTTGTCCAAGAGGTCAGACTACTTAAGGTTAATTGTGGCGATTTGTTAAAAGGAGACCTCTTGTATATGATTTTAGATATCGATATTATGCAGACAATCAACCCATCATCCCAAACATGGAAATTGGGAAAATTGTTGCTACATTTTGTGTCATTTTTCACAAAAACTCATTTGTAAATCTATCGCAGGATCTTGATCAGGGATAATGATCATTCGGAACCACCACCATTTTAGGGAAAATTTTGCATTATTTAAAATTACATATTCCCCATTCCCTAACGAAGTAATAATGGATTTGTGCATTGAATTCTATTTAAATTTAATTTTGAATAATGTTCGATTATTGTCATCTGTTGTCCGTTTTTGAATCTTGTTATCTGTCATTTGACATTTATCGTTATAATTATAGCCTTTTAAAACGCTTCAAGTATTTTCAAATATTTGTTAATGATTTTCTCCCTCCGACTTCTCTTCGATTTCAGACTTTACAGTTTATATTTTGGTGCGTGGGTATGTCCGTCTCGATGGTTTGGTCTGCCGTCTGCCCGTTTCATCAACTACGAGTATTTAGATAATTTATGTTGCACGCATTATGGTTACAATTCGGTTATGCCACATTAAAAATTTCGATCATAAAAATTTCAATAAATGGAAAATTTAGAATTATTTGAAGATTTATGTCTTCACAGAGGAAGGTGTGCCGGAAAATATTTTGTAAATTTATTTGATGAAATATAAAGAATATAAAGAATGAGTTAAAGAATTTGGTCTCATGCAATAAGATGAAATAAATCAATAAAATCATGAAGGAGAAATACAAATTAATGAAGTTTAAATAAAGTGGAAAAAAGCCAAAGGCGGAGGGGAACGTAAAGTACCCTCTTTAAACCGAGAAAAGTATAGTAAAGAGTGGATGATATGCAGTGCAATCACTTTCAGGTTGCTCTAATTTCTAACCCGGTCGTCTGACAGCTGACAAATTTATTCCAATGACAGTTAATTGTATTGTTTACAAGCTTAGAAAAACGTTTAGAACTATTACATTCAGGCATAAAATTATAGCGCATATATGGTCCAAAAATTGGCCGGAAAAATCACAAGAAATTATCCGCAAAGTTAAGAGCAGATTTGATCGAAATGCACGCTGCAGTGGTAGAAAACTAGCACCTGATCAGAATATATCACAAGAAAGGATACACCACATAATGGAAAATTATTGGGCCAAAGCCATTGAACTTCAAAAAGATTCAAAGCCATTGAACTTCCAAAAAGTGCAAGAGCACAAAATAATGAGACTGGAAAGAGTCAAGGATTTGGTTTTCTCTGATGAGAAGCCATTCCAAATTAAGCAGTTCGGGAAAAACACAATGAAGGGTTTACTTGAAAAGAACGTCAACAGAAAAGCGTCTTATTTATACCGTGGGGTCAAAATAAATACCGAAAATTATCGGGAAAATTATCTAAAGATAGTACTGAAGCCCTTGGCAGACAAACATTTCGGCCCAGACCATGGACATTCCAACAGGACACTTCACTTTCGCACTCAGCAAGCGCCAACCAACAATTGCTTAGAAGGATTCCTCGCTTAGTTTTTAACCAACATTGGTCACCAAATCTCAATCCATGCCTGGAGCGTTTTGTGGAGTAAACTTGATATTGAAAATATCATTTTACCTGACGAGAAATAGATTAAATACCTACATATTCGTAAGTCAATTCAATTCTGGATCTGAAAAATAAATAAAATATAACAAGTATAAACGGCCGTAAGTTCGGCCAGGCCGAAGCTTATGTACCCTCCATCATGGATTGCGTAGAAACTTCTTCTAAACACTGCCATCCACAATCGAATTACTTAAGTTGCGGTAACGCTTGCCGATGGCAAGGTATCTTAAAACCTCCTAACACCATCTTCTAAATTGTATGTAAGTCCATACGTGGTATATATTAAATCAAAAAGATCGATCCAATACGTATATAATTCAGTTTGACAAAGTAAAGAGATAAAATTTTAACAAAATTTTCTCTAGAAATAAAATTTTGACAAAATTTTCCATAGAAATAAAATTTTGACAAAATTTTCTATAGAAATAAAATTTTGATAGACTATTTTTGGCTCTAGTGGCAACCATGATTATGAACCGATATGGACCAATTTTTGTGTGATTGGACCAATTTTGGTATGGTTGTTAGCGACCATATACTAACACCACGTTCCCAATTTGAACCGGATCGGATGAATTTTGCTCCTCCAAGAGGCTCCGGAGGTCAAATCTGGAGAACGTTTTATATGGGGGCTATATATAAATATGGACTGATATGGACCAATTCTGGCACGCTTGTTAAAGATCATATACTAACACCATGTTCCAAATTACAACCGGATTGGATGAAATTTGCTTCTCTTTGAGGCTTCGCAAGCCAAATCTGGAGATCGGTTTATATGGGTCTATATATAATTATGGACCGATGTGGACCAATTTTTGCATGGTTGTTAGAGACCATATACCAACACCATGTGCTAAATTTCAGCCGGATCGGATGAACTATGCTTCTCTTAGAAGCTCCACAAGCCAAATCTGGGGATCGGTTTATATGGGGGCTATATATAATTAAGGACCGATATGGACCAATTTTTGCATGGTTGTTAGAGACCATATACCAACATCATGTACCAAATTTCAGCCGGATCGGATGAAATTTGCTTCTCTTTTAGGCTCCGCAAGCCAAATCTGGGGATCGGTTTATATGGGGGCTATATACAATTATGGACCGATGTGGAACAATTTTAGCATGGTTGTTAGAGACCATATACCAACACCATGTACCAAATTTCAGCCGGATCGGATGAAATATGCTTCTGTTAGAGGCTCCACAAGCCAAATCTGAGGGTCCCTTTATATGGGGGCTATACGTAAAAGTGGACCGATATGGCCCATTTTCAATACCATCCGACCTACATCGATAACAACTACTTGTGCCAAGTTTCAAGTCGATAACTTGTTTCGTTCGGAAGTTAGCGTGATTTCAACAGACGGACGGACGGACAGACGGACGGACATGCTTAGATCGACTCAGAATTTCACCACGACCCAGAATATATATACTTTATGGGGTCTTAGAGCAATATTTCGATGTGTTACAAAGGGAATGACAAAGTTAATATACCCCCATCCTATGATGGAGGGTATAAAAATATGGTAATCAAGAAACGATATGAACCATAGTAATTAGAGAGTCAAATTTAAAAAGAATTGAATGCCAAATGTTCGCCTACAGGATGCTCCGG
The DNA here is from genome assembly GCF_050003625.1 of Haematobia irritans. Classification (NCBI taxonomy): domain Eukaryota; kingdom Metazoa; phylum Arthropoda; class Insecta; order Diptera; family Muscidae; genus Haematobia; species Haematobia irritans. The sequence goes on along the minus strand of NC_134398.1, from coordinate 133,629,419 downwards.
AAATCAAATCGGGAACAGTTCATATGGAGGCTGTATATAATTATGGACCTAAACAGAATTATGGAAAAATTGAACTATCTCGTGCAAAAATTTAACTTAATTTTATTCCAAATTTTGAAATTCATTAAATTAACGAAAATTTTCCGACATTTTTGGATTTATAATTACCATTTACGAAATTCATCTTTCTAGAAAAGAAACAAGTAAGGAAAGCCTAAAGTCGGGCGGGGCCGACTATATTATACCTTGCACCACTTTGTAGATCTAAATTTTCGATACCATATCACATCCGTCAAATGTGTTGGGGGCTATATATAAACGTTTGTCCCAAATACATACATTTAAATATCATTCGATCTGGACAGAATTTGATAGACTTCTACAAAATCTATAGACTCAACATTTAAGTCGGCTAATGCACTAGGGTGGAACACAATGTTAGTAAAAATATATGGGAAACATTTAAATCTGAAGCAATGTTAAGGAAACTTCGCAAAAGTTTATTTATGATTTATCGCTCGATATATATGTATTAGAAGTTTAAGAAAATTAGAGTCATTTTTACAACTTTTCGACTAAGCAGTGGCGATTTTACAAGGAAATCAGAAAAACATATATATGGGAGCTATATCTAACTCTGAACCGATTTCAACCAAATTTGGCACGCATAGCTACAATGCTAATTCTACTCCCTGTGCAAAATTTCAACTAAATCGGAGCAAAAAATTGGCCTCTGTGGTCATATGAGTGTAAATCGGCCGAAAGCTATATATTGGAGCTCTATCTAAATCTGAACCGATTTCAAATTTGGCACGCATAGCTATAATGCTAATTCTACTCCCTGTGCAAAATTTCAACTAAATCGGAGCAAAAAATTGGCCTCTGTGGTCATATGAGTGTAAATCGGCCGAAAGCTATATATTGGAGCTCTATCTAAATCTGAACCGATTTCAAATTTGGCACGCATAGATATAATGCTAATTCTACTCCCTGTGCAAAATTTCAACCAAATTGGGGTAAAACTCTGGCTTCTGGGACCGTATTAGTCCATATCGGGCGAATGATATATATGGGAGCTATATCTAAATCTGAACCGATTTCAATAAAATTTGGCACACTTGACTATAGTACTAATTGTTCCTCTTGTGCAAAATTTTAAGCAAATTAGGGTAAAACTCTGGCTTCTGGGGCCATATAAGTCCATATCGGGCGAAATATATATATGGGAGCTATATCTAAATCTGAACCGATATCTTCCAAAACCAATAGGGATCTATTCTGAGCCACAACACATACTTCTGCCAAATTTGAAGTCGATTGGACTAAAACTGCGACCTAGACTTTGATTACGGACAGACGGACATCGCTATATCGACTCAAGAGCCCACCCTGAGCCTTTTTGCCAAAGACACCATGTGTCTAGCTCGTCTCCTTCTGGGTGTTGCAAACATATGCACTAACTTATAATACCTAAAAATAAAGTAAAAATTTTAGGCGCCAGACCATTCCCATTTTAAGCACGCTGTAGTTCATTCTTACTATTTTTAAGAAGTGTACGAAAAACTGTTTTAGTTAGAATTGAACTAATTTGTACATCATTGAAATTTTACTGCCATTTAGTTCATAAACTTTTTGAGACATATTTGGAATAAAGAAAAATCGCTGGGCTGGGGAAAATTTCTTACAAAATTTTAAAAATAAACTAAAACAAAATAAAATATTTGCAATAAATATTAGTTCATTTTAGCATCAGTTTTAAAACAGATTTTTTCTGTGTATATAAACCAAGTTTTTCATAATTATTATGGGCCATATACTAACACCGCGTACCGCAAACGGATCGAACGAAATATGCCCCCTGCAAGGAGCTCCGGCAATCCAATATGTGGATTGGTTTGTATAAGGGTTCTATAGTGTTATAAACCGATACGATACCGAACAATTTTTACACGAGGGTCATATATTGACGTCATGTAAACTAGATCGGATGAAATTAGCACCTTCAAGTGGACCCGCAACCAAATATGGAGATCGGTTTATATAGGGGCTATATATAATTATGAAAGAATTTGGACCAATTTGTACATGGTGCTTAAAGGCCATACCTTCACATCATGTACCAAATTTCAACCGTATCAGATGAAAATTTCTTCTCCAGAATTATCAAGAAGTAACATTGGAGGATCGGTATAAAATAGATAACTTGTTTCGTTCGGAAGTTGGCGTGATGCCAACAGACGGAAGGACATAGCTAGAAAGTCAGAGTTTCACCACGACCCAAAATATGTATACTTTATGTGGTCTGAGACCAATATTTTGATGCGTTACAAACGAAATGACAAAGTTAACATACTCCCCATTCTATGGTGGAGGATATACAAATAAATTAATTTAAAAATGTTAAATTTTTCCTTGTTACATTACATATCGGTCACCCAAAATATGGTTTTTTATCAAAAATTTTCGGAACCAAGTTAGAAATATTTTCGTTAACCAAAAATTTAAAACAATTGAAGGAAATTAAATAAAGAACGCATTTTGTATTTATACGTAATCTAATCGATATCCAACAAACCTCCCCAAATGAAGTCATTTCGTTTTTATTAAAAACATACACAACGGTCGCTTTTAAAGGGTGGCATTTTACAATTTCTATGAAAATGAAAATTTAACGATTTTACTTAGAAATAAAGATGATTACAAAACGAATTGGAGAGATACAGAAATTTATCACAATATAATATTGAAAAACTAAAACGCGTGCCAAATTCACTACAAAAACAGTAGCAATAAAAATACGCTTGTTCTCACAATGCATAGATAACAAAGGGGGAATGAGTGGTCCGTATAAATATCCTCGAGAATAACAAAATCCAATGATAAAATGCGTAAAAACTACAAAAACAAATATTGAACTATTGTAGACAGAGTTGAGAGACAAAACAATGTTACTTCTGGTCACAAGTACTCACTCACACTTTCCAGGACACT